>NW_024062212.1:0-491648 GCF_006381635.1 Hibiscus syriacus | reverse complement strand
ATAAAAGTTGAAAGAGAATTTTGCATGAGAAAAGAGTGGAGAGAGTTGAAAATGAACAAAATGAAATGATTGAATATGGGGCCAAAGAGGAAAAGGAAAATGAGGGTGAAGAAATATTTTATCTAATCCTACTCTATTCTTTCTTTTGACATGCAGGACAATTCAATAGACATGTCACTTCAAGTTGATTATTCAAGAAACATGTCTTTTGAAGAATCAATAAACGTGACTTTTGGTGATCCACAAGACATGTCCTTTGACATTTCAAATGATGCACCTCTTGAAATTCGAAAGAATATGCCAATTGAAGTACCAAGAGTTGATATCATTCATGCTCCAAGTACATTGCACATATTGAAGAGATTTCAGCAACAAATGGAATTTTCATCATCAAGCAACCAACACCCATTAAACATCCTCCATGGTTTGCTATTTCCATTCATATTGTTAATAGTTTTTCATTTACTAACTTTGATTTGTTTTGCAGCAACTTGAACTTGTTTCATCCTTATGGTGAAATACTACCAACCTTAAAGGTAATCATTCGGAGAGGCACAAAGGTGAAAGGACATGATCTTTTAAATCAGCACCAAGGAGTTATTATCTTCACCAAACGATATGTCTCTCCCGTTCAAAGGACATATGATGGTTCCCAAACATTGTGTCCTCCCATAAAAGGACGTGAAGTTACCAGAATTGAAGCCAAGAGTTTTAACATTTCGTGTGAAGCATTTATGGAGGAAAACATAAGGATTTAATCCTTTCAACATCAAGAAGGTCTTTAATGAAAAACTACTTCGATTTGAGGACAAATCGCCTAAAAGAAGGGGAGAATGATACGATCCAAACTAGCTCTAATTTTCTCCATGACTTAATCACAACATGGATGTTTTTCATTGCTGATTCTAAGGGAGTTCTTTCTTACCCTATCTTATATTCTATCATTTATACATTCTATTCTAACATAAGCATGCATTCACATGTTAGTATAAATTATCATATTATTATTTCCATCCCATGTTTAGTTAATCATGTCTTTCATATCATTCAAATATATGTTATGATTACATATCATTTCTTAGGAAATTATTATTACATGTTTCCATTTATCATTTATGAATACCATGTTATATGATATACATGCATACAACATATTCACATCTTTATAATTGATGTACAATGTTATTTCAAGTATGTTAAGTATGTTATATTAGTCTTGCATTCATTTAAGCATGATTCAATTCATTCGTGAAATTGCAGAATGCTTAATCATTCATTTGTTAGCTCACGTGCATTCATTTTAGCTCCTAGGTCTTATACATTAGCTTACATATGTTATATCATTATGTACTTAGCCCATGAGATGCATTCATAGCTCATATCACTCAAACACCTCACGGCAACATGCATTTTACCTTAAATGAGCTCACACATTGCTTATTTTATTTGTTTGATGATTCCTATAGGTGAAACACAAAACAAGGCATATTATGGTAGCTTGGCTAGCTAAAAGGACAAGCACAACATCTCACACTAGCTCATGAACATTATGACAGCTCATTCATCACATAAGGAGCTTAAACTTAGCTGGAGGAGCTAGCATGTAGCTGAACTTAGCTGGAGGAGAGTTTTGGATCAAATTACTGAAAAGTGGACTAGAGGTAGCTGGAAGTAGCTGGGAGAGTAGCTGAGGAGTTGAGAAGACCAAAGCTAACTAGCTTGAGTTCATCAAGCTATAACTCACCTAGTTAGCTACCAAGACACTCACCTAGCTTACCTGGAAGCTAGTTCATCTCTAGGCTGCCCAATGGATTCCATGTCACCTAAATACATTTTGGAAGCTAATTCACACCCAAGAGAGAAAGCACATGACCAGCCATCATTCCATGCACAAGGCTGCACCACAAGGTTCCCTAGAACACCCATGTGCCTTGCATATGACCAGCCCCCATGTGCCTTGCATGAGGATCATTTAGGCGCCAAGATGAAGAGTTCTCTCCCTATTTGGCCAAGCCACGTGTTTTGCATGTGAACAGCCCCATGTGCCTTGCATGTGATTTATTTAGGCGCCAAGATGAAGAGCTCTCTCCCTATTCGGCCAAGCATCATTTCCCATTCAATTTGACGCCAACTTGAAGGGACACAAGGACTATTCGGCCAATGATTATTTCCCTCCATAAAGGACCAAAACATTATGTCATTTAGCATTTAATTATGTCATTTTATAGAGGCACAAGGGCTGGCCAAACCACCATGTATCCATCCGGCCATGCCCATCAATTTCCTATAAATAGGAAATCACAATTTATTTGTAATAATACCATTTTTTATTAATCAAAGTGAGATTATTCTCTTCCTTAAGTCCTGGTGACTTTTTATCGACTTATCAAGTATAATTTATACTTGTGGCGTCAACCCCTTTCTTTTCACCTTGATACTTCTAGTTCCTATCTCTTTATAGATAGTGGGTCAAAGTACTTAATATCACCCCTTAAAGAAGCAATATAAAGTCTGGGTCTTTGCTCTCTATAGCATTGGTTCTTCTTTGAGACTTCTTTAAGATACTACCTCACAAACACCTCTTTGTTTCATACGCCATAACCATAGCCATATCAACCATCTTCCGCTTCCATCTCTCATTTAAACAGCCCACCTAATCACCATATGTTTACCACCCTTAACCATTCTATTTTTGAGCCATTCACTTTGCAGGTTATTTTGCTTCCTTCCTAAATCCACAATCAAACGAGAAGGTAGAATTACCTTACATCAAGTGGCATCAGAAGCCATACATCAAGTGGTATCAGAGCCATACATCAGTTATAATATTAATTCATTCATTATCATATGATGCATGAGTTATTATTTAACCTATAGTTCACATCTTTATAATATGCACATCATTATATTATATGCATTATATAGTTTATATACTTAGTTTATTTCTTTATGTTATGCATGTAGGAATAATCGGCCAACAGTTGGGAGCTACATTTGAGCTTAACTAAGGATAAGGAGCTAGGAAAACTTACATAGGATGACTTGGGAGGTCATGAAGAACAAATGGTGAAAAGTTATCAGCTCATAGCTCACTTGAGCTGGACCTTTGAGCTAGCTAGAGACCTCATTTCAGCTAGAGAGTTGCACCATCATCACCACCACACAGAGTACTTCAAATATGGTCTAAGTCAATTTTTGTGGATTCGTACCTTTTCGCGAAGAGTTGCCATTCCAAGAGGTGCCTTTTCACAAGGAGCTGGCCAAAGACTCATCTTCATGTAATTCACCTATGACCAGCTCATCTTCAGCTCATACACATGGGAAGTAGCTCAAATGATGAAAGGTTACCTTCCACAAATGTGACCTTTCATGACAAGTTGCTGCCCATTGAAGACCATGACACCTAGATGCATGTTGGAAGCCAAGTCACACCTAGTTGCTGCCATCTTCATTCCATGGACTTCAAGACATTATCCTATGGTTACAACCTCACCAAAGCCTTGCAAGAAGACCCATGTGCGTTCAAGTAGGCTTCCATGTGCATCATTCAAGCATGTGCACTCCATGTGACATCAAATAGGCGCCAAAACATCAAAGGATGCTTCCTATTCGGCCAAAGACTTATTCCTCTCCATTTTGGCGCCCAAATGACTTCCAAAAGCATTCAAAACATCCTTAGGCCGAACCAACACCTTACTATTCGGCCAAGAGCATGTATCTTCATTAAAATCATGTATTTTCATTTAAAAGTCATGTATCTTCAAAGGGGTTTCATCCATAGACGAACCATCATGTACCTATTCGGCCTAAACCCTTTGAAAACTATAAATAGGCTTTTTCATTTCATTTGTAAGGAGCTCATCTCTTATATAAAATATACTCTTTGAGTTATATCTCTTCAAAGTTCTTTGTGAACTTTATCGATTAAACAAGTATAGTTTCTATACTTGTGGCGTCATTCCTTCCATTTTGATTCCAAAATTCCTAGATTGATATCTAGTGGGTTGAAGACACTAACACCACCCCTCAAGCAAGTTTGTGAAGACCGGGATTGTGCTTCATAGCATAGTTTCCTCTTTGGCGTGTTTGAGATACAACATCACCACCATTGCCATTTCATCATCAACATCATCCATCTCTTCTATCAATTCCGCAACCATCTCTATCCTTTATTTATTTCATTTCATTCTTATTATTTATTTTCATTACTTATATTATTATCCCCTTTATTAAATTCCATTATTAATCATTATTTTCTTATCTTATTTTACAGCCCAAACTTATAAATTCAAGGACATTAGTACTTGTCAATCCTAGATCGGGACACAATAAGGCTATCTACTCTCTTGTCCCAAAGTGTGTAGATCTGCCTTACATCAAAAACTATCCTCCAGCTAAGTTCAGCTACATGCTAGCTCCTCCAGCTAAGTTGAGCTTTCCATAGTGTTCCAAGAGCTGCCATATTCCATGTGACCTATTTGTGAGCTGCATTTGATGTCCAAATAATCCACCAAGCTACCCCAATGTGTGCCATGATCCAATGTACCTACATGTGCAAGGAAACAAGGTAAGTCCATGGCATTGAGCTGTTATGAGCTAAATACCTTGCTGCCATGTATGATTATGGTGATGTGATGTGATCACAACTACACAAATAGATCCTGAAGTCATGCCCATTGGACCTATCACTCGTGCAAAGGCAAAACAATTCAGGGAAGTACTTTCTCATAAGTGTCTTAATGTTTTAAAATCTTTTAATGAGAAAGAACCATTAGATAATAGGTTGTTTAATATGTTACCTATTGAATATTAAATAACCTATAGTCCACATTATTATATACTACATTGCATAAGTTCATTTACTTAGTTTATTTCTTTATGTTACGCATGTAGGAACATTCGGCCAACACTTGGGAGCTACATTGGAGCTAAATGGAGCATGTAACAGCAAGGAAACTTATATGGGATCGATTAAGAGAGCACAAGGAACAATTGGTGAAAAGTTATCCGGAGGCCGTGAGCTCATAGCTGGATTGAGCTGAAGATTTGAGCTACAAGATGAACTCATTTCAGCTGGGGAGTTACACCATCATCATCACCACTTAGGACACTTCAAATATGTCCTAAGTCAAAATTTGTTAAATGGTACCTTTTCGCGAATAGTTGCCACCTCGAGAGGTACCTTTTCCACAAGGAGCTGCCCAAACGTTCATCATGTTACAAGTCATCTAAGGCCAGCTCACCACCAGCTCATTCACACATTAAATAGCTCAAACATGAAGGGACACCTTTCTCAAACATTGTGACCTTTCATGAATGATGCTGCCCATGAAGATACCTTTTGATCTAGAAGCACGTTGGTGAAGAAATTGCAACCATTGGAAGCTTAAATCATCATGAGGAAGAATGCCATGCATTTTCGGCCACATCACATGGCATGCACATGAGAGCCTTTGGAGCCAAACATGATAAAGCACATGACTATTCGGCCAAGGAGAGGAAATTGGCGCCAAGATGAACAAGCATGAACCATTCGGCCAAGGGAGATGTCTCTCCATCCTTTGACCGAATCATTAAGGCCTTTCATGAAGAGTTAGCCGAACCATCATAAGCCCAAAAGACTTATTCATTCAACTCAAGCATTATGTATTTTCCTAGAAACATGTATCTAGCCGAAACAACTTGTAACCATTCGGCCAAGCCCTCTCATTTCCTATAAATAGAGTGGCTTGCCTTCATTTGTAGCCATCTCATCTCATATATAAATTACTCTTGTGAGTTATTTCTCTTCAAAGTTCTTTGTGAACTTTATCGATTAAACAAGTGTAGTTCCTATACATGTGGCGTCATTCCTTCCATTTTGATTCCTAAATTCCTAGATTGTTATCTAGTGGGTTGAAGACACTATCACCACCCCTCAAGCAAGTTTGTGAAGACCGGGATTGTGCTCCTTAGCACTATTTCATCTTTGGCGTGTTTGAGATACAACATCACCACCATTGCCATTTCATCATCAACATCATCCATCGCTTCCATCAATTCCGCAACAATCTCTATCTTTTTATTTATTTCATTTCATTCTTATTATTTATTTTCATTACTTATATTATTACCCTTTATTAAGTCCATTATTAAACATATTTTCTTATCTTATTTTGCAGCCCAAACTTATAAATTCGAGGACATCAGTACTTGTCAATCCTAGATCGGGACACAATAAGGCTATCTACTCTTCTCACCAAAGTGTGTAGATTCGCCTAACATCAAGCGGTAATCAGAGCATAGTTGGATTGACAACAAAAGTGTCATTGGCGTGCAAAGCAAAAGAAAAAGACTCCTACATCAAAATTGGAGTGCAAAAAGAAAGAAAAGACAAAAAGAAGAGAAAAATCAGAAAAGAAGAAAAGAAGAAGAAAAGAAAAAGAGAAGTTCAAAAAGATAAAGCAAGCCAAGGAAAGTGCTCTACCATTGCAAAGTACATCAAAGAGGCCTATCTACACTAAGAGAAGATAACCTTTTGTTTCTTGAGAAAGGTTGCAGTAAGTGTTGTTTCTTGAATTGTAAGTCACCTATTCCTTTTCTATCCTTTCATTTTCCTTGTCTTCAACCATTTCTTTCTTTTAAATACCTTTGAATCCTTTCTTATACCTTTCCATTTCTATTCTTTCTACCTTAACCATATTTGCAACCGACGCACATAAGGAAGGAATTAACTTGTTCTAATCTTGAGTAAGTTCTTCAAAGGACTTAGCAAGAGAAATTGAGTGGAAAAAGGCTATTGAGAGAGTGAGATCAGAAGGGGAATTGTTAAAAGCCAAGATATATTCCTGAGAGTAAACACGAGTGTTGAGTGGAGTGATCTTATCTTTTCTTTGGAGTGAAATTGTGAGACTTTGTGAGTGTGCTGGTAAGGTTTATTTTTGTTTTATTTACTAACCATGTCTCAAATTCCTAAAGGAAATGCAGGTCAAACCAATTTGCAAATGCAAGCACTGATTGGAGAAATGATGAGAATGTTTCGAACAGAATTTGATGCTCTCCATGAGAAACTAGACCAAAGACAAGATCAACCACAAACCAAAAACAATGATACTCCTCGTAGGCAACAACCTCTTCCATAAGATGATGTTCCAAATCCTTATGATGAAGAAGAACCAGTATTGATACAAGGACCTAGGCGTGCCAATGTTGATGATAATATAAGCAACATCAAAATCAAAATTCCTCAATTCTAAGGAAAGACTGATCCAGAAGCCTATCTTGAATGGGAAAGTAAGGTGGAACATGTGTTTAGTTGCCATAGCTATTCCGAACTCAAGAAAGTAAGATTGGCAGCCATGGAGTTTGTTGATTATGCTTTGATATGGTGGGATCAACTTACTATTACTCGAAGAAGGAATGGAGAGAGACCAATTTCAACATGGCTCGAAATGAAAGGTATCATGCGTAAACGTTTCATTCCTACTCATTATCACCGAGACATGTTTCAGAAATTGCAGAATTTGAAACAAGGCCAACGGAGTGTGGAGGATTATTATAAAGAAATGGAAGTGGCAATGATCCGAGTCAATATTGAGGAGGATCGTGAAGCAACCATGGCTAGATTTCTTGCTGGACTCAATCCTGAGATTGCCAACACGCTAGAATTGTATCATTACATCGAACTTGATGAAATGGTGCAAATGGCTATGAAAATAGAAAGGCAACTTTGGAGATGACCTATCTCTCGTACTTCAGTGTCTACATCTTCAAGATGGAGTCCAAACAACAATTTTAGGAAGTCTACTCCTATTCCTACCAAAGAAAATGCCGAATCATCAAATGCATCTCAACTTGGTAAGGAGAATCGAGGAAAAGAGATCCCTGAATAAACAAGAGACATCCGTTGCTTTAAATGTCTTGGGAGGGGGCATATATCCACACAATGTCCCAATAGAAACACCATGTTACTACTTGGAAATGGTGAGATTGAATCTGACCATGAAGAAGAAGAAGCAACACCAACCGAAGTCGAGGAAGAAGCAGAAATTGGTGCTCCGGTGGAAGGTGAAGCCCTAGTGGTCAAGAGAAGTCTAAGTGCTCAAGTAGTAGAAGACGATGTACAACGGGAAAACATCTTTCATACTCGCTGCCATGTGAATGAAAAGGTGTGTTTCATGATCATAGACAGTGGAAGTTGTACGAATGTGGCAAGTACCATCATGGTGGAAAAATTGGGATTGCAAACATTGAAACATCCAAATCCCTACAAACTTCAATGGCTCAATGAACGAGGTGAACTTAATGTCAATAAACAGGGGATGGTTCCTTTCTCTATTGGTAAGTACAAGGACGAGGTTATGTGCGATGTTATTCCTATGCATGCTAGCCACTTACTCCTTGGAAGACCATGGCAATATGATAGGAAGACTATTCATGATTGTTTTACCAATCAGTATTCATTCAACCATGGAGGGAAGAAGATCATCCTAACACCTTTGACGCCTAGACAAGTTCAAATTGATCAAATCAAGATGAAACAAAGTGTTGAGGACATGAGGAAAGGAAAATCGAAGTTAATCCAGGAAGAAAACAATCCAAAAACAAGTGCTTATACATCTAAGTGCTTGTTACAAAGATGTTTACTGACGAGGCGCAAGGTCAATGAAGATTTTTCTAACTTTGACAATACAAGAATTTCCTTTGATTTGCAGGATGATCCAAGTGACACAATCCATCAATTTGGGAGATTAAAGGATGTGACCTTTCAAGAGCCAAGAGGTGCGACTATTGAAGAGCAAAGAATGGTAACTCTTCATCCAAAGGACGTGATCCATCAAGAATCAAGAGTCATGCCTATTGAAACCCAAAGGGAAATGATTTTTCATACAAAGTGCGTGACTTATGAGGACATAACCATTCCAAGAGTCACCACCTTTCATGAATCAATGCATCTATGGAAAGGAGCATGATTTTTGGAATACAAAAGGGTACTAACGTTCAAAGCCAAATGTCTTCAATAGACATGAACTTTGAACCTACATTTTTCAGGAAGTATTTCTTAACATTAAATTTATTTGATCACATTCATACTAATGAAAGTTTTCTTTCTTTTCAGGTTAAGAACTTCCAAAGCATACTTTCAATGGATATGAACCTTTTTGTAAAGATTGAATGGAAGGACACTAAGAAAAGACGATCATTCGATTTGAGGACAAATCGCTCAAAAGAAGGGGAGGATGATGTGATCACAACTATACAAATAGATCCTGAAGTCATGCCCATTGGACCTATCACTCGTGCAAAGGCAAAACAATTCAGGGAAGTACTTTCTCATAAGTGTCTTAATGTTTTAAAATCTTTTAATGAGAAAGAACCATTAGATAATAGGTTGTTTAATATGTTACCTATTGAATATTAAATAACCTATAGTCCACATTATTATATACTACATTGCATAAGTTCATTTACTTAGTTTATTTCTTTATGTTACGCATGTAGGCACATTCGACCAACACTTGGGAGCTACATTGGAGCTAAATGGAGCATGTAACAGCAAGGAAACTTACATGGGATCGATTAAGAGAGCACAAGGAACAATTGGTGAAAAGTTGTCCGGAGGCCGTGAGCTCATAGTTGGATTGAGCTGAAGATTTGAGCTACAAGATGAACTCATTTCAGCTGGGGAGTTACACCATCATCATCACCACTTAGGACACTTCAAATATGTCCTAAGTCAAAATTTGTGAAATGGTACCTTTTCGCGAATAGTTGTCACCTCGAGAGGTACCTTTTCCACAAGGAGCTGCCCAAACGTTCATCATGTTACAAGTCATCTAAGGCCAGCTCACCACCAGCTCATTCACACCTTAAATAGCTCAAACATGAAGGGACACCTTTCTCAAACATTGTGACCTTTCATGAATGATGCTCCCCATGAAGATACCTTTTGATCTAGAAGCACGTTGGTGAAGAAATTGCAACCATTGGAAGCTTAAATCGTCATAAGGAAGAATGCCATGCATTTTCGGCCACATCACATGGCATGCACATGAGAGCCTTTGGAGCCAAACATGATAAAGCACATGACTATTCGGCCAAGGAGAGGAAATTGGCGCCAAGATGAACAAGCATGAACCATTCGGCCAAGGGAGATGTCTCTCCATTCTTTGACCGAATCATTAAGGCCTTTCATGAAGAGTTAGCCAAACCATCATAAGACCAAAAGACTTATTCATTCAACTCAAGCATTATGTATTTTCCTAGAAACATGTATCTAGCCGAAACAACTTTTAACCATTCGGCCAAGCCCTCTCATTTCCTATAAATAGAGTGGCTTGCCTTCATTTGTACCATCTCATCTCATATATAAAATTACTCTTGTGAGTTATTTCTCTTCAAAGTTCTTTGTGAACTTTATCGATTAAACAAGTGTAGTTCCTATACTTGTGGCGTCATTCCTTCCATTTTGATTCCTAAATTCCTAGATTGTTATCTAGTTGGGTTGAAGACACTATCACCACCCCTCAAGCAAGTTTGTGAAGACCGGGATTGTGCTCCTTAGCACTATTTCATCTTTGGCGTGTTTGAGATACAACATCACCACCATTGCCATTTCATCATCAACATCATCCATCGCTTCCATCAATTCCGCAGCAATCTCTATCTTTTTATTTATTTCATTTCATTCTTATTATTTATTTTCATTACTTATATATTACCCTTTATTAAGTCCATTATTAAACATATTTTCTTATCTTATTTTGCAGCCCAAACTTATAAATTCGAGGACATCAGTACTTGTCAATCCTAGATCGGGACACAATAAGGCTATCTACTCTTCTCGCCAAAGTGTGTAGATTCGCCTTACATCATGATGTGAGCTATGTTTGAAGGTCATGAGCTAATTATATCATCTAAAAATATGTGTAAGATAATGCATGAAGCTTAAGAGCTAATATGAATGCATATGAACTAATGAAATGATTTATAATAATGATGCCTTGATGTATATATGATAATCATGCTTAATATGATTATAAGACTATCCTAGCATGCTTATAACATTGTGTATCAATCATAAAGATATGGCTATATGTTGCATGCATGAATATCATATAACATGGTATTCATAAATGATAAATGGAAACATGTAATAATAATATCTTAAGAAATGATATGTAATCATGCCATATATTTGAATAATATGAAAAACATGATCAATAAGCATAGGATGGAAATAATAATATGATAATTTATACTAACATGTGAATCCATGCTTATGATAGAATAGAATGTATAAATGATATAGTATAAGATAGGGTAATGAAGAACTCCCTTAGAAACAACTTTGAAGAACATCCATGGTGTGTTCAAGTCATGGAGAAAGTTGGAGGTAGTTTGGATTGTATCATATCATGAGCTAGAATAACATTACATGAGCTAATAAATGAATGAATACATGCTGCCATGATATCTAAGTGATATGCAAACATAATAAATGAATCTAAAACATAATATAAAGCTAAGTAAAGATGTGGAAACATATGTTATGCATGAAAATCATATAGTATGCAAGTGAATGATAACATATTATTATTCAAGCATAGTTTAAGATGTAAATGTATGCTCATAATAATATATAGTGCATAAATGAGTAAATATAATATAAAGTAAGGTAGAACTCCCTTATATTGAGCTTGATGAATCTTCAATGATGTGAGTGTGTCATGAAGAAAGTTGGTGCTAGACATGATCACATCATCGACTTATCAAACTTATGCTTGTGGCGTCACCCCTATCTATTTCACCCTGATACTTCTGGTTCTTATCTCTTTATAGATAGTGGGTCAAAGTCCTTGTTTATCACCCCTTAAAGAAGCAATATAAAGTATGGGTCTTTATTCTTTAACATTGGTTCTTCTTTGAGTCTTCTTTGAGATACTACCTTTCATATTCATATCCATCACCTTCATTCTACTTCCATTACCATACTTCATCATTTCCTTTAAACATATCACCAACTTATATATATTTTTCTCTGTCATATTTATCTTTCCATTTAACTATTTTTTAGCTTTCTTGTTTGTTCATGATCCTTGTTGCTTTCCTATATTGAAACAATCAAAGGTACAACCTTGACTTCACCATCCACCCAAGTGAGGCTAGGTTGAACTATATCATATGGTATCAGAGTTAAGGTGGATTGCAACAAGAACAAGCAAAAGCAACATCCTACCATTCAATAAAAAGAAAATAAAAAATAGAAGTGCCAAAAAAAATCAGCAAGTTAATGTCAACATCAACAAGAGATTCCAAGTGAAGAAAAACTAAAGAAAGGAAAAAATAAATCAAAATGCAAAGAGGTGCCAAAGGTGACAAGCAATATCATCATTCCAACCGATCCTAAAGAAGTCTTCAAGACCTTTGATTGTTTATTCTAGGAAGGTGGTGAGTATCTTTGCATAGTAAGTGAAGCTTTCTTTCTTTTTATTCCTTTTATAAGACCACCCTTCATTATTTAATCTTTCTACATTTCTATTTTTTTCTCTACAATAACAAATTTTTCAGCCGATGTATATAGCACTTGAAAGGTCTCGAGTTAGTTCTTTTAAGAACTTTACAACAGAGGAACGAGTGGAAAAAGGCTAATTGAGTGTGTGAGATCAGAAGGGGAATTGCAAAAGCCAATTTATATTCTCGAGTGCAAACACGAGCGTTGAGTGGAGCATCATCATTTTTTTGGAGTGATCGTGAGGATTTGTGAGTGATTATTGGTAAGGTCCTTTCATCTTATTCAACTATTAATTTTTAACACACAATTCTCCCATCTTACGAATGGAATACGGACAGCAAAGGAGGAATCCATTTCATACTCGTTTTCATGTGAATGATAAAGTATGCCTTGTAGCCATTGATGGTGGAAGTTGTGCAAATCTTGCAAGCACATACATGGTCGAGAAGTTGGGTCTTATAACGTTCAAACATCCCAGTCCGTATGTTTTGCAAGGACTAAATGAAGATGAAAAGTTAGAAGTCATAGAGCAAGTACTTGTGTCATTTTCAATTGGGAGATATGAAGATGAGGTCTTGTGTGATGTTTATTCCATGAATTCAAGCCATCTTCTCCTCGGACGTCCGTGGCAGTTTGATAAACGAGCATTGTATGATGGGTTCTCCAACAAATATTCATTCAAACTGATGTGATCCAATTCAACATCATATTTACCATGGCTATTCCAACCTCTCCAGGGAAGAAACTTTCTATCTTTATACCTATAGATACTTATTTCATATGTTATAAGATAGTTATTTTCAAATATATATATATTATACCTATAGTTATTATGATAATAAGTTGTCCATTTATATGAGATACAAGTTATTATCATATACTATAGTCACAATATTATAATGTACACATTATATAAGCTTATATACTTAGTTTATTTCTTTATGTTATGCATGTAGGCATATTCGGCCAACACTTGGGAGCTGCATTAGAGCTAAATGGAGCATGTAATAGCAAGGAAACTTACATGGGATCGATTAGGAGAGCACAAGGAACAATTGGTGAAAAGTTGTCCGGAGGCCGTGAGCTCATAGCTAGATTGAGCTGAAGATTTGAGCTACAAGATGACCTTATTTCAGCTGGGAAGTTGCACCATCATCATCACCACTTAGGACACTTCAAATATGTCCTAAGTCAAAATTTGTGAAATCGTACCTTTTCCCGAATAGTTGCCACCTCAAGAAGTACCTTTTAACAAGGAGCTGCCCAAACGTCCATCATGTCACAAGTCATCTATGGTCAGCTCACCTTTAGCTCATTCACACCATAAGAAGCTCAAACATGAAGGGACACCTTTATCAAACATTGTGACCTTTCATGAATGATGCTGCCCATGAAGATGCCTTTTCATCTAGGAGCATGTTGGTGAAGGAATTTCTAGCATTGGAAGCTTAAATCACCAAGAGACATGAGATAGAGCTCTAAGCCTATTCGGTCACACCACATGCCTTGCACATGGAAGCTTTGGCGCCAAACATGATAAGGCACATGACTATTCGGCCAAGGAGAGGAAATTGGTGCCAAGATGAACAAGCATGCACCATTCAGCCAAGGGATATGTCTCTCCACCGTTTGACCGAATCATTAAGGCCTTTCATGAAGAGTTAGCCGAACCATCACAAGCCCAAAGGACTTATTCATTCATCTCAAGCATTATATATTTTCCTAGAGACATGTATCTAGCCTAAACAACTTGTAACCATTCGGCCAAGCCCTCTCATTTCCTATAAATATAGTGGCTTGCCTTCATTTGTACCCATCTCATCTCTTATATAAAATATACTCTTGTGAGTTATTTCTCTTCAAAGTTCTTTGTGAACTTTATTGATTAAACAAGTATAGTTCCTATACTTGTGGAGTCATTCCTTCCATCTTGATTCCTAAATTCCAAGATTGATATCTAGTGGGTTGAAGACACTATCACCACCCCTCAAGCCAGTTTTTGAAGACCAGGATTGTGCTTCATAGCATAGTTTCCTCTTTGGCGAGTTTGAGATACAACATCACCACCATCTTCATTTCATCATCAACATCCTTCATCAAGACCATCATCAATCCCATAATTCTGCATCCATCTTGATACGATCCAAACTAGCTCCAACTTTCTCCATGACTTGAACACACCATGGATGTTCTTCAAATCTGTTTCTAAGGGAGTTCTTCATTACCCTATCTTATACTATATCATTTATACATTATATTCTATCATAAGCATGCATTCACATGTTAGTATAAATTATCATATTATTATTTACATCCTATGCTTATTTGATCATGTTTTTCATATTAATCAAATATATGCTATGATTACATATCATTTCTTACGATATTATTATTACATGTTTCCATTTATCATTTATGAATACCATGTTATATGATATTCATGCATACAACATATACTCATATCTTTATGATTGATACACAATGTTATAAGCATGTTAGGATAGTCTTATAATCATATTAAGCATGATTATCATATATACATCAAGGCAGCATCATTATAAATCATTTCATTAGTTCATATGCATTCATATTAGCTCTTAAGCTTCATGCATTATCTTACACATATTTTGAGATGATTAGCTCATAACCTTCAAACATAGCTCACATCACCATAATCATACATGGCAGTAAGGTATTTAGCTCATAACAGCTCAATATCATGGACTTACCTTGTTTCCTTGCACATGTAGGTACATTGGAGCATAATAAACGTTGAGGTAGCTTGGTGAATGATTTGGACGTCGTATGCAGCTCACAAACAGCTTACAAAGTACAAGGCAGCTCATGGAACACTAAGTGAAGCTCGATTCAGCTGGAGGAGCTTAAGGCTAGCTAAACTTAGCTAGTTGGACTATTTGGAGCTGAGTTGCCAAAAGTGATGTCAAAGGTAGCTGAATGTAGCTAAACATAATGTTGAGGAGCTCACAAGGACTTAGCTAGGAAGCTTGTTCTCAAACAGCCCATGTTTTCTAGCTAGCTCCACAACTCAAGCTAGCTTGAAGGAGACACATGCACGCCCAAGAGAGAGAGAGCATGACCAGCCATCATTCCATGCACAAGGCTGCACCACAAGGCTTCCTAGAACACCCATGTGCCTTGCATGTGGATCATTTAGGCGCCAAGATGAAGAGTTCTCTCCCTATTCGGCCAAGCCATGTGTTTTGCATGTGATCAGCCCCCATGTGCCTTGCATATGGTTCATTTAGGCACCGAGATGAATGACCCTCTATCCATTCGGCCAATCACCATTACTTCTCCCATTTGGCGCCAATTTGAAGGGATACAAGTGTTATTCGGCCAAGGATCATTTCCCTCCATCAATGGCCGAATTATCATCTCTTTTAGCATTTAAATTATGTCTTTATAGGGAGATACATGGCTGGCCGAACCATTATGTCTCTATTCAGCTATGCCCCTCCATTTCCTATAAATAGGAAAACATTCATTATTTGTAATCAGTCCTTTTATTTTAATTGAAGTGAGATTATTCTCTTTCTTAAGTCCTGGTGACTTTTTATCGACTTATCAAGTATTTAATACTTGTGGCGTCAACCCTCTTTTTTCATCTTGATACTTCTGGTTCTTAGTTCATATAACTAGTGGGTCAAAGTACTTAACACCACCCCTTGAAGAAACAATATAAAGATTGGGTCTTTGCTCTCTATAGCATTGGTTCTTCTTTGAGCATTATTCAAGATACTATCCTCACAACCATCCTTTTTGTTTCATCGCCATAACCATTTCAATCATCTTCCATCTCTCATTTATTAAATAGCCTCCCTATTAAACCATACATTTACCACCCTTATCCATTCTGTTTTGAGCCATTCACTTGTGCAGGTTGTTTTGCTTCCTTCCTAGATCCACAATCAAATGAGAAGGTAGAATTACCTTACATCAAGCGGTAATCAGAGCTTTGGTGGAAGAAAGCAACGTACAACAACAACAAAGAAGAAAAATACAAAAAGAAGTGCAATGTTAAGTGCAAAGTCAAAGAAAAAGAAAATCAGAAAAATATTTGAAGCACTCCAAAAGAAAGAAAGAAATTCCAGCACTTAAAAAAAAGAAGAAAATTAAAGAAAAGAAAAGAAAGAAAGTTGAAGCACTCATCAACAATTTTCATCACCAAGCCTTTTCAAGTAAGCCTTTTAAATTGATTGTGGTAATAGAAGGTTGTGAAGTGACTTGTGTAAGTAACCCTTTTGTTTCTCTTCTTTCTATTTCTAAGCCACTCTTTCATTATATTTGTTTTTCCCTTCCTACTAACCCTTTTGCAGCTGACGCCAAACAAGTAAAATTTACTTGATATAGTCTTGAGTAAAGTTATCTAGAACATGAGACAAGAGATTCGAGAGGAAAAAGGCTGGAGAGTGTGTGAGATCAGAAGAGGACAAGTAAAAGCCATTAAAGTCCTAGAGTGCAAACACGAGTGGATTGAGTGACATTCAATTTTCTTGGAGTGACTCGTGAGGCTTGTGAGAGTAAATTCTGGTAAGGTCCTACACACATTTCGTTTTTCCTTATTTGCTAACATGTCTCTTCCATCCAACATCTTTGTAGTCAAAAGGACTTTGAACATTCAAAGTCAAGATGATGAACAGAGAGAGAACATCTTCCATACCAAATGTCGCGTAGGAGATAAAGTTTGTGTGGTGATCATTGATGGAGGAAGTTGTACAAACATAGCAAGTACTCACATGGTGGAAAAGTTGGGTCTAACGACTTCCAAGCATCCTCATCCTTACAAACTTCAGTGGCTCAATGATGTGGGGGAAGCCAAGGTAACCAAACAAGTTATTGTTCCATTTTCAATTGGAAGATACAATGATGAAGTCCTTTGTGACGTGGTGCCCATGAGTGCAAGCCACATTATATTAGGACGTCCTTGGCAGTTTGACAAGAAGGCTACCCATGATGGATTTTCTAATAAGTACTCTTTCCAACATCAAGGAAAGAAAATCATATTGGCGCCTATGCTTTCATATCAAGTCCATGAATGTCAGGTTACCCTCGAATCACGTATAGAGGAATAGGAGAAAGCTAAAGCCATGAAGAAAGTTGAAAGAGAATTTTTGCATGAGAAAAGAGTGGAGAGAGTTAAAAATGAACAAATGAAAAGATTGAATATAGGAGAAAAGAGGAAAAGGAAAATGAGGGTGAAGAACATATTTTATCTAATCCTACTCCTATTCTTTCTTTTTACGTACAGGACAATCCAATAGACATTTCACTTCAAGTTGAAGATTCAAGAAACATGTCTTTTGAAGAATCAATAGACGTGACTTTTGGTGATGCACAAGATATGTCCTTTGACATTTCAAAGGATGTACCTCTTGAAATTCAAAAGAATGAGCCAATTGGAGTACCAAGAGTTGAGATCATTCAGAATCCAAGTACATTGCACATATTGAAGGGAATTCAACAACCAATGGAGTTTTTCATCATTAAGCAACCAATGCCCATTAAACATCCACCCTGGTTTGCTATTTCCATTCATCTTGTTAATAATTTTTCATTTACTAACTTTGATTTATTTTGCAGCAACTTGTTTCATCCTTATGGTGAAGAAATCATACCAACCCTCAAGGCAATCATTTGGAGAGGTATAATGGTGAAAGGACACGATGATTTAAATCAGCCCCAAAAAGTCATTCAAAGAACACTTATGTTCACCAAGCGACATGATGACTCCAACCAAGAGACAAACCTTTTCACCAAAAATTATGGTGAATTAAAAGGAGGAAATAAAGATATAGAGGTCCTTTCCAAGCATTGTGATGATTCAAAGAATAAAGAAAAGGGATCAAGTTGGTTCGTGAAGGGCTATGTCTCTCCCGTTCAAAGGACATGTGATGATTCCCAAACATTGTATCCTCCCATCAAAGGATGTGAAGTTACCAGATTTGAAGCCAAGAGGTTGAACATATCGTGTGAATCATCTATTGGAGGAAAACATAAGGAATCAATCCTTCCTACATCAAGAAGGTCTTCAATGAGAAACTACTTCGATTTGAGGACAAATCGCCTAAAAGAAGGGGAGGATGATACGATCCAAACTAGCTCAAACTTTCTCCATGACTTGAACACACCATGGATGTTCTTCAAATCTGTTTCTAAGGGAGTTCTTCATTACCCTATCTTATACTATATCATTTATACATTCTATTCTATCATAAGCATGCATTCACATGTTAGTATAAATTATCATATTATTATTTCCATCCTATGCTTATTTGATCATGTTTTTCATATTATTCAAATATATGCTATGATTACATATCATTTCTTAGGATATTATTATTACATGTTTCCATTTATCATTTATGAATACCATGTTATATGATATTCATGCATACAACATATACTCATATCTTTATGATTGATACACAATGTTATAAGCATGTTAGGATAGTCTTGTAATCATATTAAGCATGATTATCATATATACATCAAGACAACATCATTATAAATCATTTCATTAGTTCATATGCATTCATATTAGCTCTTAAGCTTCATGCATTATCTTACACATATTTTGAGATGATTAGCTCATAACCTTCAAACATAGCTCACATCACCATAATCATACATGGCAGGAAGGTATTTAGCTCATAACAGCTCAATATCATGGACTTACCTTGTTTCCTTGCACATGTAGGTACATTGGAGCATAATAAACGTTGAGGTAGCTTGGTGAATGATTTGGACGTCGTATGCAGCTCACAAACAGCTTACAAAGTACAAGGCAGCTCATGGAACACTAAGGGAAGCTCGATTCAGCTGGAGGAGCTTAAGGCTAGCTAAACTTAGCTAGTTGGACTATTTGGAGCTGAGTTGCCAAAAGTGATGTCAAAGGTAGCTGAATGTAGCTGAACATAATGTTGAGGAGCTCAAAAGGACTTAGCTAGGAAGCTTGTTCTCAAACAGCCCATGTTTGCTAGCTAGCTCCACAACTCAAGCTAGCTTGAAGGAGACACATGCACGCCCAAGAGAGAGAGAGCATGGCCAGCCATCATTCCATGCACAAGGCTGCACCACAAGGCTTCCTAGAACACCCATGTGCCTTGCATATGACCAGCAACCATGTGCCTTGCATGTGGATCATTTAGGTGCCAAGATGAAGAGTTCTCTCCCAATTCGGCCAAGCCATGTGTTTTGCATGTGATCAGCCCCTATGTGCCTTGCATATGGTTCATTTAGGCGCCGAGATGAATGGCCATCTATCCATTCAGCCAATCACCATTACTTCTCCCATTTGGCGCCAATTTGAAGGGATACAAGTGTTATTCGGCCAAGGATCATTTCCCTCCATCAAGGGCCGAACCATCATCTCTTTTAGCATTTAAATTATGTCTTTATAGGGAGATACATGGCTGGCCGAACCATTATGTCTCTATTCGGCTATGCCCCTCCATTTCCTATAAATAGGAAAGCATTCATCATTTGTAATCAGACCTTTTTTTTTAATTGAAGTGAGATTATTCTCTTTTTTAAGTCCTGGTAACTTTTTATCGACTTATCAAGTATTTTATACTTGTGGCGTCAACCCTCTTCTTTCATCTTGATACTTCTGGTTCCTAGTTCATATAACTAGTGGGTCAAAGTACTTAACAACACCCCTTGAAGAAACAATATAAAGATTGGGTCTTTGCTCTCTATAGCATTGGTTCTTCTTTGAGCATTCTTCAAGATACTATCCTCACAACCATCCTTTTTGTTTCATCGCCATAACCATAACCATTTCAATCATCTTCCGCTTCCATCTCTCATTTATTAAATAGCCTACCTATTAAACCATACATTTACTACCCTTATCCATTCTGTTTTGAGCCATTCACTTGTGCAGGTTGTTTTGCTTCCTTCCTAGATCCACAATCAAATGAGAAGGTAGAATTACCTTACAGCACATCACTATTCTTATTCTTTCATTCCATTACTTGTATTATTATTCATTTCTTAAACCCATCATTAATCATATTTCTTTCTTATTATTTTGCAGCCCAAGCTTATAAATTCAAGGACATCAGTACTTGTCAATCCTAGATCGGGACACAATAAGGCTATCTACTCTTTTCACCAAAGCGTGTAGATTCGCCTTACATCACAAACTCCAAGGGAGAAAGATCGCGTTGGTTCCAATGTGCCTAAATCAAGTCCATGAATGCCAAGTTATCATTAAATCATGTATAGAAGAATGGAATAAAAATAAAGCCATGAAGAAAGTTGAAAGAGAAGTTTCACGTGAGAAACAAATAACAGTGGAGGGAGATAAGAATGAAAATGAGAAAATTGATGTGAGAAACGTTGGAATCGAAAATGAGAAAGTTGAAAATATTGAATTTGGGGGAGAAGGGGGAAGTGTGTGTAGAAGAGAAAATGAAAAGATTCCAAGTGAGGTTGTGGTTAAAAGATATGGTGGAGTTGAACATGCACAAATCAAAGAAGAACATTGTGAGAAAACCATGACATTTGGACATGAAAATGAGAGTGTGATTTTGCATGAAAAAGCCATTGGAGTAATTGAAAATGAGAGTAAGAGCATTGAGAGTGAAGATGAGTGTGTTGAAAAACATGAGCATGAAAGAAAAGAATGTGAGAAGAAGGAAGTTTTGTTTTATACTAATCAATTTTTTCTTCTATTCATTCTTTGAATTTGTAGGTTATTCCAAGGGACACTCAAGATGATTCAAGCATCATTTCTTTTGAAATTCCAAAAGATGTGTCACTTGAAATTATATATAACATGTTCATTAACCTTCAAAGTACATTTACCTCATACTCAAGATCGAATGAACCTTATGAAAGGGAAGATTTAATGAACATAACCATGGAGAACATTAAGAGTCCAAACTCATTCATTCATGAATTTAATCATTTCCTTTTCTTTGGTTCTATGTTATCTACATCTAACTTTGTTTTATTTTTCAGGTTGTTGATTCAAAACAAAAAACTTGAACATGTGAAGCATTTTGAGCAAAGAAAATAGTGCAAGATGAGAATAAAATAATTTTCATTCAAACGAAGATCAAAGTTGTTCCCTTTTTTACCAAGCATTGATTTGGGGACAAATCGCCTTAAAGAAGGGGGGATGATGTGATCCTACCTGATTTAAGGTGAATCTACACACTTTAGTGAGAAGAGTAGATAGCCTTATTGTGTCCCGATCTAGGATTGACAAGTACTGATGTCCTTGAATTTATAAGTTTGGGCTGCAAAATAAGATAAGAAAATATGATTAATAATGGACTTAATAAAGGGTAATAATATAAGTAATGAAAGGAAAGAATAAGAATGAAATGAAAATAAAGAAATGATAGAGATGGCTGTGGAATTGATGGAAGAGATGGATGATGTTGATGATGAAATGGCAATGGTGGTGATGTTGTATCTCAAACACGCCAAAGAGGAAACTATGCTATGAAGCACAATCCCAGTCTTCACAAACTTGCTTAAGGGGTGGTGTTAGTGTCTTCAACCCACTAGATATTAATCTAGGAATTTAGGAATCAAGTTGGAAGGAATGACGCCACAAGTATAAGAACTATACTTGTTTAATCGATAAAGTTCACAAAGAACTTTGAAGAGAAATAACTCACAAGAGTATATTTTATATAAGAGATGAGATCCTTACAAATGAAATACACTAGCCTATTTATAGTTTTTCAAAGGGTTTAGGCCGAATAGACACATGATAGTTCAGCCAAGGTTGAAACTCCTTTGAAAATACATGATTTTCGATGAAAATACATGATTTAAATGAAGATACATGCTCTTGGCCGAATGGTTATGTGTTTGTTCGGCCCTAAGGATGATTTGAATGCATTTAGAAGTTATTTGGGTGCCAAAATGGAGAGGAAGGAGTCTTTGGCCGAATAAGAAGCATCCCTTAGTGTTTTGGCGCCTATTTGATGTCACATGGAGTGCACATGCTTGAATGATGCACATGGCAGCCTACTTGAATGCACATGGGTCTTCTTGCAAGGCTTTGGTGAGGTTGCAACCATAGGATGATGTCTTGAAGTCCATGGGCAGCCTAGAGATGAACTAGCTTCAAGGTAAGCTAGGTGAGCGTCTTGGTAGCTAACTAGGTGAGTTATAGCTTGATGAACTCAAACTAGTTAGCTTTGGTCTTCTCAGCTCCTCAGCTACTCTCCCAGCTACTTCCAACTACCTTTTGTCCATTTTTCAACAATTTGGTCCAAACCTCTCCTCCAACTAAGTTCAGCTACATGCTAGCTCCTCCAGCTAAGTTGAAGCTCCTTAAGTGATGAAATGAGCTCCCATAATGTTCAAGAGCTAGTGTGAGCTGCTATGCTTATCCTTTTAGCTAACCAAGCTACCATAATATGCCTTGCTTTGTGTTTCATCTATAGGAATTAACAAACAAACCAAGTAAGCAATGTGGGAGCTCATTTAAGGTAAAATGCATGTTGTCGTGAGGTGTTTGAGTGATATAAGCTATGAATGATCATCTAGAAGCTAAGATAACATGTATATAAGCTAGATAAAAGGCATGGGACGTTCATGGGCTTTAAGAAAACATATATGAGCTAGAAAATAGATGCATGCATGCAAATGAGCTAAAGAATAATGGATTTAAAGCTAGTGAGCTAATGTAAACATAACATGAGCTAGAATAACATGACATGAGTTAATGAATGAATGAATACATGCTGCCATGATATGTAAATGATATACAAACATAATAAATGAATCTAAAACATACGTAAGACATAATATAAAGCTAAGTAAAGATGTGAAAACATATGTTATGCGTGAAAATCATATAATATGCAAGTGAATGATAACATATGATTATTCAAGCATAGTTTAAAATGCAAATGTATGCTCATAATAATATATATAGTATATAAATGATGTGATCCGATTCAGCATCAAAAATGGACTTGCATCTCCAACCTTTCTCAATGTTCAAAGGGGGATTTTCTTTAACTTAATCTTTCTTTATACCATAGTTATGATAATGGCTTACATACATTATATTTATAGTTATGATGATGATATTATGAATGTATGAAGTTATTATTATGAACCACATATTTATATCTTATATTACTTAGCTTATAAATGCTTTCTTTTGTAGGTACATGTTCGGCCACATCATGGGAGCTGATTTAAAGCTAGAATTGAAGTCAATGAGCTAGGAAACCTTACATAGGATGACTTGGGAAATCATGAAGAACAAATGGTGAAAAGTTGTCAGCTGACCCTCGAGCTCATAGCTCACTTGAGCTGGACTTTTGAGCTAGCTAGAGACTTCATTTCAGCTGGAGAGTTGCACCATCATCTTCACCACACAGAGCACTACAAATATGGTCTAGGTCAAATTTTGTGAATTCGTACCTTTTCGCGAAGAGTTGCCAATCCGAGAAGTGACCTTTCACAAGGAGCTGTCCTATGATTCATCTTCATGCAATTCATCTATGGCCAGCTCATCTTCAGCTCAAACTCATGGGAAGTAGCTCAAATGATGAAAGGTTATTTCACACAAATGTGACCTTTCATAATTAGTTGCTGCCCCATTGATGCCAAGTCACCTAGACACATGTTTGTTGCCAAGTCACGCCTAAGTTGCTGTTCATCTACACACCATGGAAGAGTCCACGCCTTAAGCATTCAACACCAACCATGTGAGTGCCACATGACCAGCCACCCATGTGCTTTGCATGTGAATGAATTAGGCGCCAAGATGAATAGGCTTCTCTCTATTCGGCCTAAACATCATCATGCTTCAAATTGGCGCCAAGATGAAGAGTTATGGGAACCATTCGGCCAAAGACATCTCCCCTCATCCAAGCATCATTTATTTTCGTTTTAAGACATGTACTTTGCCGAAAAGGCATCTATTTATTCGGCCAAGCCTTTACAAAACTATAAATAGGCTTTGGCATTCATTTGTAAACTCAACCCTTTGATAATTAAAATTCCTTTTGTGAGATTATTCTCTCTTCAAGTTCTTTTTAGAACTATATCGATTAAGCAAGCCTTTTCTAAAGCTTGTGGCGTCATTCCCTCATTGATACTTCTGGTTCCTAGTTTAAATAACTAGAGGGTCAAAGTCCTTTAATACCATCCCTTATAGAACTTATAAGAAACGGGTCTTTGCTCCTTTATAGCATTGGTTCCTTCTTAGTTTTATAAGATACAATCTGTCCATCACCATTATCACGCCTATATCATCACCATATTCCATCACCATAGCACACCAATAACATCATCCTTCCATTACCATTTCATCACCATTAAATCATCCTTCATTCATCAACAAGGCATACTTCATCACCACCATTGGAGGCCGAAGTCAACATCACTTGAAGGAGATTTATTCAACACTTCCGCAGCCCATCTTTGATAACTATTCTTTCCATTTCAAATCTTTCCATTTCTATTTACTTTTCATTTCTTAATTATCATATTACTTAATCAATTCTTCTTCTTTTTGTGCATATTACTTTCAATCCAATGTGTAGCATTTGGTGTCTCTCCTAGATCGGGAAACAACAAGGTTGCCAACTTCTCCATAATTGAAGAAGCCTGGTTAGCCTCACATCAATAAATGAGTAAATATAATATAAAGTAAGGAAGAACTCCCTTAGATTGATTTTGATGGATCTTCAATGATGTGAATATGTCATGCAAAATGTTCGTGCTAGACAGGATCACATCATCCTCCCCTTCTTTTGGGCGATTTGTCCTCAAATCGAAAGGTGACTTCTCCAAATTGTACGCCCATTTATAGGTTATCTTTATGAAATGATTCTTATAAAAAATCACATCCCTTGAATAAGTTCCTTGAGTGTCCATGACTTGAAAAGAGAAAGGAATCTCATAAGTAAGAGAATGATTAATGATAAATAAGTGAAAGAAGTACTCCCTGTCTATGTTTGCTGGATGGTCAAGAGTCATGTCTTTTGAAGACATATTGTCTTTAATGATCATATCTCTTGGTACCCAAAAAGACATATTGTTTGGTTCTTCAAAAATCATGTCCATTGAATGAAAAGTTATAGCTTTTGGCTCTTGAAAAGATAATTCTCTTAAGCTTCCATGTATCATGCCTCTTGGTTCCTCCATATGACAAGTTGTGTCCTTTGAATCATCCTTCACGCTTGATGCATCAATGTTGGGTAGGATAATCCCATGTATATGAATTGATTTCCTGCAAATTAAATCAAAGTTAGAATATGAGAAATTATAAACAAAATGAATGGAAATATCAAACCAAGGTGGATGTTTAATGGGAGTTGGTTGCTTAATGATGGAGAACTCCATTGGTTGTTGAAATCCCTTCAATATGTGCAGTGTATTTGGAATGTCAACGGCTGCTACTCTTGGCATTTCAAGTGACATTTCCTTTGAAATATCAAGAGACATGTTTTGTGGATCACCAAAAGTCACATCTTTTAGTCCTCCAAAAGCCATAATTCTTGATTTATCTCCTTGAAAAGATATGCCCCTTGAATGGTCCTGCAAAACAAAAGGAATGATAGGAGAAGAAAGGTTAGATAAAAAATTTTCTTCACTCTCCTCTTTTTCTCCAAATTCATTCTTCTCATTTTCAACTCCAACGTTTTCTACATCCATTCTCTTTTGTTCAACTTCAAAAAGATTTTCTTCATTTGAATCTTCCTCCAAACGTTCTCCTTCAGTTGCATTGTTTTTAAGTTGCCTTTTCATTGCTTCAATTCTCATTTTCAAATGAGTTTGATCTTCATACACTCAGCTAGGAGATAATGGAGTCAAAATGAATTTTCTTTCATTAATGGAGTCAAAATGAATTTTCTTTCATTGTGGATGATTGAGTACCGATTTGTGAATCCATCATGGACAGCCCGTTTGTCAAATTTCCATGGCCTCCCTGATGTAAGGCGAATCTACACACTTTGGTGAGAAGAGTAGATAGCCTTATTGTGTCCCGATCTAGGATTGACAAGTACTGATGTCCTCGAATTTATAAGTTTGGGCTGCAAAATAAGATAAAAAAATATGTTTAATAATGGACTTAATAAAGGGTAATAATATAAGTAATGAAAATAAATAATAAGAATGAAATGAAATAAATAAAAAGATAGAGATGGCTGCGGAATTGATGGAAGCGATGGATGATGTTGATGATGAAATGGCAATGGTGGTGATGTTGTATCTCAAACATGCCAAAGATGAAATAGTGCTAAGGAGCACAATCCCGGTCTTCACAAACTTGCTTGAGGGGTGGTGATAGTGTCTTCAACCCACTAGATAACAATCTAGGAATTTAGGAATCAAAATGGAAGGAATGACGCCACAAGTATAGGAACTACACTTGTTTAATCGATAAAGTTCACAAAGAACTTTGAAGAGAAATAACTCACAAGAGTAATTTATATATGAGATGAGATGGGTTACAAATGAAATGGAAAGCTATTTATAGGCCTAAGATATGTCTAGGATGCACATACAAGATTTAATGATTGAACATTCATGGATGAATGTTCATCCTTAAGTAGATACAATGTACGTCCCCTATGCAAGTTCATGGACTAATAAAATAAATGAATGTTCATCCATTTAAGTGAATACATCTTCATAGCCGAATTCATCCTCTCTTGATGTGAACATGTTGGTTCATTTCCTTGCATGAATTTGGAGGAATGTTTCATTGTATGTTCGGCCCCCTTTGGAATGCATGTACCAAGTGTGAACGTGACTCATAGGCTCCCTTCATGCACTTGGATTTGATGAATGAATTTGAAAATAATGCATCCATCTCCCTTGAATGTGAACAAGTCCTTTAGCCTCATTGAATGATTGTACACGCCATAAATGGATTCATGAAGGTGGAAATGCATCAGGTGTGAACATGGCTCTTCATTTGGTTGTAAATCCCGTACTTATTTCCAGCCTGCACTGTCTTAATTAATCTGGGCATATCTTGGGCTCCCAATATCAGATTGATACGATTCAAAGTGCGTTAGAAAGATAAGAGATAGGGAATTAAATCTTAAGAAGACTTCATCAACCAAAGATTCTTGGAACATGTTCAAAAATGACGATCAATCTGACTGACGTGAAATGTCCATCCAACTCTTCAATTGCCTTTAGTCTATTTAGCATCCAATGTACCTAGACAAAGTATGTAAACAAATAATTAGATAGGAATTGAGCTATTATAAATATGAGTGCATTCTTCCACCAATGTTAGAATGCAAATATGTTAGAATGAAAATGAGCTAACTATGAATGCGTATGGATTGAATGAGTTATATAAAGATGTGAATTAATGAGTCATGCATGAATATCATATATTATACATATAAATGACAGCATATAATATTCAAGCAAAAATTAAGAATAAGATAAACATATTCACGTGACATGTAATGCATAAATGAGTAAATAAATAATAAAATAAGGCAAGACTCCCTTAGAATCATCTTGGAAGAACTTCAAAGTTGTGAGCATGTTTTGTTTGAACTTGGTGGTCGGTAGGATCACATCATCCCCTCTTCTTTAAGGCGATTTGTCCCCAAATCGATGCTTGGTACATAAGGGAACAACATTGATGTTCGTTTGAATGGAAATTCTTTCATTCTCATCTTGCATCGTTTTCTTTGCTCCAAATGCTTCACATGTTCAAGTCTTTGCTTTTGAATCAACAATCTAAAAAATAGAACAAAGTTAGAAGTAGATAATTTAGAATCAAAAGAAAGGAAAGGATTAAATTCATGAATGAATGAGTTTGGACTCTTAATGTTCTCCATGGTTAGGTTCATTGAATCTTCCCTTCTATAAGGTTCATTTGATCTTGAGTATGAGATGAATGTACTTTGAAGGTTAATGAACATGTTCTTTATAATTTCAAGTGACACATCTTTTAGAATTTCAAAATAAATGATGCTTGAATCATCTTGAATGTCCCTTGGAATAACCTACAAATTCAAAGAATGAATAGAAGAAAAAAATTGATTAGTATAAAGAAAAACTTCATTCTCCTTGCATTCGTTCCTTTCATGCTCATGTTTTTCAACACACTCATCTTCACTCTCATTTTCAACTCCAAATGTCTTGGTTTTCTCACAATGTTCTTCTTTGATTTGTGCATGTTCAATTCCATCATATCTTTTAACCACAACCTCACTTGTAATCTTTTCATTTTCTCTTCCACACGTACTTCCCCCTTTGCTCCCAAATTCAATCTTTTCAACTTTCTCATTTTCGACTCCAACGTTTCTCACATCAATTTTCTCATTTTCATTTTGATCTCCCTCCACTGTTATTTGTTCTTCTCTTTCAACTTTCTTCATGGCTTTAGTTTTCTTCCATTCCTCTATACGTGATTTGACGATAACTTGGCATTCATGGACTTGATTTGGGCACATTGGAACCAACAAGATCTTTCTCCCTTGGTGTTTGAATGAATATTTGTTGGAGAACCCATCATAGAATGCTCATTTATCGAACTACCAAGGACGTCCAAGGAGTAGATGGCTTGAATTCATAGAAACAACATCACATAAAACTTCATCTTCATATCCCCCTATTGAAAATGACACACGTACTTGCTCCATGACTTCTAACTCTTCATCTTCATTTAATCCTTGCAAAACATATGGACTGAGATGTTTGAATGTTATAAGCCCCAACTTCTCAACCATGTATGTGCTTGCAAGATTTTCACAACTACCACCATCAATGGCTACAAGGCATACTTTATCATTCACATGAAAACGAGTATGAAATGGATTCCTCCTCTGCTGTCCGTAATCCATTCGAAAGATGGGAGAATTGTTATTGAAAAATTAATAGTTGAATAAGATGAAAGGACCTTACCAATAATCACTCACAAATCCTCACGATCACTCCAAAAAAATGATGATCCTCCATTCAACGCTCGTGTTTGCACTCGGGAATATAAACTGGCTTTTTCAATTCCCCTTCTAATCTCACTCTCTCAATTAGCCTTTTTCCACTCCAATTTCTCTTGCTAAGTCCTTTAAAGAACTTACTCAATATTAGAACAAGTTAATTCTTTCCTTGTGTGCGTCGGCTGCAAATAGGTTAGGGTAGAAAGGAATAGAAATGGAAAGGTAGAATAAAGGATTCAAAGGTATTTAAAAGAAATAAATGGTTGAAGACAAGGAAAATAAAAGGATAGAAAAGGAAGAGGTGACTTACAATTCAAGAAACAACACTTACTGCAACCTTTCACAAGAAACAATAAGGTTATCTTCTCTTAGTGTAGATGGCCTCTTTGATGTACTTTGCAATGGTAGAGCACTTTCCTTGGCTTGCTTTATCTTTTTGAACTTCTCTTTTTCTTTTCTTTTCTTTTCTTCTTTTCTTCTTTTTCTCTTCTTTTTGCACTCCAATTTGTTGAAGGAGTCTTTTTCTCTTTTGAATTTCTTTTTGCTTTGCACGCCAATGACACTTTTGTTGTCAATCCAACTATGCTCTGATTACCGCTTGATGTAAGGCGAATCTACACACTTTGGTGAGAAGAGTAGATAGCCTTATTGTGTATCGATCTAGGATTGACAAGTACTGATGTCCTCGAATTTATAAGTTTGGGCTGCAAAATAAGATAAGAAAATATGTTTAATAATGGACTTAATAAAGGGTAATAATATAAGTAATGAAAATAAATAATAAGAATGAAATGAAATAAATAAAAAGATAGAGATGGCTGCGGAATTGATGGAAGCGATGGATGATGTTGATGATGAAATGGCAATGGTGGTGATGTTGTATCTCAAACATGCCAAAGATGAAATAGTGCTAAGGAGCACAATCCCGGTCTTCACAAACTTGCTTGAGGGGTGGTGATAGTGTCTTCAACCCACTAGATAACAATCTAGGAATTTAGGAATCAAAATGGAAGGAATGACGCCACAAGTATAGGAACTACACTTGTTTAATCGATAAAGTTCACAAAGAACTTTGAAGAGAAATAACTCACAAGAGTAATTTTATATATGAGATGAGATGGGTTACAAATGAAATGGAAAGCTATTTATAGGCCTAAGATATGTCTAGGATGCACATACAAGATTTAATGATTGAACATTCATGGATGAATGTTCATCCTTAAGTAGATACAATGTACGTCCCCTATGCAAGTTCATGGACTAATAAAATAAATGAATGTTCATCCATTTAAGTGAATACATCTTCATAGCCGAATTCATCCTCTCTTGATGTGAACATGTTGGTTCATTTCCTTGCATGAATTTGGAGGAATGTTTCATTGTATGTTCGGCCCCCTTTGGAATGCATGTACCAAGTGTGAACGTGACTCATAGGCTCCCTTCATGCACTTGGATTTGATGAATGAATTTGAAAATAATGCATCCATCTCCCTTGAATGTGAACAAGTCCTTTAGCCTCATTGTATGATTGTACACGCCATAAATGGATTCATGAAGGTGGAAATGCATCAGGTGTGAACACGGCTCTTCATTTGGTTGTAAATCCCGTACTTATTTCCAGCCTGCACTGTCTTAATTAATCTGGGCATATCTTGGGCTCCCAATATCAGATTGATACAAGTGTTTGAGCTGAAGATGAGCTGGCCATAGATGAATTACATGAAGATGAGTCATAGGTCAGCTCCTTGTGAAAAGGTACCTTTTGGAATGACAACTATTCGCGAAAAGGTACGAATCCAAAAAAATTGACATAAACCATATTTGAAGTGTTCTATGTGGTGAAGATGACGGTGCAACTCTCCAGCTGAAATGAGGTCTCTAGCTAGCTCAAAAGTCCAGCTCAAGTGAGCTATGAGCTCGGAGGTCAGCTGACAACTTTTCATCATTTGTTCTTCATGATCTCCCAAGTCATCTTATGTAAGATTTCCTAGCTTATTGACTCCAATTCTAGCTTTAAATCAGCTCCCATGATGTGGTCGAACATGCACCTACAAAAGAAAGCATAATATAAGCTAAGTATATGAATTATTATAAAGTAATAAGAATGTGCATATTATAAAGATGTGAACTATAGGTTATAATAATAACTCATGCATCATACGATAATGAATGAATATTATTATTACAACTATAGATTATATGCATGAATATCAATCAATGATGCAAACCATAGGACATAATGAATGAATGCACATGTTATGATAATTCAAGCATAGTCTAATATGAAATTGTATGCTTATAATAATATATAGTGCATAAATAAGTAAATATAAGATAAAGTAAGGTAGAACTCCCTTAGAACCAGATTTGAATAACCTCCATGGTGTGATCAAATCATGGAGAAATTTGGAGCTAGACAGGATCACATCACATTGTTTTCAAACCAAGTTTTTCCACCACTGTTGTACTGGCCACATTAGTACAACTTCCACCATCTATAATAACAAAGCATACCTTCTCATTCACATGGCATCGGGTATGGAATATGTTTTCTCGTTGTGCATTATCTTCCGCAACTTGAAGATTCAAACTTCTTCTAATTACCAAAGCTTCTCCTTGTGATTTCTTCATTGACTTCAATAGGTGCCTCTTGTTCTTCCTCTGATTCAGATTCTATTTCACCATTTCCAAGTAAAAGCATAGTGTTCTGGTTAGAGCATTATGTAGATACGTGGCCCCTCCCAAGACATTTAAAGCATCTAATGTCTCTTGAACGTTCAGTAGTTTGCTTTCCTCGATTGAAGTCTTTGTTTGCTTGCTGATTCTTTGAAGATTCGGCTTGTTCTTTGACAAGAGGAGGAGTTGGCTTTTTGATGTTGTTTGGACTCCATTTGGATGATGTAGGTGCAATATTACGAGTTGTGTGTCTCCTCTTTAGTTGCCTTTCAATTTTCATTGCCATTTGCACCATCTCATCCATTTCGATGTAATGTTACAATTCCAAGGTATTGGCAATTTTGGGATTAAGTCCGGTAAGGAATCTCGCCATAGTTGTTTCACGATCCTCCTCAATGTTGACTCGGATCATTGCCACTTCCATCTCTTTATAATAGTCCTCCACACTCCTATGGCCTTGTTTCAGATTCTGTAACTTTTGAAGCAAGTCACGATGATAGTGAACAGGAATGAATCGTTTCTGCATAATACCTTTCATTTCAAGCCAAGTTGAGACCGGTCGTTCTCCATTCCTCATTCGGTTCAAAGTAAGTTGATCCCACCATATTAAAGCATAGTCTATGAACTCCATGGCTGCCAATCTCACTTTCTTCATTTCGGAATAGTTGTGGCAACTAAAAACATGTTCCACTTTGCTTTCCCATTCGAGATAAGCTTCAGGATCAGTTTTTCCTTGAAATTGAGGAATTTTAATCTTGATATTACTCAGATTATCATCAACAATGGCACGTCTAGGGACTTGGAATGCTACTTGTTCTCCCTCGTCAAAATTTTCTTGAACTTCTTCTTCTGGAGGGGGTGGTGGTTGTTGTCTTCTAGGAACTCTATTATTACGGCTGGTGGTAGATCCTGGTGTTGATCTATCTTTTCATGAAGAGCATCGAACTCTTCACGAAACATTCTCATCATTTCGCCAATGAGTGCCTGCATTTGTAAGTTTGGTGTTCCTGCATTTTCTCTGGGGCTTTTTCTGATCCCCCTTTTGATCTCACCCTCTCGTTTGCCTTTTAACGCTCGATTCTCTCTTGTGGGTCCTTTTTAAGAACTAACTCAAGATTGAGCAAGTTTCTTAGTTTGTGCGTCGGCTTAAAACAATATGGTTAGGGTATAGAAATGGTTATGGTAAAGGTAGGATAGAAAAGGTTAAGAAAAGGATAAAGTAATGAAATAAGAAAAGATGAAAGAAAAGGAAATGAAATAGTAAGAAAGTGAAGATAACTTACAGCTCAAGTTACAACACTTACTATCTTCCTTCACAAGAAACAACAATGATACCTCCTTCAAGTTTGATGTTGGGGCAGATTGTATTGTGCTTCTCTTTGAGTGTAATTGCAATTTTGCTTCACTTTTTCTTTTCTTTCTTTTGCACTCCAAAATTGATGTAGGAGTCTTTTTCTTTTTTTTTTATGTTTTTTTCTTCTTTCTTGTTGCTTTTTTGTTGTAGCACTTTGAATATCAATCTACCAAAGCTCTGATACCACTTGATGTAAGGCTAACCAGGCTTCTTCAATAATGGAGAAGTTGGCAACCTTGTTGTTTCTCGATCTAGGAGAGACACCAAATGCTACGCCTTGAATTGAAAAGTAATCTGCACAAAAGAAGAATAATTGGTTAAGTAAAAGAAAAATTAAGAAAGGAAATGGATAGAATAGTTATCAAAGAAGGGCTGCGAAAGTATTGTAGAATGATCCTTCAAGTGATGATGGATTCGGCCTCCAATGGTGGTAAATGGACGAATGCCTTGTTGATGATGAAGGATGATTATATGGGTGTGAAGGGATATGGATAATGGTGATGGAAATATTAATGGAATGGAGTTGGCGTGATAGTGATGATGGAAGGTGGTAATGAATAGATAGTATCTTATAAGACTAAGAAGGAACCAATGCTATAAAGGAGCAAAGACCCGTTTCTTATAAGTCGTTATAAGGGATGGTATTAAGGACTTTGACCCTCTATCTATAGGAGATAGGAACCAGAAGTATTAAAGTGAAGGAATGACGCCACAAACTTTAGAAAGGCTTGCTTAATCGATATAGTTCTAAAAAGAACTTGAAGAGAGAATAATCTCACAAAGGATTTTTAATTGATCAAAGGGTTCTTCTTACAAATGAATGCCAAAGCCTATTTATAGATTTATAAAGGCTTGGCCGAATAGATAAATGCCTTTTCGGCAAAGTACATGTCTTAAAACGAAAATAAATGATGCTTGGATGAGGGGAGATGTCTTTGGCCAAATGGTTCCCTTGTCTCTTCATCTTGGCACCAATTTGAAACAAGATGATGCTTTGGCCGAATGGTTAGAAGCCTCTTCATTTTGGCACCCATTTCATCCACATGCATGGCACATGTGTGGGCTGTTCATGAGGCACTCGCATGGGTGGCATAGGGGCTTATGGTGTGGCTTCTTCTTGGCGTGAATTTGAGCAGCAACTTAGGCATGACTTGGCATCAAACTTGCATCTAGGTGACATGGCATCAATGGGGCAGCAACTATTTATGAAAGGTCACATTTGTGGAAGGCAACCTTTCATCATTTGAGCTACTTCCCATGTGTTTGAGCTGAAGATGAGCTGGCTATAGATGCAATACATGTCAATGAGTCTTAGGACAACTCCTTGTGAAAGGGCACTCCCCGGAATGGAAACTCTTCGCGAAAGGGTACGAATTCACAAAATTCGACCTAGACCATATTTGTAGTGCTCTATGTAGTGAAGATGATGGTGTAACTCTCCAGCTAAAAAGAAGTCTCTAGCTAGCTCAAAAGTCCAGCTCAAGTGAGCTATGAGCTCGGAGGTCAGCTGACAACTTTTCATCATTTGTTCTTCATGATCTCCCGAGTCATCTTATGGAAGTTTTCCTAGTTCATTGACTCTCATGCTAGCTTTAAATCAGCTCCCAACATGTGGCAGAACATTTACCTACAAAAGAAAGCTTTTATAAGCTAAGTAATATAAAATATAAATATAAAAATATGTGGTTCATAGATTATATTATATGTCAACATAAAACATATTATATAATCTATTGTTTGGGGATGCATTCTTAAATGATTCAAAGGTTGATGTAAGGCGAATCTACACACTTTGGTGAGAAGATTAGATAGCCTTATTGTGTCCCGATCTAGGATTGACAAGTACTGATGTCCTCGAATTTATAAGTTTGGGCTGTAAAATAAGATAAGAAAATATGTTTAATAATGGACTTAATAAAGGGTAATAATATAAGTAATGAAAATAAATAATAAGAATGAAATGAAATAAATAAAAAGATAGAGATGGCTGCGGAATTGATGGAAGCGATGGATGATGTTGATGATGAAATGGCAATGGTGGTGATGTTGTATCTCAAACATGCCAAAGATGAAATAGTGCTAAGGAGCACAATCCCGGTCTTCACAAACTTGCTTGAGGGGTGGTGATAGTGTCTTCAACCCACTAGATAACAATCTAGGAATTTAGGAATCAAAATGGAAGGAATGACGCCACAAGTATAGGAACTACACTTGTTTAATCAATAAAGTTCACAAAGAACTTTGAAAAGAAATAACTCACAAGAGTAATTTTATATATGAGATGAGATGGGTTACAAATGAAATGGAAAGCTATTTATAGGCCTAAGATATGTCTAGGATGCACATACAAGATTTAATGATTGAACATTCATGGATGAATGTTCATCCTTAAGTAGATACAATGTACGTCCCCTATGCAAGTTCATGGACTAATAAAATAAATGACTGTTCATCCATTTAAGTGAATACATCTTCATAGCCGAATTCATCCTCTCTTTATGTGAACATGTTGGTTCATTTCCTTGCATGAATTTGGAGGAATGTTTCATTGTATGTTCAGCCCCCTTTGGAATGCATGTACCAAGTGTGAACGTGACTCATAGGCTCCCTTCATGCACTTGGATTTGATGAATGAATTTGAAAATAATGCATCCATCTCCCTTGAATGTGAACAAGTCCTTTAGCCTCATTGTATGATTGTACACGCCATAAATGGATTCATGAAGGTGGAAATGCATCAGGTGTGCACATGGCTCTTCATTTGGTTGTAAATCCCATACTTATTTCCAGCCTGCACTGTCTTAATTAATCTGGGCATATATTGGGCTCCCAATATCAGATTGATACTATTCAAAGTGCGTTAGAAAGATAAGAGATAGGGCATTAAATCTTAAGAGACTTCATCAACCAAAGATTCTTGGAACATGTTCAAAAATGACGATCAATCTGACTGACGTGAACTGCCTATCCAACTCTTCAATTGCCTTTAGTCTATTTAGCATCCAATGTACCTAGACAAAGTATGTAAACAAATAATTAGATAGGAATTGAGCTATTATAAATATGAGTGCATTCTTCCACCAATGTTAGAATGCAAATGAGCTAACTATGAATGCGTATGGATTGAATGAGTTATATAAATATGTGAATTAATGAGTCATGCATGAATATCATATATTATACATATAAATGACAGCATATAATATTCAAGCAAAAATTAAGAATAAGATAAACATATTCACGTGACATGTAATGCATAAATGAGTAAATAAATAATAAAATAAGGCAAGACTCCCTTAGAATCATCTTGGAAGAACTTCAAAGTTGTGAGCATGTTTTGTTTGAACTTGGTGGTCGGTAGGATCACATCATCCCCCCTTCTTTAAGGCGATTTGTCCCCAAATCGATGCTTGGTACATAAGGGAACAACTTTGATGTTCGTTTGAATGGAAATTTTTTCATTCTCATCTTGCATCGTTTTCTTTGCTCAAAATGCTTCACATGTTCAAGTCTTTGCTTTTGAATCAACAATCTGAAAAATAGAACAAAGTTAGAAGTAGATAATTTAGAATCAAAGGAAAGGAAAGGATTAAATTCCTGAATGAATGAGTTTGGACTCTTAATGTTCTCCATGGTTAGGTTCATTAAATCTTCCCTTCTATAAGGTTCATTCGATCTTGAGTATGAGGTGAATGTACTTTGAAGGTTAATGAACATGTTCTTTATAATTTCAAGTGCCACATCTTTTAGAATTTCAAAAGAAATGATGCTTGAATCATCTTGAATGTCCCTTGGAATAACCTGCAAATTCAAAGAATGAATAGAAGAAAAAAATTGATTAGTATAAAGAAAAACTTCATTCTCCTTGCATTCGTTCCTTTCATGCTCATGTTTTTCAAAACACTCATCTTCACTCTCATTTTCAACTCCAAATGTGTTGGTTTTCTCACAATGTTCTTCTTTGATTTGTGCATGTTCAACTCCATCATATCTTTTAACCACAACCTCACTTGTAATCTTTTCATTTTCTCTTCCACACGTACTTCCCCCTTTGCTCCCAAATTCAATCTTTTCAACTTTCTCATTTTCGACTCCAACGTTTCTCACATCAATTTTCTCATTTTCATTTTGATCTCCCTCCACTGTTATTTGTTCTTCTCTTTCAACTTTCTTCATGGCTTTAGTTTTCTTCCATTCCTCTATACGTGATTTGACGATAACTTGGCATTCATGGACTTGATTTGGGCACATTGGAACCAACAAGATCTTTCTCCCTTGGTGTTTGAATGAATATTTGTTGGAGAACCCATCATAGAATGCTCGTTTATCGAACTGCCAAGGACGTCCAAGGAGTAGATGGCTTGAATTCATAGAAACAACATCACACAAAACTTCATCTTCATATCCCCCTATTGAAAATGACACACGTACTTGCTCCATGACTTATAACTCTTCATCTTCATTTAATCCTTGCAAAACATATGGACTGAGATGTTTGAATGTTATAAGCCCCAACTTCTCAACCATGTATGTGCTTGCAAGATTTGCACAACTACCACCATCAATGGCTACAAGGCATACTTTATCATTCACATGAAAACGAGTATGAAATGGATTCCTCCTCTGCTATCCGTAATCCATTCGAAAGATGGGAGAATTGTTATTGAAAAATTAATAGTTGAATAAGATGAAAGGACCTTACCAATAATCACTCACAAATCCTCACGATCACTCCAAAAAAAATGATGATCCTCCATTCAACGCTCGTGTTTGCACTCGGGAATATAAACTGGCTTTTTCAATTCCCCTTCTGATCTCACTCTCTCAATTAGCCTTTTTCCACTCCAATTTCTCTTGCTAAGTCCTTTAAAGAACTTACTCAAGATTAGAACAAGTTAATTCTTTCCTTGTGTGCGTCGGCTGCAAATAGGTTAGGGTAGAAAGGAATAGAAATGGAAAGGTAGAAGAAAGGATTCAAAGGTATTTAAAAGAAAGAAATGGTTGAAGACAAGGAAAATAAAAGGATAGAAAAGGAAGAGGTGACTTACAATTCAAGAAACAACACTTACTGCAACCTTTCACAAGAAACAATAAGGTTACCTTCTCTTAGTGTAGATGGCCTCTTTGATGTACTTTGAAATGGTAGAGCACTTTCCTTTGCTTGCTTTATCTTTTTGAACTTCTCTTTTTCTTTTCTTTTCTTTTCTTCTTTTCTTCTTTTATTCTTTTCTTCTTTTTCTCTTCTTTTTGCACTCCAATTTGTTGAAGGAGTCTTTTTCTCTTTTGAATTTCTTTTTGCTTTGCACGCCAATGACACTTTTGTTGTCAATCCAACTATGCTCTGATTACCGCTTGATGTAAGGCGAATCTACACACTTTGGTGAGAAGAGTAGATAGCCTTATTGTGTCCCGATCTATGATTGACAAGTACTGATGTCCTCGAATTTATAAGTTTGGGCTGCAAAATAAGATAAGAAAATATGTTTAATAATGGACTTAATAAAGGGTAATAATATAAGTAATGAAAATAAATAATAAGAATGAAATGAAATAAATAAAAAGATAGAGATGGCTGCGGAATTGATGGAAGCGATAGATGATGTTGATGATGAAATGGCAATGGTGGTGATGTTGTATCTCAAACACGCCAAAGATGATATAGTGCTAAGGAGCACAATCCCGGTCTTCACAAACTTGCTTGAGGGGTGGTGATAGTGTCTTCAACCCACTAGATAACAATCTAGGAATTTAGGAATCAAAATGGAAGGAATGACGCCACAAGTATAGGAACTACACTTGTTTAATCGATAAAGTTTACAAAGAACTTTGAAGAGAAATAACTCACAAGAGTAATTTTATATATGAGATGAGATGGGTTACAAATGAAATGGAAAGCTATTTATAGGCCTAAGATATGTCTAGGATGCACATACAAGATTTAATGATTGAACATTCATGGATGAATGTTCATCCTTAAGTAGATATAATGTACGTCCCCTATGCAAGTTCATGGACTAATAAAATAAATGAATGTTCATCCATTTAAGTGAATACATCTTCATAGCCGAATTCATCCTCTCTTTATGTGAACATGTTGGTTCATTTCCTTGCATGAATTTGGAGGAATGTTTCATTGTATGTTCGGCCCCCTTTGGAATGCATGTACCAAGTGTGAACGTGACTCATAGGCTCCCTTCATGCACTTGGATTTGATGAATGAATTTGAAAATAATGCATCCATCTCCCTTGAATGTGAACAAGTCCTTTAGCCTCATTGTATGATTGTACACTCCATAAATGGATTCATGAAGGTGGAAATGCATCAGGTGTGAACATGGCTCTTCATTTGGTTGTAAATCCCGTACTTATTTCCAGCCTGCACTGTCTTAATTAATCTGGGCATATCTTGGGCTCCCAATATCAGATTGATACGATTCAAAGTGCGTTAGAAAGATAAGAGATAGGGCATTAAATCTTAAGAAGACTTGATCACCAAAGATTCTTGGAACATGTTCAAAAATGACGATCAATCTGACTGACGTGAACTGTCCATCCAACTCTTCAATTGCCTTTAGTCTATTTAGCATCCAATGTACCTAGACAAAGTATGTAAACAAATAATTAGATAGGAATTGAGCTATTATAAATATGAGTGCATTCTTCCACCAATTTTAGAATGCAAATGAGCTAACTATGAATGCGTATGGATTGAATGAGTTATATAAAGATGTGAATTAATGAGTCATGCATGAATATCATATATTATACATATAAATGACAGCATATAATATTCAAGCAAAAATTAAGAATAAGATAAACATATTCACGTGACATGTAATGCATAAATGAGTAAATAAATAATAAAATAAGGCAAGACTCCCTTAGAATCATCTTGGAAGAACTTCAAAGTTGTGAGCATGTTTTGTTTGAACTTGGTGGTCGGTAGGATCACATCAAAGGTTTTAATACATTTGGTAGTAAGAGCTTCACTGAATAGTTTGGCTCTTGATCGAGTTATTGGTCCATGTGGCATTACTTCCATATCCTTTGAAGATGGTGTTGTTGTGCTCACATCAAAAAGCCAAGAACATATCCCTGAGTGCAAACACGAGTGTGAGTGGAGTGCAATATGAAATTTCTTTGGAGCGATCAAGTGAGGTTTTGTGAGTGTGCTGGTAAGGTTTTTATTACTTTTACTAACCATGTCTCAAAGCCCCAGAGAAAATACAAGAACACCAAACTTACAAATGCAGGCACTCATTGGTAAAATGATGAGAATGTTTCGTGAAGAGTTTGACGTTCTTCATGAAAAGATAGATCAACGCCAGGATCTACCACCAGGACATAATAATGGATCCCATAGAAGACAACAACCACCACCACCTCCAGAAGAATATGTTCAAGAAAATTTAGATGATGGAGAACAACCAGCATTCCAAGGCACTGGACGTGCCATTGTTGATGACAATTTGAGCAATATCAAGATCAAAATTCCTCAATTCCAAGGAAAGACTGATCCTGAAGCCTACCTTGAATTGGAAAGCAAAGTGGAACACGTTTTTAGTTGCCACAACTATTTCGAAATGAAGAAAGTAAGATTGGCAGCCATGGAGTTCATAGACTATGCTTTAATATGGTGGGATCAACTTACCCTTAATCGAAGAAGGAATGGAGAAAGATCGGTCTCAACTTGGCTTGAAATGAAAGGTATTATGCGGAAACTGTTCATTCCTATTCACTATCACAGTGACTTGTTTCAAAAGTTACAGAATCTTAAACAAGGCCATAGGAGTGTGGAGGACTATTACAAAGAGATGGAAGTGGCAATGATCCGAGTCAACATTGAGGAGGATCGTGAAGCAACTATGGTGAGATTCCTTGCTGAACTTAATCCCGAAATTGCCAATACCTTGGAATTGTATCATTACATCGAAATGGATGAGATGGTGCAAATGGCAATGAAAATTGAAAGGAAACTAAAGAGGAGACATACATCTCGCAATATTGCACCCACATCATCCAAATGGAGTCCAAACAACATTAAGAAGCCAACTCCTCCTACTGTCAAAGAACAAGCTGAATCTTCAAAGAATCAGCAAGTAAACAAAGACTTCAACCGAGGAAAGCAAAACACTGAACGTTCAAGAGACATTAGATGCTTTAAATGTCTTGGAAGGGGCCACGTATCTACACAATGCCCTAACTAGAACACCATGCTTTTACTTGGAAATGGTGAAATAGAATCTGAATCAGAGGAAGAACAAGAGGCACCTATTGAAGTCAATGAAGAAATCACTCTTGCAGATCCCGTTGATCAAGGAGAAGCTTTGGTAATTAAAAGAAGTTTGAATGTTCAAGTCTCGAAAGATAATGCACAACGAGATAACATTTTTCATACCCGATGCCATGTGAATGAAAAGGTATGTTTTGTTATTATATATGGTGGAAGTTGTACTAACGTGGCCAGTACAATAATGGTGGAAAAGCTTGGTTTAAAAACAATGAAGCACCCGAAGCCATATAAGTTGCAGTGGCTAAATGAAAGAGGAGAACTCAATGTTAGCAAACAAGTGTTAGTTCCTTTTTCCATTGGCAAAAACAAAGATGAGGTTATGTGTGATGTTATCCCTATGCACGCTAGCCATCTACTTCTTGGAAGGCCATGGCAATTCGACAAAAGAACTATTCATGATTGTTTTACCAATCAATACTCGTTCAGCCATAAAGGGAAGAAGATTATCCTTACACCTTTAACGCCTAAACAAGTCCAGAATGATCAAGCCAAAATGAAGCAAAGTGTTGAGGCTATAAGGAAAGGAAAGGCAACAACCATGGAGGAAACTGATCCGAGAACTAGTGCTTATTCTTCAAAGTGCTTGATTCGAGAATTTCTATTGACCGAATGCAAGGGTAAAGATGATTATTCTAAATTTGAACATGCAGATTTTTTCTTTGACTTGCAGGATGTATCAAGAGACGCCATTTGCCAAAATGAAGGTTTAAAAGACGTTACATTTGGAAATCCAAAAGACATATCCATTGAGCAGCAAAAGGACACAATTTTTCATTCAAAGAACGTGTCTTTGGAAGAACCAATGGACGTGAACCATGAGGATTCAATGATCATATGGCTCTCTTATAGCACTGGTTCTTCCTTAGTCTATTTAGATATTATCCAACCATTTTCCCTTGTTTCTTAAGCCTAAACCATTGCCATTTCAACAAAACTTCCGCAACCATTCATATATCCAAAAATCAGCCTACCATTATCACCTTTTTCATTTACCACTAAGCCTTCAATTTGTAACCAACCTTCTTACAGGTGCTTGCTCTCCACTAGATCCACAATCAAGGGAAAATCAATTTATATCATTATATCAATAAACTTGGAATATATTAAATAACCTATCATTTAAATCATTAAAAGATTTGAAAGTTTGAATGCACTTATGAGAAATTGTTTTACCCTTGCACGAGTGATAAGTCCTTGAGGCATGACTTTAGGATCCGTTGATGATATAGTCACATCTACACCAGATCCGGAGGTCATGCCACACGGTCCCATTACTAGGTCAAGGGCCAAAAATTCAGGGAAGTTCTCTTAACTAAGTGTCTTGAAGCTTTTGATTCATTTGATAACTTAACACTCTCTTATGTTATGTTATATAATGTTTTAATAGCTAAAGAATAACTTAGTATGAACACATCTTACACATTGTTATTTTTAATATGTTAAGCATGTTAGGATAGTTTTATTATCATATTAAGCATGATTATTATATATACATCAAGGCAGCATACTTATAATGCATTTCATTAGTTTATTTGCATTCATATTAACTCTTAGGCTTTATACATTATCTTACACATATTAGGAGATGATGTACTTAGCTCATGACCATTATACTTAGCTCACATTACCATAAACAAACATGACAGCAAGGTATTTAGCTCGTTTTAGCTCAATATCATGAACTTACCTTGTTTCCTTGCACATATAGGTACAATGGAGTGTGATGCACGTTGAGGTAGCTTGGTGAATGATTTGGACGTCATATATAGCTCACAAACATCTCACAAAGTACAAGACAGCTCATGGAATGCTAAGGGAAGCTCGATTCAGCTGGAGAAGCTTCAGGCTAGCTAAACTTAGCTAGTTGGACTATTTGAAGCTGAGTTGCTAAAAGTGATGACAAAGGTAGCTGAATGTAGCTGAACATGCTGTTATGGAGCTCAAAAGGACTCGGCTAGGAAGATCATTCACAAACAGCCCCATGCTTGCTAGCTAGCTCAACACTCAAGCTAGCTTGGAAGACACATGCACGCCTAAGAAGAAGCACATGACCAGCCATCATCCAATGTACATGGGTGCACCACAAGGCTTCCTAGAACACCCATGTGCCGTGCATATGACCAGCCCTCATGTGCCTTGCATGTGAACTCATTTAGGCACCAAGATGAAGTGCCCTCTCCCTATTCGGCCAAGCATCATCTCCCATCCAAATTGGCGCCAACTTGAGGGGACACAAGAACTATTCGGCCAAGGATCATTTCCCTCCATCTAGGGCCGAACCATCCTCTCTTTTAGCATTTAAATTATGTCTTTATAGGGAGATACATAGGCTGGCCGAATCATCTTGTATTTATTCGGCCATGTCTCTCCATTTCCTATAAATAGGAAAACATTACATCATTTGTAGGTACACCTTTTTATTCAATTAAAGTGAGATTATTCTCTTCTTAAGTCCTAGTGACTTTTTATCGACTTATCAAGTATTTTATACTTGTGGCGTCAACCCCTTCCTTTCATCTTGATACTTCTGGTTCCTAGTTCATATAACTAGTGGGTCAAAGTACTTAACACCATCCCTTGAAGAAACAATATAAAGATTGGGTCTCTGCTCTATATAGCATTGGTTCTTCTTTGAGATTTCTTCAAGATACTATCCTCACAACCATCCTTTTATTTCATCACCATAACCATAGCCTTATCAACTATCTTCCGCTTCCATTACTCATTATTTAAATAGCCTACCAATTCACCCATACGTCTACCACCCTTAACCATTCTATTTTGAGCCATTCACTTTGCAGGTTGTTTTGCTTCCTTCATAGATCCACAATCATTTGAAAAGGTACAAGTACCTTACATCAAGCGGTAATCAGAGCTTTGGTGGAAGAAGCAACGTGCAACAACAACAAAAAGAAAAATACAAAAAGAAGTGCAAAAGTGAAGTGCAAAGTCAAAGAAAAAGAAAAAAAATCAGCAAAGAAAATTGAAGGACTCAAAAGTCAAAGCACTCAAAAAGAAGAAAAAGCAAAGAAAAGAAAGAAAAGTTGGAAGCACTCATCAACAATTCTCATCACCAAGCATTTTCAAGTAAGCCTTTAAAATTGATTGTAGTGATAGAAGGTTGTGAAGTGACTTGTGTAAGTAACCCTTTCATTCTTTTCTTTCTAATTTCTAAGCCACCTTTTCAATTATATTTGCTTTCCATTCCTACTAACCATTTGCAGCTGACGCCAAACAAGTGAAATTACTCGATATAGTCTTGAGTAAAAGTTCATTAGAACTTGAGACAAGAGAATTTAGGGAAAAAGGCTGGAGCGTGTGTGAGATCAGAAGAGGATAAGTAAAAGCCATTAAAGTCCTAGAGTGCAAACACGAGCGGATTGAGTGACATCAAGTTTTCTTGGAGTGACTCGTGAGGCTTTGTGAGAGTATATTCTGGTAAGGTCCTACACACATTTCAATTTTTTCCTTATTTGCTAACATGTCTCTTCCATCCAACATTTTTGTAGTCAAAAAGACTTTGAACATTCAAAGTCAAGATGATGAACAAAGAGAAAACATCTTCCATACCAAATGTCACGTGGGAGATAAAATTTGTGTGGTGATCATTGATGGAGGAAGTTGTACCAATGTAGCAAGTACTCACATGGTGGAAAAGTTGGGTCTCAAGACTTCCAAACATCCTCATCCTTACAAACTCCAATGGCTCAACGATGTGGGAGAAGCCAAGGTAACCAAGCAAGTGATTGTACCTTTCTCAATTGGAAGATACAATGATGAAGTCCTTTGTGACGTGGTGCCCATGAGTGCAAGTCACCTTATACTAGGACGTCCTTGGCAATATGATAAGAAAGCCACCCATGACGGATTCTCTAACAAGTACTCATTCCAACATCAGGGAAAGAAAATCATATTGGCACCTTTGTTACCAAGCCAAGTTCAGGAATGTCAAGTGACCCTCAAATCACGCATAGAAGAATGGGAGAAAGAAAAGAAGGCCAAAGAAATCCATACTCCAAAGATGAATATCTATGCCGCAGAGGAGATATTCGGAAACATTTATCAACTAAGAAAGCTCTACTTATACTTATGTATAAGGAAAGTTTTCTTCTTACTAACCCTCCTAAAGGTTTGCCTTCTTCTATTTCTAATCTTTTGCAGGAATTTGAGGATATGTTTCCTGAGGAAATTCCCGATGGATTGCCACCGATTAGAGGAATTGAACATCAAATTGATTTCATTCCTGGAGCTACCATTCCTAATAGACCAGCATATAGGAGCAATCCTGAAGAAACAAAGGAATTGCAAAGACAAGTCAAAGAACTCCTAAACAAAGGTTACATTCGAGAAAGCTTAAGTCCATGTGCTGTCCCCGTTTTGTTGGTACCAAAGAAAGATGGAACTTGGAGAATGTGCATGGATTGTAGAGCAGTGAATTAAATCACTATCAAATATAGGCACCCTATACCTCGGTTGGATGATATGCTTGATGAACTTAGCGGGGCCAATATCTTCTCCAAAATTGATTTGAAAAGTGGCTACCATCTGATAAGAATGAAGGAAGGTGATGAGTGGAAATCTGCGTTCAAGACCAAACAAGGTTTGTATGAATGGTTAGTCATGCCTTTTGGCTTGACTAATGCCCCTAGTACCTTTATGCGTTTAATGAATCATGTCCTTCGGCCTTATATTGGTAAGTTTTGTGTTGTTTACTTTTATGATATCTTGATATACAGTAAGTCATTGAAAGATCATGTTGAACACTTACGATCTATTCTTAGCACTTTGAGAGAAGAGCATTTATATGCTAATCTCAAGAAGTGTGATTTTTGTACTAATCAAGTTACTTTCTTAGGCTTTATTGTAAGTTCACATGGATTATCAATGGATCCAGAGAAGATTAAGGCAATACAAGAATGGCCAAAACCGGTTAATGTCAGTCAAGTTCGAAGTTTCCATGGATTAGCCAGTTTTTACAGAAGGTTTGTACCAAACTTTAGTTCCATTGCTGCACCCTTAACAGGGATTATTAAGAAGAATTCAAACTTCTCTTGGGGCAATGAACAAGACAAATCTTTTAACGAACTCAAAGATTGTTTGACAAAGGCCCCATTACTAGTCTTGCCAAACTTTGAGAAAACATTTGAAGTTGAATGTGATGCTTCCGGAATTGGAATTGGTGCTGTTTTAAGTCAAGAAGAAAAACCCATTGCCTATTTTAGTGAAAAACTAAATGGTGCAACTCTGAACTATCCAACATATGACAAAGAGATGTATGCACTCATTCGAGCATTGGAAACTTGGCAGCACTATTTATTGCCAAAGGAATTCGTGATACACACTGACCATGAAGCATTAAAGCATATCAAAGGACAACACAAACTCAACAAGAGACATGCCAAATGGGTTGAATTTCTTGAGTCTTTTCCCTATGTCATCCACTATAAGAGAGGAAAGGATAATGTCGTGGCAGATTCTCTTTCACGCAGGTATGTCTTACTTAACACTTTGGATTCCAAACTTCTTGGTTTTTCATTCATTAAGGAACATTATGCTACTGATTTGGACTTTGGAGAAAGGTATAAGTTATGTGAAACAGGTGCTCATGATAAGTATTATCAGCATGATGGATATCTTTTCAAAGAAGGACGATTATGTATTCCACAAGGTTCCATAAGAGAAGTGTTAACCAAAGAAGCACATGAAGGACGACTCATGGGACACTTTGGAGTTGAAAAGACTCTTAGCATTCTGAAAGAACACCTCTTTTGGCCAAAGATGAAAAGGTATGTTGAAAAGGTATGTGAAAGGTGTTTAGTATGTAAAAGGGCAAAATCAAGAGTCATGCCTCATGGATTATACATGCCTTTGCCAATACCAACCATGCCATGGATAGATATTTCAATGGACATTGTTTTAGGTTTACCAAAAACAAAGAGTGGAAAGGATTCAATATTTGTGGTGGTTGATAGATTCTCCAAAATGGCTCACTTTATACCATGTCACAAGACTGATGATGCTATTCTGGTTTCCAACTTATTCTTCCGAGAAGTGGTAAGGTTACATGGACTTCCTCGAACCATTGTGTCAGATAGAGACGTTAAGTTCCTAAGTCATTTTTGGAGGACTTTGTGGAGTAAAATAGGCACAAAACTACTATTCTTTACTACATGTCATCCTCAAATGGATGGTCAAACTGAAGTAGTTAATAGAGTTTTATCAACGCTACTACGATCCATCATCAAGAAAAATATTAAGACATGGGAAGAATGTCTACCACACGTGGAATTTGCATACAACCGAACCATTCACTCGGCAACTAAACATTCTCCATTTGAGGTAGTGTATGGTTTCAATCCTTTAACTCCTTTGGATTTACTTCCTTTACCTTATGATCAGATAGTGAACAAAGATAGAAAGAACAAAGCAGAATTTGTTAAAAGACTCCATCAACAAGTCAAGGACAATATTGAGAGAAGAACAAGACAATATGAACAACAAGCAAACAAAGGAAGGAAGAAGGTAACTTTTGACGTAGGAGATTGGGTTTGGGTAGACTTTAGGAAGGAAAGATTCCCAAACCAAAGGAAGTCTAAACTACTACCCCAAGGAGATGGTCCATTTCAGATTATAGAAAAGATCAACGACAATGCCTATAAAATTGAATTGCCCAGTGAGTTTGGTGGCTTCAGTGCTTCATTCAACATCACTGACTTATCTCCCTTTGAGGATGGACACGATTTGGGGACAAATCGCTTAAAAGAAGGGGGGATGATATAGTCACGTCTACACCAGATCCGGAGGTCATGCCACACGGTCCCATTACTAGGTCAAGGGCCAAACAATTCAGGGAAGTTCTCTTAACTAAGTGTCTTGAAGCTTTTGATTCATTTGATAACTTAACACTCTCTTATGTTATGTTATATAATGTTTTAATAGCTAAAGAATAACTTAGTATGAACACATCTTACACATTGTTATTTTTAATATGTTAAGCATGTTAGGATAGTTTTATTATCATATTAAGCATGATTATTATATATACATCAAGGCAGCATACTTATAATGCATTTCATTAGTTTATTTGCATTCATATTAACTCTTAGGCTTTATACATTATCTTACACATATTAGGAGATGATGTACTTAGCTCATGACCATTATACTTAGCTCACATTACCATAAACAAACATGGCAGCAAGGTATTTAGCTCGTTTTAGCTCAATATCATGAACTTACCTTGTTTCCTTGCACATATAGGTACAATGGAGTGTGATGCACGTTGAGGTAGCTTGGTGAATGATTTGGACGTCATATATAGCTCACAAACAGCTCACAAAGTACAAGGCAACTCATGGAATGCTAAGGGAAGCTCGATTCAGCTGGAGAAGCTTCAGGCTAGCTAAACTTAGCTAGTTGGACTATTTGAAGCTGAGTTGCTAAAAGTGATGACAAAGGTAGCTGAATGTAGCTGAACATGCTGTTATGGAGCTCAAAAGGACTCGGCTAGGAAGATCACTCACAAACAGCCCCATGCTTGCTAGCTAGCTCAACACTCAAGCTAGCTTGGAAGACACATGACCAGCCATCATCCAATGCACATGGGTGCACCACAAGGCTTCCTAGAACACCCATGTGCCGTGCATATGACCAGCCCTCATGTGCCTTGCATGTGAACTCATTTAGGCGCCAAGATGAAGAGCCCTCTCCCTATTCGGCCAAGCATCATCTCCCATCCAAATTGGTGCCAACTTGAGGAGACACAAGAACTATTCGGCCTAGGATCATTTCCCTCCATCTAGGGCCGAACCATCCTCTCTTTTAGCATTTAAATTATGTCTTTATAGGGAGATACATAGGCTGGCCGAATCATCTTGTATTTATTCGGCCATGTCTCTCCATTTCCTATAAATAGGAAAACATTACATCATTTGTAGGTACACCTTTTTATTCAATTAAAGTGAGATTATTCTCTTCTTAAGTCCTGGTGACTTTTTATCGACTTATCAAGTATTTTATACTTGTGGCGTCAACCCCTTCCTTTCATCTTGATACTTCTGGTTCCTAGTTCATATAACTAGTGGGTCAAAGTACTTAACACCATCCCTTGAAGAAACAATATAAAGATTGGGTCTCTGCTCTATATAGCATTGGTTCTTCTTTGAGATTTCTTCAAGATACTATCCTCACAACCATCCTTTTATTTCATCACCATAACCATAGCCTTATCAACTATCTTCCGCTTCCATTACTCATTATTTAAATAGCCTACCAATTCACCCATACGTCTACCACCCTTAACCATTCTATTTTGAGCCATTCACTTTGCAGGTTGTTTTGCTTCCTTCCTAGATCCACAATCATTTGAAAAGGTACAAGTACCTTACATCAGAACTTTATCGATTAAACAAGTATAGTTCCTATACTTGTGGCGTCATTCCTTCCATCTTGATTCCTAAATTCCTAGATACAATGTAGATACAATGTACGTCCCCTATGCAAGTTCATGGACTAATAAAATAAATGAATGTTCATCCATTTAAGTGAATACATCTTCATAGCTGAATTCATCCTCTCTTGATGTGAACATGTTGGTTAATTTCCTTGCATGAATTTGGGGGAATGTTTCATTGTATGTTCGGCCCCCTTTGGAATGCATGCACCAAGTATGAACGTGACTCATAGGCTCCCTTCATGTACTTGGATTTGGTGAATGAGTTTGAAAATAATGCATCCATCTCCCTTGAATGCATTCATCTCCCTTTAATAAGTCATTTGAAGGAGATGAATGGTTGCAAATCTCATATTAATTTCCAGCCTGCACTATCTTCAGTAATCTAGGCATATCTCAAGTTCCCGATATCGGATTGATGTAATTCAAAATGTATTGGAAAGATATGAGATAGGGGATTAACTGTTAAGAGACTTCATCACCCAAAGATGCTTGGAACATGTTCAAAAATGTAGATCAATCTGACTGACGTGAACTGTCCAACCAACTCTTCAATTGCCTTTAGTCTTCTTAGCATCCAATGAACCTAGACAAAGTATGTAAACAAATAATTAGATAGGAATTGAGCTATGATAATTATGAATGCATGCTTCCACCTATGTTAATAATGCAAATGAGCTAACTATGAATGCATATGCATTGAATGAGTTATATAAAGATGTGAATTAATAAGTCATGCATGAATATCATATACTATACATATAAATAACAGCATATAATATTCAAGAAAAAGTTAAGAATAAGATAAACATATTTACGTGACATGTAATTCATAAATAAGTAAATAAATAATAAAATAAGGTAAGACTCCCTTAGAATCAACAAGGCAGAACGTCCATGAAGTGATCATGTGTTGAAGAAGTTTGGTCCTTACCATCATCTCTTTTAGCATTTAAATTATGTCTTTATAGGGAGATACATGGGCTGGCCGAACCATTATGTCTCTATTCGGCTATGCCCCTCCATGTCCTATAAATAGGAAAGCATTCATCATTTGTAATCAGACCTTTTATTTTAATTGAGGTGAGATTATTCTCTTTCTTAAGTCCTGGTGACTTTTTATCGACTTATCAAGTATTTTATACTTGTGGCGTCAACCCTCTTCTTTCATCTTGATACTTCTAGTTCCTAGTTCATATAACTAATGGGTCAAAGTACTTAACACCACCCCTTGAAGAAACAATATAAAGATTGGGTCTTTGCTCTCTATAGCATTGGTTCTTCTTTGAGCATTCTTCAAGATACTATCCTCACAACCATCCTTTTGTTTCATCGCCATAACCATAACCATTCAATAATCTTCCGCTTCCATCTCTCATTAGCCTACCTATTAAACCATACGTTTACCACCCTTATCCATTATGTTTTGAGCCATTCACTTGTGCAGGTTGTTTTGCTTCCTTCCTAGATCCACAATCAAACGAGAAGGTAGAATTACCTTACATCAGAACCTATCTAAGGAGGACCTCAAAACACTCAAATTCATTCATTTTCTTTGATTTTGAATTATCTACTTCTAACTTTGCTTTATTTTTCAGAATGGTGATTAAATGAAGATGAAGAGTTAGAAGTCGTAGAGGAAGTACTTATGCCCTTTTTAATTGGGAGATATGAAGAAAAAGTCTTGTGTGATGTTGCTTCTATGAATTCAAGCCATCTACTTCTCGGACGTACTTGGCAGTTTGATAAACGAGCATTTTATGATGGGTTCCTAAATGATTATTCATTCATCCATGGGAGAAGAAGAATCACGTTAGTACCAAAGCCATCACACCAAGTACTTCAAGATCAACAACAACTTAAGAAAAACATTGATGCTATGAAAAAAGAACATTGTGAGTAAACAAAGGCATTTGGAGTAGTTGAAAATGATAAAATTGAAAAGATTGAGTGTGATGAAAAACATTAGTGTGAGAGTGGAACTCAAAAGAGAAGAAAATTGTAAAGAGAGCATACGAGAGGAGTATGAAGAGAAATTTTATAAGGGACATGAGCAAGAGAGAAAAGAATATGAGGAGAATGAAATTTTACTTTCTACTAATCAATCTTTTCATCCTATTCTTTCATTTGATTTGCAGGTTATTCCAAAGGTCATACCATTGCAAATTGATTAATCAAATTTGTCCATTGAAGTTTTAAAGGTTGTAACATTTGGTATTCCAAAATATGTTCTCTTTGACATTCAAAGTACATTCATTCTACATTCAAAGTTCAAACAATCTCAAGAAATTGAAGTTTCAATGAACCTATCAAAGGAGGACCTCAAACGCTCAAATTCATTCATTCATGTATTTGATCATTTCATTTTCTTTGATTTTGAATTATCTACTTCTAACTTTGCTTTATTTTTCAGAATGATAATTCAATGAAGATGAAGAGTTAGAAGTCATAGAGCAAGTACATATGCCCTTTTCAATTGGGAGAGATGAAGATAAAGTCTTGTGTGATGTAGATTCCATGAATTCAAAGTGTTGAAAATGAGAATATTGAAGAGATTGAGCGTGAAGAAAAAATGAGTGTTAGAGTGGAACTCAAAAAGAACAAGAATGTAAAGAGAGCATACGAGAGGAGCATGAAGAAGAGAAATTTCATAAGGTGCATGAGCATGAGAGAAAAGAATGGGAGAAGAAGAATCACGTTAGTACCAACACCATCACACCAAGTACTTCAAGATCAATAACAACTTAAGAAAAAACTTGATGCTATGCAAAAAGAATATTGTGAGAAAACAAAGGCATTTTGAGTAGTTGAAAATAGGAATATTGAAGAGATTGAGTGTGAAGAGAAACATGAGTGTCATAGTTGAACTCAAAAAGAATAAGAGTGTAAAGAGAGAATACGAGAGGAATATGAAGAAGAGAAATTTCAAAATGGACATGATCATGAGAGAAAAGAATGCGAGGAGAATGAAGTTTTGCTTTCTACTAATTAAACTTTTCTTCTTATTCTTTCATTTGATTTGCAGGTTATTCCAAAGGTCATACCATTGCAAATTGATGAATCAAATTTGTCCGTTGAAGTTCCAAAGGTTGTAACATTTGGAATTCCAAAACATGTGCTCTTTGACATTTGAAGTAAGTTCATTCTACATTCAAAGTTCAAACAGTCTCAAGAAAGGGAAGTTTCAATGAACCTATACAAGTAGGACCTCAAGCGCACAAATTCATTCATTCGTGAAATTGATCGTTTCATTTTCTTTGATTTTGAATTATCTACTTCTAACTTTGCTTTACTTTTCAGAATGATGATTCAATAAAGATGATATGAAGATGAAGAGTTAGGAGTCATAGAGCAATTACTTGTGCCCTTTTCAATTGTGAGATATGAAGATGAAGTCTTGTGTGATGTTGCTTTCATGAATTCAAGCCATCTACTTCTCGGACGTCCTTGGCAGTGTGATAAACGAGCATTGAATGATGGGTTCCTAAATAATTATTCGTTCATCCATGTGAAAAGGATAATCATGTTAGTGCCAACGCCATCACACCAAGTACTTCAAGATCTACAACAACTTAAGAAAAACTTTGATGCTATGCAAAAAGAACATTGTGAGAAAACAAAGGCATTTGGATTAGTTAAAAATGAGAATATTGAAGAGATTGAGAGTGAACAAAAACCACATGTTAGTATAAATTATCATATTATTATTTCCATCCTATGTTTAGTTAATCATGTCTTTCATATCATTCAAATATATGTTATGATTACATATCATTTCTTATGATATTATTATTACATGTTTCCATTTATCATTTATGAATACCATGTTATATGATGTTCATGCATACAACATATTCACATCTTTATAATTGATGCACAATGTTATTTCAAGTATGTTAAGTATGTTATATTAGTCTTGCATTCATTTAAGCATGATTCAATTCATTCGTGAAATGGAAGAACGCTTAATCATTCATTTGTTAGCTCACGTGCATTCATTTTAGCTCCTAGGTCTTATACATTAGCTTACATATGTTATATCATTATGTACTTAGCTTATGACATGCATTCATAGCTCATATCACTCAAACACCTCACGGCAGCATGCATTTTACCTTAAATGAGCTCACACATTGCTTATTTTATTTGTTTGGTGATTCCTATAGGTGAAACACAAAACAAGGCATATTATGGTAGTTTGGCTAGCTAAAAGGACAAGCACAACAGCTCACACTAGCTCATGAACATTATGGCAGCTCATTTCATCACATAAGGAGCTTAAACTTAGCTGGAGGAGCTAGCATGTAGCTGAACTTAGCTGGAGGAGAGCTTTGGACCAAATTACTGAAAAGTGGACTAGAGGTAGCTGGAAGTAGCTGGGAGAGTAGATGAGGAGTTGAGAAGACCAAAGCTAACTAGCTTGAGTTCATCAAGCTATAACTCACCTAGTTAGCTACCAAGACACTCACCTAGCTTACCTTGAAGCTAGTTCATCTCTAGGCTGCCCAATGGATGCCATGTCACCTAGATGCATGTTGGAAGCTAATTCACACCTAGTTGTTGCCTATCTTCATTCCATGGACTTCAAGACATCATCCTATAGTTGCAACCTCATCAAAGCATAGCAAGAAGACCCATGTACATTCATGTAGGCTGTCATGTGCATCATTCAAGCATGTGCACTCCATGTGACATCAAATTGGCGCCAAAACACCAAGGGATGCTTCCTATTCGGCCAAAGACTCTTTCTGATGTGATCCTACCGACCACCAAGTTCAAACAAAACATGCTCACAACTTTGAAGTTATTCCAAGATGATTCTAAGGGAGTATTTCCTTATTTTATTATTTATTTACTCATTTATGCATTACATATCACACCTACACCAGATCTGGAAGTCATGCCACATGGTCCCATTACTAGATCAAGAGCCAAACAATTCAGGGAAGTTCTCTTACCTAAGTGTTTAGAATCTTTTGATTCAATTGATAACTTAACGCCCTCCTATGTTAAGTTATATAATGTTTTAATAGATAAAGAATAACTTAGTATGAATACATCTTGCACATTGTTATTTTGTTATGTTAAGCATGTTAGGATAGCTATATAATTATATTAAGCATGATTATTATTTATACATCAAGGCAGCATACTTATAATGCATTTCGTTAGTTCATTTGCATTCATATTAGCTCTTAGGCTTTATACCTTACCTTACACATATTAGGAGATGATATAATTAGCTCATGACATTCAAACTTAGTGATGTAAGGCGAATCTACACACTTTGATGGAAGAGAGTAGATAGCTTTATTGTGTCCCGATCTAGGATTGACAAGTACTAATGTCCTTGAATTATAAGTTTGGGCTGCAAATAAGATAAGAAATAAATATGTTTAGTAATGGAAGGATAAATGGAATAATAAGATAAGAAATGAATTTAAAAGAATGGTATAGAGATGGCTGCGGAAATTGATGGTCTTGATGGATGATGTTGATGATGTAATGGCAATTGTGGTGATATTGTATCTCAAACATGCCAAAGATGAAATAGTGCTAAGGAGCACAATCCCGGTCTTCACAAACTTGCTTGAGGGGTGGTGATAGTGTCTTCAACCCACTAGATATCAATCTAGGAATTTTGGAATCAAGATGGAAAGAATGACGCCACAAGTATATGAATTATACTTGCTTAATCGATAAAGTTCACAAAGAACTTTGAAGAGAAATAACTCACAAGAGTATATTTTATATAAGAGATGAGATGTGTACAAATGAAGGCAAGCCACTCTATTTATAGGAAATTAGAGGGCTTGGCCGAATGGTTACAAGTTGTTTCGGCTAGATACATAACTTTATGAAGATACATAATGTTTTAAAATGAAAAATTAAGTCATTTGGGCTTGTGATGGTTCGGCTAACTCTTCATGAAGGGCCTTAATGATTCGGTCAAAGGATGGAGAGACATCTCCCTTGGCCAAATGGTTCATGCTTGTTCATCTTGGCGCCAATTTCCTCTCCTTGGCTGAATAGTCATGTGCCTTATCATGTTTGGCGCCAAAGGCTCTCATGTGCATGCCATGTGATGTGGCCGAATATGCATGGCATTCTTCCTCATGATGATTTAAGCTTCCAATGGTTGCAATTTCTTCACCAATGTGCTTCTAGATGAAAAGGAATCTTCATGGGCAGCATCATTCATGGAAGGTCACAATGTTTGAGAAAGGTGTCCCTTCATGTTTGAGCTATTTATGGTGTGAATGAGCTGGTGGTGAGCTGGCCTTAGATGACTTGTAACATGATGAACGTTTGGGCAGCTCCTTGTGGAAAGGTACCTCTCGAGGTGCAATTATTCGCGAAAAGGTACGATTTCACAAATTTTAACTTAGGACATATTTGAAGTGTCCTAAGTGGTGATGATGATGGTGCAATTCCCTAGCTGAAATGAGTTCATCTTTTAGCTCAAATCTTCAGCTCAATCCAGCTATGAGCTCACGGCCTCCGGAAAACTTTTCACCAATTGTTCCTTGTGCTCTCTTAATCGATCCCATGTAAGTTTCCTTGCTGTTATATTCTCCATTTAGCTCCAAGGTAGCTCCCAAGTGTTGGCCGAATGTGCCTACATGCGTAACATAAAGAAATAAACTAAGTAAATGAACTTATGCAATGTAGTATATAATAATGTGGACTATAGGTTATTTAATATTCAATATGTAACATATTAAACAACCTATTATCTAATGGTTCTTTCTCATTAAAAGATTTTAAAACATTAAGGCACTTATGAGAAAGTATTTCCCTGAATTATTATGCCTTTGCACGAGTGATAGGTCCAATGGGCATGACATCAGGATCTATTTGTGTAGTTGTGATCACATCATCCTCCCCTTCTTTTGAGCGATTTGTCCTCAAATCGTCGTTGTCTTCAAATGGAGAAAGATCTAAAATATTAAAAGTTGCACTTACATTGTATTCACCAGGTAGATCCAAATTTGTATGCATTATCATTGATTTTCTTAATGATTTGGAATGGTCCATCTCCTCTTGGCAACAATTTGGATTTCCTTTGGGAAGGGAAACGTTCTTTTCTGAAATACACTCACACCCAATCACCTTCTTCTAATTTTAGTGGCTTGCGTCCCTTATTTGCTTGTTGTTCATATTGTCTTGTCCATTTTTCTATATTGTCTCGAACTTGCTGATGAAGTTTCTTAACGAACTTAGCCTTGCTCTTGCCATCTTTGTTGATCATGTGTTCCTGAGGCAAAGGAAGAAGATCTAAAGGTGTTAAGGGGTTAAATCCATATACTACCTCAAATGGTGACATGTTGGTTGTTGAATGGACTGCCCGATTATATGAAAATTCAACGTGTGGTAAACATTCCTCCCAAGCTTTGATGTTCTTTTTGATGATAGATCTCACCAATGTTGACAGTACTCGATTTACCACTTCGGTTTGCCCATCTGTTTGAGGGTGACACGTTGTGGAGAAAAGTAACTTTGTCCCAATCTTACTCCATAACGTCCTCCAGAAATGGCTAAGAAATTTGACATCTCTATCAGAAACTATAGTTCTTGGAATGCCATGTAATCTCACAATTTCTTTGAAGAACAAGTTAGCGACATGTGTTGCATCGTCTGTCTTGTGGCATGGTATGAAATGTGCCATTTTGGAAAAACGATCTCGTCCATTCTTGGTCCTTGGTAGTCCCATCACAAAGTCCATTGATATGTATACCCATGGTGCTTGAGGAATAGGTAGAGGATGTAAAGTCCATGAGGCATAACCTTTGATTTTGCCCTTTTGCAAGTGACACATCGTTCACATACCCTTTCAACGTCTCTCTTCATCTTAGACCAATAAAGGTGTTGTTTCAAAATTTCCAATGTTTTACTTACTCCAAAATGACCCATGAGACCTCCTTCATGCGCTTCTCGAACAAGCACTTCTCGAAGGGATCCTTGAGGAATGCATAGACACCCTTCTTTGAATAGATATCCTTCATGCCTATAAAACTTTTCATATGCACCTTTCTCACAAGCCTTATACTTTTCTTCAAAGTCATGGTCAGTAGCATAGCAATCTTTAATATATGAAAACCCAATTAACTTTGAATCAAGACCATTAAGGAGAACATACCTTCGAGATAGAGCATCGGCTACAATGTTTTCTTTACCTTTCTTGTAATGAATGACATAAGGGAACGACTCCAAAAACTCCACCCATTTGGCATGCCGCTTGTTTAACTTATGTTGGCCCTTGATATGCTTTAAGGCTTCATGGTCGGTGATGTAAGGCTAACCAGGCTTCTTCAAGAATGGAGAAGTTGGCAACCTTGTTGTTTCCTGATCTAGGAGAGACACCAAATGCTACACCTTGGATTGAAAGTTATCTGCACAAAAGAAGAAGAATTGATTAAGTAATATGATAATTAATAAATGAAAAGTAAATAGAAATGGAAAGAATTGAAATGGATAGAATAGTTATCAAAGAAGGGCTACGAAAGTGTTGTAGAATGATCCTTCAAGTGATGATGGATTCGACCTCCAATGGTGGTGATGGACGAATGCCTTGTTGAGGATGAAGGATAATTCAAAGATGAAGAAATGGAAATTTATAAGTTGGTGATAATATGGGCGTGATATGGTGATGGAATATGATGATGATATAGGCGTGATAATGGTGATGGACTATGGTGATGATATAGGTGTGATAATGGTGATGGACAGATTGTATCTTATAAAACTAAGAAGGAACCAATGCTATAAAGGAGCAAAGACCCGTTTCTTATAAGTTCTATAAGGGATGGTATGAAAGGACTTTGACCCACTAGTTATTTAAACTAGGAACCAGAAGTGATACGATCCAAACAAGCTCCAATTTTCTCCATGACTTGAACACACCATGGATGTTCTTCAAAGCTGTTTCTAAGGGAGTTCTTCATTACCCTATCTTATACTATATCATTTATACATTCTATTCTATCATAAGCATGCATTCACATGTTAGTATAAATTATCATATTATTATCCTATGCTTATTTGATCATGTTTTTCATATTATTCAAATATATGTTATGATTACATATCATTTCTTAGGATATTATTATTACATGTTTCCATTTATCATTTATGAATACCATATTATATGATATTCATGCATTCACATCTTTATAATTGATGCACAATGTTATTTCAAGTATGTTAAGCATGTTAGGATAGTTTTATTATCATATTAAGCATGATTATTATATATACATCAAGGCAGCATACTTATAATGCATTTCATTAGTTTATTTGCATTCATATTAACTCTTAGGCTTTATACATTATCTTACACATATTAGGAGATGATGTACTTAGCTCATGACCATCATACTTAGCTCACATTACCATAAACAAACATGGCAGCAAGGTATTTAGCTCGTTTTAGCTCAATATCATGAACTTACCTTGTTTCCTTGCACATATAGGTACAATGGAGTGTGATGCACGTTGAGGTAGCTTGGTGAATGATTTGGACATCATATATAGCTCACGAACAGCTCACAAAGTACAAGGCAGCTCATGGAATGCTAAGGGAAGCTCGATTCAGCTGGAGAAGCTTCAGGCTAGCTAAACTTAGCTAGTTGGACTATTTGAAGCTGAGTTGCTAAAAGTGATGACAAAGGTAGCTGAATGTAGCTGAACATACTGTTATGGAGCTCAAAAGGACTCGGCTAGGAAGATCATTCACAAACAGCCCCATGCTTGCTAGCTAGCTCAACACTCAAGCTAGCTTGGAGGAGACACATGCACGCCTAAGAAGAAGCACATGACCAGCCATCATCCAATGCACATGGGTGCACCACAAGGCTTCCTAGAACATCCATGTGCCGTGCATATGACCAGCCCCCATGTGCCTTGCATGTGAACTCATTTAGGCGCCAAGATGAAGAGCCCTCTCCCTATTCGGCCAAGCATCATCTCCCATCCAAATTGGCGCCAACTTGAGGAGATCCACATTGGCGAACCTTTATAGGGAGATACATAGGCTGGCCGAATCATCTTGTATTTATTCGGCCATGTCTCTCCATTTCCTATAAATAGGAAAACATTACATCATTTGTAACTACACCTTTTTATTCAATTAAAGTGAGATTATTCTCTTCTTAAGTCCTGGTGACTTTTTATCGACTTATCAAGTATTTTATACTTGTGGCGTCAACCCCTTCCTTTCATCTTGATACTTCTGGTTCCTAGTTCATATAACTAGTGGGTCAAAGTACTTAACACCATCCCTTGAAGAAACATATAAAGATTGGATCTCTGCTCTATAGCATTGTTCTTCTTTGAGATCTCTTCAAGATACTATCCTCACAACCATCCTTTTATTTCATCACCATAACCATAGCTTATCAACTATCTTCCGCTTCCATTACTCATTATTTAAATAGCCTACCAATTCACACATACGTCTACCACCCTTAACCATTCTATTTTGAGCCATTCACTTTGCAGGTTGTTTTGCTTCCTTCCTAGATCCACAATCATTTGAAAAGGTACAAGTACCTTACTTGAAGAGAGAATAATCTCACAAAAGGATTTTTTTTATCAAAGGGTTGTTTTTACAAATGAATGTCAAAGCCTATTTATAGATTTGTAAAGGCTTGGCCAAATAAATACATGTCTTTTCGACAAAAATACATGTCTTAAAACGAAAATAAATGATGCTTGGATGAGGGGATATGTCTTTGGCCGAATGGTTCCCATAACTCTTCATATTGGCGCCAACTTGAAGCATGATGATGTTTAGGCCGAATAGAGAGAAGCCTTTTCATTTTGGTGCCTAATTCATTCACATGCAAAGCACATGGGTGGCTGGTCATGTGGCACTCACATGGATAGTGTAGAATGCAAGGCGTGGACTCCTCCATGGCGTGAAGATGTACAACAACTTAGGCGTGACTTGTCATCAAACATGTGTCTAGGTGACATGGCATCAATGGGGCAGTAACTAATTATGAAAGGTCACATTTGTGTGAAACAACCTTTCATCATTTGAGCTACTTCCCATGAGTTTGAGCTGAAGTTGAGTTGGCCATAGATGAAGGACATGTGTACAAGTCATAGGACAGCTCCTTGTGAAAAGGCACTTCTCGGAATGGCAACTCTTCGCAGAAAGGTACGAATCTGCAAAAATTGACCTAGACCATATTTGTAGTGCTCTATGTGGTGAAGATGATGGTGCAACTCTCCAGCTGAAATGAAGTCTCTAGCTAGCTCAAAAGTCCAGCTCAAGTGAGCTATGAGCTCGGAGGTCCGCTGACAACTTTTCATCATTTGTTCTTCATGATCTCCTGAGTCATCTTATGTAAGATTTCCAAGCTTATTGACCATATTTGTAGTGCTCTATGTGGTGAAGATGATGGTGCAACTCTCCAGCTGAAATGAAGTCTCTAGCTAGCTCAAAAGTCCAGCTCAAGTGAGCTATGAGCTCGGAGGTCCGCTGACAACTTTTCATCATTTGTTCTTCATGATCTCCTGAGTCATCTTATGTAAGATTTCCAAGCTTATTGACTCCAATTATAGCTTTAAATCAGCTCCCATGATGTGGCCGAACATGTACCTACAAAAGAAAGCATTAATAAGCTAAGTAATATAAGATATAAATATGTGGTTCATAGATTATATTATATGTCAACTGATGTAAGGTACTTGTACCTTTTCAAATGATTGTGGATCTAGGAAGGAAGCAAAACAACCTGCAAAGTGAATGGCTCAAAATAGAATGTTAAGGGTGGTAAACGTGTGGTGTGGTAAGGCTATTTAAATAATGAGTAATGGAAGCGGAAGATAGTTGATAAGGCTATGATTATGGAGATGAAATAAAAGGATGGTTGTGAGGATAGTATCTTGAAGAAATCTCAAAGAAGAACCAATGCTATAGAGAGCAGAGACCCAATCTTTATATTGCTTCTTCAAGGGGTGGTGTTAAGTACTTTGACCCACTAGTTATATGAACTAGGAACCAGAAGTATCAAGATGAAAGAAAAGGGGTTGATGCCACAAGTATAAAATACTTGATAAGTCGATAAAAAGTCACCAGGACTTAAGAAGAGAATAATCTCACTTTAATTGAATAAAAGGTGTGCTTACAAATGAAATATTCTTTCCTATTTATAGGAAATGGAAGGATATGGCCGAATGGTTACAAGAGGATTCGACCAGCCCTTGTGCCTATAAAATGACATAATTTAATTACAATAGAGATGATGGTTCGGTTTAAATGGAGGAAATATCCTTTGGCCGAATAGTGCTTGTACCCCTTCAAGTTGGCGCCAAATTGGAGAGAAAGGAGTGCTTGGCCGAATGGTAAGAGGACTTCATCTTGGCAAATGAAGTCACACGCCTATCACATGGTGGTCTGGTCACAATGGAGGAAATATCCTTTGGCCAAATAGTGCTTGTACCCCTTCAAGTTGGCGCCAAATTGGAGAGAAAGGAGTGCTTAGCCGAATGGTAAGAGGACTCTTCATCTTGGCGCCTAAATGAAGTCACACGCCTATCACATGGTGGTCTGGTCACAAGGCGTGCACATGGCCTCTCTAGGATGCTTGTGGTGTAGCCTTGCGCATGGAATGATGGCTGGTCATGTGCTCCATCTTGGGCGTGCATGTGTCTCCTTCCAAGCTAGCTTGAGTGTTGAGCTAGCTAGCAAGAATGGGGCTGTTTATGAATGATCTTCCTAGCCGAGTCCTTTTGAGCTCCATAACAGCATGTTCAGCTACATTCAGCTACCTTTGTCATCACTTTTATCAACTCAGCTTCAAATAGTCCAACTAGCTAAGTTTAGCTAGCCTGAAGCTTCTCCAGCTGAATCGAGCTTCGCTTAGCATTCCATGAGCTGCCTTGTACTTTGTGAGCTGTTTGTGAGCTGTATGTGACTTCCAAATCGTTCACCAAGCTACCTCAACGTGCATCATACTCCATTGTACCTATATGTGCAAGGAAACAAGGTAAGTTCATGATATTGAGCTAAAACGAGCTAAATACCTTGTTGCCATGTTTTTTTATGGTAATTTGAGCTAAGTATGATGGTCATGAGCTAAGTACATCATCTCCTAATATGTGTAAGATAATGTATAAAGCCTAAGAGTTAACATGAATGCAAATAAACTAATGAAATGCATTATAAGTATGCTGCCTTGATGTATATATAATATCATGCATAATATGATAATAAAACTATCCTAACATTTTAACATATTAAAATAACAATGTGTAATATGAATTCATACTAAGTTACTTAACTAAATTCTTATCATAAAATGTATTATAAGCATATTATAAAGCTAATAATAAGTAAATTCAATATAAAGATGTTCAAAAGTACTCCCTTTATAGATGAAAACGTGCTGATATCATCCCCCCTTCTTTAGGGCGATTTTTCCTCAAATCGAGTTCATTCTGTCCTTGCATAGCTTCACGCCTCTTTGCTAATAGAAAGTATTCTTTGAACGTTTGTGTTCTCCCATTAGGTACCTTTTCGTAAGATTTCCTTTTAGGTCTTTCTTTGGAATATGATTTACCAACAGATACCTTTTGGGAATGATCTTTATCTAAGGATATCCCTTTTGGAAGTGACCTTTTACGTAATTAGTCCTGAAAAATGAGAAGAGAAAAGGTTTCATATGAAGGGTTACTTACCTTTTGAAGTCTAAACCCATTGGTGAAAAGTTGCGACTTTAAGTCCCAAACATTACCATTGTTCGTAGAAGACCCTTCATTTTTCAGCATTGAACCATCATGTTCTCTATGAAGAAGTTGGTTTCTTGTTTTGTTCCTCTTCATTCTTTTTGGGGTTTTGTCTTTGCGACATGCTTGTACACTCTTTCATATGCAACTGATCTTGTTGCACTTTTGGACGTTAAAGGCATCAAGGTCACCTTGCGTCCATCATGCTTAAAAGTGTATTGATTGTGAAAACAATCATGAATAGCCCTTTTATCATACTGCCATGGTCTACCAAGTAAAATGGGCTAGCATGCATAGGGACAATGTCACAAAGCACCTCGTCCTTGTACCTACCAATTGAAAAAGGAATTAGAACCTGTTTGGTAACATTTAACTCACCTCTTCATGAGCCATTGGAGTTTATACGGAGTAGGATGCTTTGACGTTGTTAATCCAAGTTTTCAACCATAAGAGTGCTGGCTACGTTTGTGCAACTTCCTCCATCGATGATCATTGTGCAAACTTTATCCTTGACATGGCACCTTTTATGAAAGATATTGTTTCTTTGAATATCCTCTTGGGATGTTGTGATTGTAGGCACCTCTTTGAAACAAGCATTTCACCATGATCTGCATTTTCTTCCGTTCTTCGTCTTGTATTATTTCAGGTTCCTCGTCAAAAATAGGCTCATCAGAATCTGATACAATATCTCCATTGTCAAGTATTATCATGGCATTTCGGTTGGGACATTGACTAGAAACATGTCCTTTTCCAAACATTGAAACATTTGATGTCTCTGGATCTCTCGAAAGTGCTGGTTTGCTTTTCTTTACCCTTGCTAGATTCGCCCATTTGTGCAGATTGGGTATCTTTGCGCGATCCTTTGGTTGGATTGGAGTTTGTTCCGGAAGGTAATAGGTTCTTGCTTCCATTTTGGTGGCCGAATTTGGACTGCTCCTAGTGTAGGATTTCCTTTTGAGTTGTCTTTCAATTTCATGGCCACATGCACCATCTCTTCAATTTCTACATAATGCTGAAGTTCAACAAGGTTAGCATATCAATTAGACCAGATAAGAACCTTGCCATGTTGCTTCTCTATCTTCATCCACATTGGCTCGGATCATGGCAATCTCCATCTCCTGAAATAATCTTCAACGTTGCTTCCTTGTTCAGATTTTGTAACTATGATAGAGATCTCGGTGATAGTGATTAGGAACAAACCTTTTTCTCATAAGGGCCTTCATTTCTTCCCAAGTTGTGATGGGGCGTTCACCATTTCGTCTTCTTGAACTCACCAACTGATCCCACCAAACTAAGGCATAGTCAATTAATTCCATAGCAGCAAGTCTAACCTTCTTTTGCTCCGTATAGTTTTGGCATTCAAAAATGTGTTCAATTTTGATTACCCAATCAAGATAGGCTTCTGGATCAGTTCGTCCTTGAAATGGAGGAATAGTCACTTTAATGTTGCTGAAGTTGTCATTTTGATTTCGATGACATCTCTCCTTGCTATGATGTTACTTCAGCCACTTCCTCTTCTAAGTCTTCTTCCATCTAGGGCGATTTACTCTCCGATTGCTAGAGATACTTCTAATTGATCCAGATGATTTGCAAAGGCTCCAATTCTAATTTCAGCAATCTTGCCATTTCACGCATAACGGCTTGAGTCTGCAATTAGGGGATTCTCTTTCTGGGGATCGTCCTGAACTCCGAGACATGGTTAATAAATAAGAAAAGAATAAGATGTGTAAAAGACCTTACCAGAATATACTCTCAAAGCCTCACGAGTCACTCCAAGAAAAAACTTGATGTCACTCAATCCACTCGTGTTTGCACTCTAGGACTTTTAATGGCTTTACTTGTCCTCTTCTGATCTCACACACGCTCCAGCCTTTTTCCCTCAATTCTCTTGTCTCAAGTTCTAATGAACTTTTACTCAAGACTATATCGAGTAATTTCACTTGTTTGGCGTCGGCTGCAAATGGTTAGTAGGAATGGAAAACAAATATAATTGAAAATGTGGCTTAGAAATTAGAAAGAAGAGAATGAAAGGGTTACTTACAAGTCACTTCACAACCTTCTATCACAATCAATTTCAAAGGCTTACTTGAAATGCTTGGTGATGAGAATTGTTGATGAGTGCTTCCAACTTTTCTTTCTTTTCTTACTTTTTCTTCTTTTTGAGTGCTTTGACTTTTGAGTCCTTCAATTTTTCTTTGTGATTTTTTTCTTCTTTGACTTTGCACTTCACTTTTGCACTTTTTTGTATTTTTCTTTTTGTTGTTGTTGCCGTTGCTTCTTCCACCAAAGCTCTGATTACCGCTTGATGTAAGGTACTTGTACCTTTTCAAATGATTGGGGATCTAGGAAGGAAGCAAAACAACCTGCAAAGTGAATGGCTCAAAATAGAATGGTTAAGGGTGGTAGACGTATGGGTGAATTGGTAGGCTATTTAAATAATGAGTAATGGAAGCGGAAGATAGTTCATAAGGCTATGATTATGGAGATGAAATAAAAGGATGGTTGTGAGGATAGTATCTTGAAGAAATCTCAAAGAAGAACCAATGCTATAGAGAGCAGAGACCCAATCTTTATATTGCTTCTTCAAGGGGTGGTGTTAAGTACTTTGACCCACTAGTTATATGAACTAGGAACCAGAAGTATCAAGATGAAAGAAAAGGGGTTGACGCCACAAGTATAAAATACTTGATAAGTCGATAAAAAGTCACCAGGACTTAAGAAGAGATAATCTCACTTTAATTGAATAAAAGGTGTGCTTACAAATGAAATATGCTTTCCTATTTATAGGAAATGGAAGGATATGGCCGAATGGTTACAAGAGGATTCGACCAGCCCTTGTGCCTCTATAAAATGACATAATTTAATTACAAATAGAGATGATGGTTCGGTTTAAATGGAGGAAAATATCCTTTGGCCGAATAGTGCTTGTACCCCTTCAAGTTGGTGCCAAATTGGAGAGAAAGGAGTGCTTGGCCGAATGGTAAGAGGACTCTTCATCTTGGCACCTAAATGAAGTCACACGCCTATCACATGGTGGTCTGGTCACAATGGAGGAAAATATCCTTTGGCCAAATAGTGCTTGTACCCCTTCAAGTTGGCGCCAAATTGGAGAGAAAGGAGTGCTTAGCCGAATGGTAAGAGGACTCTTCATCTTGGCGCCTAAATGAAGTCACACGCCTATCACATGGTGGTCTGGTCACAAGGCGTGCACATGGCCTCTAGGATGCTTGTGGTGTAGCCTTGCGCATGGAATGATGGCTGGTCAAGTGCATCTTGGGCGTGCATGTGTCTCCTTCCAAGCTAGCTTGAGTGTTGAGCTAGCTAGCAAGAATGGGGCTGTTTATGAATGATCTTCCTAGCCGAGTCCTTTTGAGCTCCATAACAGCATGTTCAGCTACATTCAGCTACCTTTTTCACCACTTTTAGCAACTCAGCTTCAAATAGTCCAACTAGCTAAGTTTAGCTAGCATGAAGCTTCTCCAGCTGAATCGAGCTTCCCTTAGCATTCCATGAGCTGCCTTGTACTTTGTGAGCTGTTTGTGAGCTGTATGTGACTTCCAAATCGTTCACCAAGCTACCTCAACGTGCATCATACTCCATTGTACCTATATGTGCAAGGAAACAAGGTAAGTTCATGATATTGAGCTAAAACGAGCTAAATACCTTGCTGCCATGTTTGTTTATGGTAATGTGAGCTAAGTATGATGGTCATGAGCTAAGTACTCATCTCCTAATATGTGTAGATAATGTAAAGCCTAAGAGTTAACATGAATGCAAATAAAATGAAATGCATTATAAGTATGCTGCCTTGATGTATATAATAATCATGCATAATATGATAATAAAACTATCCTAACATTATTAACATATTAAAATAACAATGTGTAATATGAATTCATACTAAGTTACTTAACTAATATTCTTATCATAAAATGTATTATAATAGCATATATTATAAAGCTAATAATAAGTAAATTCAATATAAAGATGTTCAAAAGTACTCCCTTTATAGATGAAAACGTGCTGATATCATCAACATAAAACATATTATATAATCTATTATTTGGGGATGCATTTCTAAATGATTCAAAGGTTTTAATGCATTTGGTAGTAAGAGCTTCCCTGAAAAGTTTGGCCCTTGATCGAGTTATTGGTCCTTGTGGCATTACTTCCATATCCTTTGAAGGTGGCGTGGTGTACTCACATCATCCCCTTCTTTTATGCGATTTGTCCCAAATTGTCATCATCCTTGATTGGAGATAGATCTGCTATTGAAGGTGGCACTTACATTGTATTCTCTGGGAAGATCTAACTTGTATGCATTGTCATAATCTTCTCATGATTTGAAAGGGACCATCTCCTCTTGGTAAAAGCTTAGATTTCCTTTTAGTAGGAAACCTTTCCTTTCGCAAATGCACCCATACCCAATCTCCAACTTCCAAATGGAGTGGTTTACATCCCTTATTGGCTTGTTGCTCATACTGCTTTGTTCTTCTCTCAATATTGTGCCGAACTTGTTCATGTAACTTCTTGATGACCTCAGCCTTGTGAACTATTTGTTCTTGAGGTAGAGGAAGAAGGTCCAAAGGAGTTAAGGGATTGAATCCATACACTACCTCGAATGGTGAAATTTTTGTGGCCGAATGAACTGACCAGTTGTAAGCAAATTCAACATGTGGTAGGTAGTCTTCCCAAGTCTTTATGTTTTTCTTGATGATGGCTCTCAACAATGTTGATAATACTCTGTTGACTACCTCCGTTTGCCCATCAGTTTGGGGGTGACAAGTTGTTGAAAACAATAATTTAGTTCCAAGTTTGTTCCATAATGTTCTCCAAAAATGGCTAAGGAACTTGACATCTCGGTCAGAAACAATGGTCCTTGGTATGCCGTGCAATCTCACAACTTCTTTAAAGAATAGATTAGCCACATGGGTTGCATCATCGGTTTTGTGACATGGTATGAAATGGGCCATTTTGGAAAACCGATCAACCACCACAAATATAGAATATCGCCCATTTCTTGTTTTTGGAAGACCCATCACAAAATCCATGGAAATATCAACCCATGGTGATATAGGAATGGGAAGAGGTGTGTAAAGTCCATGAGGAATGACCTTTGACTTAGCCTTTTTGCAAACGATGCATCTATCACAAACCCGTTCAACATCCCTTTTCATCTTAGGCCAATATAGATGTTCTTTCAAGATTTCCAATGTCTTACCGATTCCAAAATGTCCCATGAGCCTCCTTCATGTGCTTCTCGTACCAATACTTCTCGAAAGGAACCTTGTGGAATACATAGCCTTTCTTCCTTGAATAGGTACCATCATGTCTATAGAATTTCTCCACTGCACCCTTTTCACAAGACTTGTATTTCTCTCCAAAATCATGATCATTAGCATAGTAATCTTTAAGGAAAGAAAAACCAAGTAACTTAGAGTTTAAGGTGTTAAGAATAACATACCTTCGTGAAAGGGCATCTGCAACATTCTCTTTACCTTTCTTGTAGTGAATGACGTATGGGAAGGACTCAAGAAATTCATCCACTTGGCATGTCGTTTGTTGAGTTTGTGTTGGCTTTTAATATGCTTCAATGCCTCGTGATCAGTATGAATGACAAATTCCTTGGGCCATAGATAGTGTTGCCACGTCTCTAATGCCCTTATAAGAGAATACATCTTTGTCATAAATAGGGTAGTTTAGTGAAGCACCACTTAACTTTTCACTAAAGTATGCAACTGGTCGTCCCTCTTGAGTCAAAACGACACCTATACCAATTCCAGAAGCATCACATTCTATTTCAAAAGTTTTATCAAAATTAGGAAGTACCAGAAGCGGTGCTTTAGTCAAGCATTCCTTGATGGACGTGAATGCTTCTTTGTTCTTTGCCCATTCAAAGGTAGAATTCTTTTTAATTACCCCAGTTAAGGGAGAGGCAATAGAACTAAAATTGGGCACAAATCTCCGGTAAAAACTTGCAAGTCCATGAAAACTTCTGACTTGGCCAGTCCTGAATTGCTTTAATCTTTTCTGGATCTACTTCAAGTCCCTGTGAACTTACAATAAATCCTAAGAATGTAAGCTTGTTAGTGCAAAAGAACATTTTGAAGGTTAGCATAAAGTTCCTCTTTTTGGAGAGTTTCAAGTACTGACCTCAAATGTTGCACATGATCATCCAAGTATGGCTATAAATCAAAATATCATCGAAAATACCACACAAAACTTACCAATAAAAGCCTGAAGTACATGGTTCATTAACCTCATGAAAGTACTAGGTGCATTGGTTAGTCCAAAGGGCATAACCAACCATTCGTACAATCCTTGCTTTGTTTTGAAAGCAGTTTTCCATTCATCTCCTTCTCGCATCCTAATATGATATCCACTTTTAAGATCAATTTTGGAGAAGATGGTGGCACCACTTAGTTCATCCAGCATATCATCAAGCCTTGGAATTGGATGTCAGTATTTGACAGTGATCTGATTAACTGCTCGGCAATCTACACACATTCTCCATGAACCATCCTTCTTTGGTACAAGCAAAACAGGAACAACACATGGACTTAGGCTTTCTCGAATGTACCCTTTCCATTAACTCACCAACATGTTTTTGAAGTTCCTTTGTTTCCTCCGGATTACTTCTATAGGCCGGTTTGTTTGGTATGGTGGCACCAGGAATGAAATCAATTTGATGTTCAATTCCTCGAAGAGGTGGAAGTCCTCTTGGTATATCTTCTGGAAATATGGCTTCGAATTCCTGTAAAAGAGAAACAACAGAAGAAGGCAAACCTTCTTGGAGATTAGTTAAAAGTAGACTTTCCTTGTACATTAGTACAATTAAAGCCTTATGTGACAGCAAATGTTTCCGAATCTTTCTTCCAGCATATGTTCAATGCTTTAGTCGTTTCTTTTTCATTGTTTTTGATTGACTCCATGCTTTTCTTCAAATGAATTTGATCTTCATTCACTTGACTAGGAGATAGTGGCGTCAAAGTGATTTTCTTATCATTATGAATGATAGTATATCTGTTGGTAAAACCATCATGGATTGCTCGTCGGTCGAATTGCCATGGTCTTCCCAAAAGTATATGTCCAGCATCCATTGGTACAACATCACAAAGGACTTCATCTTGATATTTCCAATTGAGATGGAATGACAACTTGCTTTGTGATTCTTACTTCCCCACCATCATTTAACCATTGAAGTTTATATGGATTTGGATGCTTAGAAGTCTTCAAGCCAAGTTTTTCCACCATAAGAGTGCTTGCAACATTCGTACAACTTCCTCCATCGATGATCATAAAAAAAAACTTTGTTTACAGACAACGAGTATGGAAGTGTTTCTCTTGGTCATCTTCTATGATTTGAGTGCTTAAAGCCTTTTTGATGACAAAAGCTTGTCTCGAAACTGAATGGAAATCAAACAATTCTTGTGACATGGTTAGTAAAATAAATGAATAAATTAAAACCTTACCAGCACACTCACAAAAACCTCACGTGATCTCTCCAAGAAAATTCAGATTGCACTCCACTCACTCTCGTTTGCATCGGGATATGATCCTGGCTTTTCTGATCCCTTCTGATCTCACCCTTTCGTTTGCCTTTTACTGCTCGATTCTCTCTTGTGGGTTTTTTAAGAACTAACTCAAGATTGAGCAAGTTTCTTTAGTTTGTGCGTCGGTTTAGAAATGGTTAGGGTATATGATATAGGATAGGCTAGAAAAGGTTAAGAAAGATGATAAGGTAATGGAATAAGAAAAGATGAAAGAAAGGAAATGAAATAGGTAAATAAGTGAAGATAACTTACAACTCAAGTTGCAACACTTACTATCTTTCTTCACAAGAAACAACAAGGATACCTCCTTCAAGTTTGATGTTGGGCAGATTGTAATATGCTTCTCTTTGAGTGTATTTTGCAACTTTGCTTCACTTTTTCTTTTGCTTTTGATTTTTCTTCTTTTTCTTTTCTTTCTTTTGCACTCCAATTTTGATGTAGGAGTCTTTTTCTTTTCTCTTTTGTTTTCTTCTTTCTTGTTTCTTTTTTTGTTGTAGCACTTTGTATGTCAATCCACCAAAGCTCTGATTACCGCTTGATGTAAGGCTAACCAGGCTTCTTCAAGAATGGAGAAGTTGGCAACCTTGTTGTTTCCCGATCTAGGAGAGACACCAAATGCTACACCTTGGATTGAAAGTAATCTGCACAAAAGAAGAAGAATTGATTAAGTAATATGATAATTAAGAAATGAAAAGTAAATAGAAATGGAAAGAATTGAAATGGATAGAATAGTTATCAAAGAAGGGCTGCGGAAGTGTTGTAGAATGATCCTTCAAGTGATGATGGTTTCGACCTCCAATGGTGGTGATGGACGAATGCCTTGTTGAGGATGAAGGATAATTCAAAGATAAAGAAATGGAAATTTATAAGTTGGTGATAATATGGGCGTGATATGGTGATGGAATATGATGATGATATAGGCGTGATAATAATGATGGACTATGGTGATGATATAGGCATGATAATGGTGATGGACAGATTGTATCTTATAAAACTAAGAAGGAACCAATGCTATAAAGGAGCAAAGACCAGTTTCTTATAAGTTCTATAAGGGATGGTATGAAAGGACTTTGACCCACTAGTTATTTAAACTAGGAACCAGAAGTATCAAGGTGAAGGAATGACGCCACAAGCTTTAGAAAGGCTTGCTTAATCGATATAGTTCTAAAAAGAACTTGAAGAGAGAATAATCTCACAAAAGGATTTTTTTTATCAAATGGTTGTTTTTACAAATGAATGCCAAAGCCTATTTATAGATTTGTAAAGGCTTGGCCAAATAAATACATGTCTTTTCGACAAAAATACATGTCTTAAAACGAAAATAAATGATGCTTGGATGAGGGGATATGTGTCTTTGGCCGAATGGTTCCCATAACTCTTCATCTTGGCGCCAACTTGAAGCATGATGATGTTTAGGCCGAATAGAGAGAAGCCTTTTCATTTTGGTGCCTAATTCATTCACATGCAAAGCACATGGGTGGCTGGTCATGTGGCACTCACATGGATAGTGTAGAATGCTTAAGACGTGGACTCCTCCATGGCGTGAAGATGAACAGAAACTTAGGTGTGACTTGTCATCAAACATGTGTCTAGGTGACATGGCATCAATGGAGCAGCAACTAATTATGAAAGGTTACATTTGTGTGAAACAACCTTTCATCATTTGAGCTACTTCCCATGAGTTTGAGCTGAAGTTGAGATGGCCATAGATGAAGGACATGTGTACAAGTCATAGGACAGCTCCTTGTGAAAAGGCACTTCTCGGAATGGCAACTCTTCACGGAAAGGTACGAATCCACAAAAATTGACCTAGACCATATTTGTAGTGCTCTGTGTGGTGAAAATGATGGTGCAACTCTCCAGCTAAAATGAAGTCTCTAGCTAGCTCAAAAGTCCAGCTCAAGTGAGCTATGAGCTCGGAGGTCAGCTGACAACTTTTCATCATTTGTTTCATGATCTCCGAGTCTTATGTAAGATTTCCAAGCTTATTGACTCCAATTCTAGCTTTAAATCAGCTCCCATGATGTGGCCGAACATGTACCTACAAAAGAAAGCATTAATAAGCTAAGTAATATAAGATATAAATATGTGGTTCATAGATTATATTATATGTCAACATAAAACATATTATATAATCTATTATTTGGGGATGCATTTCTAAATGATTCAAAGGTTTTAATGCATTTGGTAGTAAGAGCTTCCCTGAAAAGTTTGGCCCTTGATCGAGTTATTGGTCCTTGTGGCATTACTTCCATATCCTTTGAAGGTGGCGTTGGTGTACTCACATCAGTCGGTGTGTATGACGAATTCCTTTGGTAGAAGATAATGCTGCCAAACTTCAAGTGCCCTTATGAGAGAATACATCTTTTTATCATAAGTTGGATAGTTTAGCAAGGCACCATTCAACTTTTCACTAAAATATGCAATGGGTCATTCTTCTTGAGTCAAAACAGCCCCAATTTCGATTCCAGAAGCATCACATTCCACTTCAAAAGTCTTACCAAAGTTAGGTAATACAAGTAAAGGTGCCTTGGTTAGACATTCCTTCATTTTTGTTAAAGGCATCTTCTTGTTCTTTGCCCCATGAAAAGATTGAATTCTTTTTAATGATCCCTGTTAAGGGGGTGGCAATAGAACTGAAATTAGGAACAAACCATCTGTAAAAACTTGCAAGACCATGAAAACTTCGGACTTGACTAATTGAAGTAGGTGTAGGCCACTCTTGAATGGATTTGATCTTTTCAGGATCAACTTCAAGTCCCTGTGAACTTACAATAAAGCCTAAGAAGGTTAAACTGTTAGTACAAAAGACACATTTCTTCATGTTTGCATAAAGCTTTTCCTTTTGAAGGGTTTCAAGAACATACCTCAAGTGTTGCACATGTAATTCCAAGTCATGACTATAAATAAGAATATCATCAAAATAAACCACACAAAACTTACCGATGAATGGCCTGAGTACATGATTCATTAACCTCATGAAGGTGCTTGGTGCGTTTGTTAATCCGAAAGGCATCACCATCCATTCGTACAATCCTTGCTGATGTAAGGCGAATCTACACACTTTGGTGAGAAGAGTAGATAGCCTTATTGTGTCCCGATCTAGGATTGACAAGTACTGATGTCCTCGAATTTATAAGTTTGGGCTGCAAAATAAGATAAGAAAATATGTTTAATAATGGACTTAATAAAGGGTAATAATATAAGTAATGAAAATAAAATAATAAGAATGAAATGAAATAAATAAAAAGATAAAGATGGCTGCGGAATTGATGGAAGCGATGGATGATGTTGATGATGAAATGGCAATGGTGGTGATGTTGTATCTCAAGCACGCCAAAGATGAAATAGTGCTAAGGAGCACAATCCCGGTCTTCACAAACTTGCTTGAGGGGTGGTGATAGTGTCTTCAACCCACTAGATAACAATCTAGGAATTTAGGAATCAAAATGGAAGGAATGACGCCACAAGTATAGAAACTATACTTATTTAATCGATAAAGTTCACAAAGAACTTTGCAGAGAAATAACTCACAAGAGTATGTTTTATATATCAGATGAGATCCTACAAATGAAGGCAAGCCACTCTATTTATAGGAAATGAGAGGGCTTGGCCGAATGGTTACAAGTTGTTTCGGCTAGATACATAACTTTATGAAGATACATAATGTTTTAAAAATGAAAAAATTAAGTCATTTGGGCTTGTGATGGTTCGGCTAACTCTTCATGAAGGGCCTTAATGATTCGGTCAAAGGATGGAGATACATCCCCCTTGGCCGAATGGTTCATGCTTGTTCATCTTGGCACCAATTTCCTCTCTTTGGCCGAATAGTCATGTGCCTTATCATGTTTGGCGCCAAAGGCTCTCATGTGCATGCCATGTGATGTGGCCGAATATGCATGGCATTCTTCCTCATGATGATTTAAGCTTCCAATGGTTGCAATTTCTTCACCAACGTGCTTCTAGATGAAAAGGCATCTTCATGGGCAGCATCATTCATGGAAGGTCACAATGTTTGAGAAAGGTGTCCCTTCATGTTTGAGCTATTTTATGGTGTGAATGAGCTGGTGGTGAGCTGGCCTTAGATGACTTGTAACATGATGAACGTTTGGGCAGCTCCTTGTGGAAAAGTACCTCTCGAGGTGGCAACTATTTGCGAAAAGGTACGATTTCACAAATTTTATTTAGGACATATTTGAAGTGTCCTAAGTGGTGATGATAATGGTGCAATTCCCCAGCTGAAATGAGTTTATCTTGTAGCTCAAATCTTCAGCTCAATCCAGCTATGAGGAACTTATGCAATGTAGTATATAATAAGGTGGACTATAGGTTATTTAATATCAATACATAACATATTAACCCAACTATTATCTAATGGTTTCTTTCTCATTAAAGATTTTAAAACATTAAGGCACTTATGAGAAAGTACTTCCCTGAATTGTTTTGCCTTTGCACGAGTGATAGGTCCAATGGGCATGACTTCAGGATCTATTTGTGTAGTTGTGATCACAACATCCTCCCCTTCTTTTGAGCGATTTGTCCTCAAATCGTCGTTGTCTTCAAATGGAGAAAGATCTGAAATATTAAAAGTGCACTTACATTGTATTCACCAGGTAGATCCAATTTGTATGCATTATCATTGATCTTCTTAATGATTTGGAATGGTCCATCTCCTTGGCAACAATTTGGATTTCCTTTGGGAGGGAAACGTTCTCTCTGAAATGCACCCACACCCAATCACCTTCTTCCAATTTTAGTGGCTTGCGCCCCTTATTGCGTGTTTCATATTGTCTTGTCCGTTTTTTCTATATTGTCTCGAACTTGTTGATGAAGTTTCTTAACGAAATCAGCCTTGCTCTTTCCATCTTGTTGATCATGTGTTCCTGAGGCAAAGGAAGAAGATCTAAAGGTGTTAAGGGGTTAAATCCTATACTACCTCAAATGGTGACATCTTGGTTGTTGAATGGACTGCCCGATTATATGCAAATTCAACGTGTGGTAAACATTCCTCCCAAGCTTTGATGTTCTTTGATGATAGATCTCAACAATGTTGATAGTACTCGATTTTCCCTTCGGTTTGCCCATCTGTTTGAGGGTGACACGTTGTGGAAAAGCACTTTGTCCCAATCTACTCCATAACGTCCTCCAGAAATGGCTAAGAATTTGATCTCTATCAGAAACTATAGTTCTTGGAACGCCATGTAATCTCACAATTTCTTTGAAGAACAAGTTAGCCAAATGTGTTGCATCGTCTGTCTTGTGGCATGGTATGAAATGTGCCAATTTGGGAAAAACGATCTACAAACAAATATTGAATCTCGTCCATTCTTGGTCCTTGGTAGTCCCATAACAAAGTCCATTGATATGTCAACCCATGGTGTTGAGGAATAGGTAGAGGCATGTAAAGTCCATGAGGCATAACCTTTGATTTTGCCCTTTTGCAAGTGACACATCGTTCACATACCCTTCAACGTCTCTCTTCATCTTAGGCCAATAAAGGTGTTGTTTCAAAATTTCCAATGTTTGCTTTCTCCAAAATGACCCATGAGACCTCCTTCATGTGCATCTCGAACAAGCACTTCTCGAAGGGATCCTTGAGGAATGCATAGACGCCTTTCTTTGAATAGATATCCTTCATGCCTATAAAACTTTTCATATGCACCTTTCTCACAAGCCTTATACTTTTCTTCAAAGTCATGGTCAGTAGCATAGCAATCTTTAATATGAAACCCAATTAACTTTGAATCAGAGCATTAAGGAGAACATACTTCGAGATAGAGCATCGGCTACAATTTTTCTTTACCTTTCTTGTATGAATGACATAAGGGAACGACTCCAAAAACTCCACCCATTTGGCATGCCGCTTGTTTAACTTATGTTGGCCCTTGATATGCTTTAAGGCTTCATGGTCTGGGTGTTGACGAATTCCTTTGGTAGAAGATAATGCTGCCAAACTTCAGTGCCCTTATGAGAGAATACATCTCTTTATCAAGTTAGATAGTTTAGCAAGGCACCATTCAACTTTTCACTAAAATATGCAATGGGTTGTCCTTCTGAGTCAAAACAGCCCCAATTCCGATTCCAGAAGCATCACATTCCACTTCAAAAGTCTTATCAAAGTAGGTAATGCAAGTAAAGGTGCCTTGGTTAGACATTCCTTTTTTTGTTAAAGGCATCTTCTTGTTCTTTGCCCCATGAAAAGATTGAATTCTTTTAATGATCCCTGTTAAGGGGGTGGCAATAGAACTAAAATTAGGCACAAACCTTCTGTAAAAACTTGCAAGACCATGAAAACTTCTGACTTGACTAATTGAAGTAGTGTAGGCCACTCATGAAGGCTTTGATCTTTTCAGGATCAACTTCAAGTCCCTGTGAACTTACAATAAAGCCTAAGAAGGTTAAACTATTAGTGCAAAAGACACATTTTCTTCATGTTTGCATAAAGCTTTTCCTTTTGAAGGGTTTCAAGAACATACCTCAAGTGTTGCACATGTAATTCCAAGACATGACTATAATAAGAATATCATCAAAATAACCACACAAAACTTACCGATGAATGGCCTGAGTACATGATTCATTAACCTCATGAAGGTGCTTGGTGCGTTTGTTAATCCGAAAGGCATCACCATCCATTCGTACAATCCTTGCTTGTCTTGAATGCGGTCTTCCACTCGTCTCCTTCTCGCATTCTGATTTGATGATATCCACTCTTTAAATCAATTTTAGAGAACATAGTGGCTCCACTCAATTCATCTAACATATCATCAAGTCTTGGTATAGGATGTCGGTATTTGATGGTAATTTGATTGATAGCACGACAGTCACACATCTCCATGAACCATCCTTTTTGGGCACAAGTAACACCGGAACAGCACATGGACTCAAACTCTCTCGTATGTATCCTTTGTCCATCAATTCTTCAACTTGTTTCTGAAGTTCCTTGGTTTCTTCAGGGTTACTTCTATATGCTGGTCGGTTTGGAATGGATGCACCTGGTATAAAATCAATTTGATGTTCGATCCCTCTAATAGGTGGCAATCCACTAGGAATATCTTCTGAGAATAATTCTTCAAATTCCTGCAACAAAGATGAAAGAGAAGAAGACAAACCTTCTGGAATATTAGTCAAAATTAAGCTTTCCTTGTACCTAAGTACAATTAGAGCTTTGTAGGATAACAAATGTTTCCTAATGTCTTTTCCTCCAGCATATATGTTCATCTTCATTGGTTCCTCTTTTTTGATAGATTTGAAAGCTTCAATGCTTTTCTTCAAAGCATCTTGATCTTCAGACACTTGATTTGGTAAAAGATGAGTCAAAATGAATTTATTTTCATTGTGATAGAAGAGTACCGGTTTTGTGAAACCATCATGGATAGCTTCTTATCAAATGCCAAGGCCTCCTAGAAGTATATGGCACGCATTCATTGGAATGACATCACAAAGGACTTGATCTTGGTATTTCCCTATTGAAAAGGAAATGTTGACTTGTTTGGTGACTTTAACTTCTCCTCCATCATTTAGCCATTGTAGCTTGTATGGTGTAGGATGTTTAAGTGTCTTGAGTCCAAGTTTAGCCACCATTAAAGTGCTTGCAACATTGGTACAACTTCCTCCATCAATAATCATGAAACAAACCTTGTTGTTTACATGACATCTAGTGTGAAAAATGTTCTCTCGTTGATTATTCTCCATGGACTGAATATTCAAGGCTCTTTTTACTACAAAAACTTGTCCTGAAACTTGAGATATTGTTAGTAGATAAATAAAACAAAATAAACCTTACCAGCACACTCACAAAGTCTCACAAGTTCTCTCCAAAGAAAAGATAAGATCACTCCACTCAACACTCGTGTTTACTCTCGGGAATATATCTTGGCTTTTAACAATTCCCCTTCTGATCTCACTCTCTCAATAGCCTTTTTCCACTCAATTTCTCTTGCTAAGTCCTTTGAAGAACTTACTCAAGATTAGAACAAGTTAATTCCTTCCTTATGTGCGTCGGCTGCAAATATGGTTAAGGTAGAAAGAATAGAAATGGAAAGGTAGAAGAAAGGATTCAAAGGTATTTAAAAAAAATGAAATGGTTGAAGATAAGGAAAACGAAAGGATAGAAAAGGAAGAGGTGACTTACAATTCAAGAAACAACACTTACTGCAACCTTTCTCAAGAAAACAATAAGGTTATCTTCTCTTAGTGTAGATAGGCCTCTTTAATGTATTTGTAATGGCAGAGCACTTTCCTTGGCTTGCTTTCTCTTTTTGAATTTCTCTTTTTCTTTATTTTCTTCTTTCTTATTTTCTCTTCTTTTCTGATTTTTGTCTTCTTTTTGCACTCCAATTTGTTGAAGGAGTCTTTTTCTCTTTTGAACTTCTTTTTGCTTTGCACGCCAATGACACTTTTGTTGTCAATCCAACTATGCTCTGATTACCGCTTGATGTAAGGCGAATCTACACACTTTGGTGAGAAGAGTAGATAGCCTTATTGTGTCCCGATCTAGGATTGACAAGTACTGATGTCCTCGAATATATAAGTTTGGGCTGCAAAATAAGATAAGAAAATATGTTTAATAATGGACTTAATAAAGGGTAATAATATAAGTAATGAAAATAAATAATAAGAATGAAATGAAATAAATAAAAAGATAGAGATGGCTGCGGAATTAATGGAAGCGATGGATGATGTTGATGATGAAATGGCAATGGTGGTGATGTTGTATCTCAAACACACCAAAGATGAAATAGTGCTAAGGAGCACAATCCCGGTCTTCAAAAACTTGCTTGAGGGGTGGTGATAGTGTCTTCAACCCACTAGATAACAATCTAGGAATTTAGGAATCAAAATAGAAGGAATGACGCCACAAGTATAGAAACTATACTTGTTTAATCGATAAAGTTCACAAAGAACTTTGCAGAGAAATAACTCACAAGAGTATGTTTTATATATCAGATGAGATCCTACAAATGAAGGCAAGCCACTCTATTTATAGGAAATGAGAGGGCTTGGCCGAATGGTTACAAGTTGTTTCGGCTAGATACATAACTTTATGAAGATACATAATGTTTTAAAAATGAAAAATTAAGTCATTTGGGATTGTGATGGTTTGGCTAACTCTTCATGAAGGGCCTTAATGATTCGGTCAAAGGATGGAGATACATCTCCCTTGGCCGAATGGTTCATTCTTGTTCATCTTGGCGCCAATTTCCTCTCCTTGGCCGAATAGTCATGTGCCTTATCATGTTTGGCGCCAAAGGCTCTCATGTGCATGCCATGTGATGTGGCCGAATATACATGGCATTCTTCCTCATGATGATTTAAGCTTCCAATGGTTGCAATTTCTTCACCAACGTGTTTCTAGATGAAAAGGCATCTTCATGGGCAGCATCATTTATGGAAGGTCACAATGTTTGAGAAAGGTGTCCCTTCATGTTTGAGCTATTTATGGTGTGAATGAGCTGGTGGTGAGCTGGCCTTAGATGACTTGTAACATGATGAACGTTTGGGCAGCTCCTTGTGGAAAGGTACCTCTCGAGGTGGCAACTATTCGCGAAAAGGTACGATTTCACAAATTTTTACTTAGGACATATTTGAAGTGTCCTAAGTGGTGATGATGATGGTGCAATTCCCCAGCTGAAATGATTTTATCTTGTAGCTCAAATCTTCAACTCAATCCAGCTATGAGCTCACGGCCTCTGGACAACTTTTCACCAATTGTTCCTTGTGCTCTCTTAATCGATCCCATATAAGTTTCCTTGCTGTTACATGCTCCATTTAGCTCCAATGTAGTTCCCAAGTGTTGGCCGAATGTGCCTACATGCGTAACATAAAGAAATAAACTAAGTAAATGAACTTATGCAATGTAGTATATAATAATTTGGACTATAGGTTATTTAATATTCAATATGTAACATATTAAGCAACCTATTATCTAATGGTTCTTTCTCATTAAAAGATTTTAAAACATTAAGGCACTTATGAGAAAGTACTTCCCTGAATTGTTTTGCCTTTGCACGAGTGATAGGTCCAATGGGCATGACTTCAGGATCTATTTGTGTAGTTGTGATCACATCACTTGCTTTGTCTTGAATGCGGTCTACCACTCGTCTCCTTCTCGCATTTTGATTTGATGATATCCACTCTTTAAATCAATTTTAGAGAACATAGTGGCTCCACTCAATTCATCTAACATATCATCAAGTCTTGGTATAGGATGTCGGTATTTGATGGTAATTTGATTGATAGCATGACAGTCTACACACATTCTCCATGAACCATCCTTTTTGGGCACAAGTAACACCAGAACAGCACATGGACTCAAACTCTCTCGTATGTATCCTTTGTCCATCAATTCTTCAACTTGTTTCTGAAGTTCCTTGGTTTCTTCAGGGTTACTTCTATATGCTGGTCAGTTTGGAATGGATGCACCCGGTATAAAATCAATTTGATGTTCGATCCCTTTAATAGGTGGCAATCCACTAGGAATATCTTCTGGGAATAATTCTTCAAATTCCTGCAACAATGATGAAATAGAAGAAGGCAAACCTTCTGGAATATTAGTCAAAATTAAGCTTTCCTTGTACCTAAGTACAATTAGAGCTTTGTAGGATAACAAATGTTTCCTAATGTCTTTTCCTCCAGCATATATGTTCATCTTCGTTGGTTCCTCTTCCTTGATAGATTTGAAAGCTTCAATGCTTTTCTTCAAAGCATCTTGATCTTCAGACACTTGATTTGGTAAAAGAGGAGTCAAAATGAATTTCTTTTCATTGTGATAGAAAGAGTACCAGTTTGTGAAACCATCATGGATAGCCTTCTTATCAAATTGCCAAGGCCTCCTTAGAAGTATATGGCACGCATTCATTGGAATGACATCACAAAGGACTTGATCTTGGTATTTCCCTATTGAAAAGGAAATGTTGACTTGTTTGGTGACTTTAACTTCTCCTCCATCATTTAGCCATTGTAGCTTGTATGGTGTATGATGTTTAAGTGTCTTGAGTCCAAGTTTAGCCACCATTAAAGTGCTTGCAACATTGGTACAACTTTCTCCATCAATAATCATGAAACAAACCTTGTTGTTTACATGACATCTAGTGTGAAAAATGTTCTCTCGTTAATTATTCTTCATGGACTGAATATTCAAGGCTCTTTTTACTACAAAAACTTGTCCTGAAACTTGAGATATTGTTAGTAGATAAATAAAACAAAATAAACCTTACCAGCACACTCACAAAGTCTCACAAGTTCACTCCAAAGAAAAGATAAGATCACTCCACTCAACACTTGTGTTTACTCTCGGGAATATTTTATGGCTTTTAACAATTCCCCTTCTGATCTCACTCTCTAAATATCCTTTTTCCACTCAAATTTCTCTTGCTAAATCCTTTGAGTAACTTACTCAAGATTAGAACAAGTTAATTCTTTCCTTGTGTGCGTCGGCTGCAAAATAGGTTAGGGTAGAAAAGAATAGAAATGGAAAGGTAGAAGAAAGGATTCAAAGGTATTTAAAAGAAATAAATGGTTGAAGACAAGGAAAATGAAAGGATAGAAAAGGAAAAGGTGACTTACAATTAAAGAAACAACACTTACTGCAACCTTTCACAAGAAACAATAAGGTTATCTTCTCTGAGTGTAGATGGCCTCTTTGATGTACTTTGCTATGGTAGAGCACTTTTCCTTGGCTTGCTTTTCTCTTTTTGGAATCTTTTTTTTTCTTCTTTTCTTCTTTTCTTCTTTTTCTTCTTTTGTCTTTTCTTTCTTTTTGCACTCCAATTTTGTTGAAGGAGTCTTTTTCTCTTTTGAACTTCTTTTTGCTTTGCACGCCAATGACACTTTTGTTGTCAATCCAACTATGCTCTGATTACCGCTTGATGTAAGGCGAATCTACACGCTTTGATGGAAGAGAGTAGATAGCCTTATTATGTCCCGATCTAGGATTGACAAGTACTGATGTCCTTGAATTATAAGTTTGGGCTGCAAATAAGATAAGAAATAAATATGTTTAGTAATGGAAGGATAAATGGAATAATAAGATAAGAAATGAATTTAAAAGAATGGTATAGAGATGGCTGCGGAAATTGATGGTCTTGATGGATGATGTTGATGATGTAATGGCAATGGTGGTGATATTGTATCTCAAACACGCCAAAGATGAAATAGTGCTAAGGAGCACAATCCCGGTCTTCACAAACTTTCTTGAGGGGTGGTGATAGTGTCTTCAACCCACTAGATATCAATCTAGGAATTTTGGAATCAAGATGGACAGAATGACGCCACAAGTATATGAATTATACTTGCTTAAACGATAAAGTTCACAAAGAACTTTGAAGAGAAATAACTCACAAGAGTATGTTTTATATAAGAGATGAGATGGGTACAAATGAAGGCAAGCCACTCTATTTATAGGAAATGAGAGGGCTTGGTTGAATGGTTACAAGTTGTTTCGGCTAGATACATAGCTTTATGAAGATACATAATGTTTTAAAATGAAAAATTAAGTCATTTGGGCTTGTGATGGTCCGACTAATTCTTCATGAAGGGCCTTAATGATTCGGTCAAAGGATGGAGAGACATCTCCCTTGGCCGAATGGTTCATGCTTGTTCATCTTGGCGCCAATTTCCTCTCCTTGACCGAATAGTCATGTGCCTTATCATGTTTGGCGCCAAAGGCTCTCATGTGCATGCCATGTGATGTGGCCGAATATGCATGGCATTCTTCCTCATGATGATTTAAGCTTCCAATGGTTTCAATTTCTTCACCAACGTGCTTCTAGATGAAAAGGCATCTTCATGGGCAGCATCATTCATGGAAGGTCACAATGTTTGAGAAAGGTGTCCCTTCATGTTTGAGCTATTTATGGTGTGAATGAGCTGGTGGTGAGTGGCCTTAGATGACTTGTAACATGATGAACGTTTGGGCAGCTCCTTGTGGAAAGGTACCTCTCGAGGTGCAACTATTCGCGAAAAGATACGATTTCACAAATTTTAACTTAGGACATATTTGAAGTGTCCTAAGTGGTGATGATGATGGTGCAATTCCCCAGCTGAAATGAGTTCATCTTGTAGCTCAAATCTTCAGCTCAATCCAGCTATGAGCTCACGGCCTCCGGATAACGTTTCACCAATTGTTCCTTCTGCTCTCTTAATCGATCCCATGTAAGTTTCCTTGCTGTTACATGCTCCATTTAGCTCCAATGTAGCTCCCAAGTGTTGGCCGAATGTGCCTACATGCTTAACATAAAGAAATAAACTAAGTAAATGAACTTATGCAATGTAGAATATAATAATGTGGACTATAGGTTATTTAATATTCAATATGTAACATATTAAACAACCTATTATCTAATGGTTCTTTCTCATTAAAAGATTTTAAAACATTAAGGCACTTATGAGAAAGTACTTCACTGAATTGTTTTGCCTTTGCACGAGTGATAGGTCCAATGGGCATGACTTCAGGATCTATTTGTGTAGTTGTGATCACATCACTTAGCTTACATTACCATATTCATGCATGGCAGCATGGTATTTAGCTCATATCAGCTCAATGCCATGGACTTACCTTGTTTCCTTGCACATGTAGGTACACTGGAGCATAATAAACATTGAGATAGCTTGGTGAATAATTTGGACTTCATATGCAGCTCACAATTAGCTTACAAAGTACAAGGCACCTCATGGAACACTAAGGGAAGCTCGGTTTAGCCGGAGGAGCTTAAGACTAGCTAAACTTAGCTAGTTGGACTATTTGGAGCTGAGTTGCCAAAAGTGATGTCAAAGGTAGCTGAATGTAGCTGAACATAATATTGAGGAGCTCAAAAGGACTTAGCTAGGAAGTTTGTTCACAAACAGCCCATGTTTGCTAGCTAGCTTCACAACTCAAGCTAGCTTGAAGAAGACACATGCACGCCCAAGAGAGAAATCACATGACCAGCCATCATTCCATGCACAAGGCTGCACCACAAGGTTTCCTAGAACACCCATGTGCCTTGCATATGACCAGCCCCATGTGCCTTGCATGAGGATCATTTAGGTGCCAAGATGAAGAGTTCTCTCCCTATTCGGCCAAGCCATGTGTTTTGCAAGTGAACCCCCATGTGCCTTGCATGTGGTTTATTTAGGCGCCAAGATGAAGAGCTCTCTCCCTATTCGGCCAAGCATCATTTCCCATTCAATTTGGCGCCAACTTGAGGGGACACAAGGACTATTCAGCCAATGATTATTTCCCTCCATAAAGGACCAAAACATTATGTCATTTAGCATTTAATTATTTCATTTTATAGAGGCACAAGGGCTGGCTGAACCACCATGTATCCATTCGGCCATGCCCCTCCATTTCCTATAAATAGAAAATCACAATTCATTTGTAAGAAGACCATTTTTATTAATCAAAGTGAGATTATTCTCTTCCTTAAGTCCTGGTGACTTTTTATCGACTTATCAAGTATAATTTATACTTGTACCGTCAACCCTCTTCTTTCATCTTGATACTTATGGTTCCTAGTTCATATAACTAGTGGGTCAAAGTACTTATCACCACCCCTTGAAGAAACAATATAAAGATTGGGTCTTTGCTCTCTATAGCATTGGTTCTTCTTTGAGCGTTCTTCAAGATACTATCCTCACAACCATCCTTTCGTTTCATCACCATAACCATAACCATTTCAATTATCTTCCGCTTCCATCTCTCATTTTAAATAGCCCACCTATTCACCATACGTCCACCACCCTTAACCCTCTCTTTTTGAGCCATTCACTTGTGCAGGTTGTTTTGCTTCCTTCCTAGATCCATAATCAAACAAGAAGGTAGAATTACCTTACATCAAGCGGTAATCAAAGCTTTGGTGGAAGAAAGCAACGTGCAACAACAACAACGAAGAAAAATACAAAAGAAAAAAGAAGTGCAGTGAAGTGCAAAAGTGAAAGAAAGCAAGAAAAAAAATTCAGCAAAGAAAACAAAAGCACTCAAAAGAAGAAATTGAAAGCACTTGAAAAAAAAAAGAAAGAAAAGTTGGAAGCACTCATCAACAATTCTCATCACCAAGCCATTCAAGTAAGCCTTTAAATTTGATTGTGGTGATAGAAGGTTGTAAAGTGACTTGTGTAAGTAACCCCTTTTGTTCTTTTCTTTCTATTTCTAAGCCACCCTTTCAATTTTATTTTTATTTCCATTCCTACTAACCCATTTGCAGCCGACGCCAAACAAGTAAAATTTACTCGATATAGTCTTGAGTAAAAGTTTTCTAGAACTTGAGACAAGAGAATCGAGAGGAAAAAGGCTGGAGCGTGTACGAGATCAGAAGAGGAAAAGTAAAAGCCATTAAAGTCTTAGAGTGCAAACACGAGCGGATTGAGTGACATTCAATTTTCTTGGAGTGACTCGTGAGGCTTGTGAGAGTAAATTCTGGTAAGGTCCTACACACATTTCGTTTTTTTCTTATTTGCTAACATGTCTCTTCCATCCAACATCTTTGTAGTCAAAAGGACTTTGAACATTCAAAGTCAAGATGATGAACAGAGAGAGAACATCTTCCATACCAAATGTCATGTAGGAGATAAAGTTTGTGTGGTTATCATTGATGGAGGAAGTTGCACAAATGTAGCAAGTACTCATATGGTTGAAAAGTTGGGTCTCAATACTTCTAAGCATCCTCATCCTTACAAACTTCAGTGGCTCAATGATGTGGGAGAAGCTAAGGTAACCAAGCAAGTAGTTATACCTTTTTCAATTGGAAGATACAATGATGAAGTTCTTTGTGACGTGGTGCCCATGAGTGAAGCCACCTTATACTAGGACGTACTTGGCAGTGTGATAAGAAAGCTACCCATGACGGATTTTCTAATAAATACTCTTTCCAGCATCAAGGAAAGAAAATTATATTGGCACCCTTGTTACCAAGCCAAGTTCATGAATGCCAAGTGACCCTCAACTCACGCATAGAAGACTGGGAGAAAGAAAAGAAGGCCAAAGAAATTCATACTCCAAAGATGAATATTTATGCCAGCAGAGGAGATATCCGGAAATATTTATCAACTAATAAGGCTTTACTTATACTTATGTATAAGGAAAATTTTCTTCTTACTAACCCTCTTGAAGGCTTGCCTTCTTCTATTTCTAATCTTTTGCAGGAATTTGAGGATATGTTTCCCGAAGAAATTCCCGATAGATTGCCACCAGTTAGAGGAATTGAACATCAAATTGATTTCATTCCTGGAGCCACCATTCCCAATAGACCATCATATAGGAGCAATCCTGAGGAAACAAAGGAATTACAAAGACAAGTCAAAGAACTCCTCGACAAAGACTACATTCGGGAAAGTTTAAGTCCTTGTGCTGTACCCGTTTTGTTGGTACCAAAGAAAGATGGAACTTGGAGAATGTGTGTGGATTGTAGGGTAGTGAATCAAATCACTATCAAATATAGGCACCCTATACCTCGGTTGGATGATATGCTCGATGAACTTAGTGGAGCCAACATCTTCTCCAAAATTGATTTGAAAAGTGGCTATCATCAAATAAGAATGAAGGAAGGTGATGAGTGGAAAACTGCATTCAAGACCAAACAAGGTTTGTATGAATGGTTAGTCATGCCTTTTGGTTTGACTAATGCTCCTAGTACCTTTATGCGACTCATGAATCATGTTCTACGGCCCTACATCGGTAAGTTTTGTGTTGTTTACTTTGATGATATCTTGATATACAGTAAGTCACTAGCAGATCATGTTGAACATTTACGTTCCATTCTTAGCACTTTGAGAGAAGAGAACTTATATGCTAATCTCAAGAAATGTGATTTTTGTACTAATCAAGTTACTTTCTTAGGCTTCATTGTATGTTCACAGGGGTTATCAATGGATCCAGAAAAGATTAAGGCAATACAAGAGTGGCCAAAGCCTATCAATGTAAGCCAAGTTCGGAGTTTCCATGGATTAGCCAGTTTTTATAGAAGGTTCGTACCAAATTTCAGTTCTATTGCCGCCCCCTTAACAGGGATTATTAAGAAGAATTCAAACTTCTCTTGGGGCAAAGAATAAGAAGAAGCATTCAACGAACTCAAGGGTTGTTTGACAAAGGCTCCACTACTAGTCTTGCCAAACTTTGAGAAAACATTTGAAGTTGAATGTGATGCCTCCGGAATTGGAATTTGTGCTGTTTTAAGTCAAGAGGGAAAGCCCATTGCCTACTTTAGTGAAAAACTAAAGGGTGCAACTTTGAACTATCCAACATATGACAAAGAAATGTATGCACTCATTCGAGCATTGGAGACTTGGCAGCACTACTTATTGCCAAAAGAATTCGTGATACACACTGACCATGAAGCATTAAAGCATATTAAAGGACAACACAAACTCAACAAGAGACATGCCAAATGGGTTGAATTTCTCGAGTCTTTTCCCTATGTCATCCACTATAAGAGAGGAAAGGATAATGTCGTGGCAGATGCTCTTTCACGCAGGTACGTCTTACTTAACACTTTGGATTCCAAACTTCTTGGTTTTTCATTCATTAAGGAACATTATGCTACTGATTTGGACTTTGGAGAAAGGTATAAGTTATGTGAAACATGTGCTCATGATAAATATTATCAGCATGATGGATATCTTTTCAAAGAAGGACGACTATGTATTCCACAAGGTTCCATAAGAGAAGTACTAACCAAAGAAGCGCATGAAGGAGGACTCATGGGACACTTTGGAGTTGAAAAGACTCTTAGCATTTTGAAGGAACACCTCTTTTGGCCAAAGATGAAAAGGTATGTTGAAAAGGTATGTGAAAGGTGTTTAGTATGTAAAAGGGCAAAATCAAGAGTCATGCCTCATGGATTATATATGCCTTTGTCAATACCGACCATGCCATGGATAGATATCTCAATGGACTTTGTTTTGGGCTTACCAAAAACAAAGAGTGGAAAGGATTCAATATTTGTGGTGGTTGATCGATTCTTCAAGATGGCTCACTTTATTCCATTCCACAAGACCGATGATGCTATTCATGTTGCTAACCTATTTTTTTGAGAAGTGGTAAGATTACATGGACTTCCTCGAACCATTGTGTCAGATAGAGACATTAAGTTCTTAAGTCACTTTTGGAGGACTTTGTGGAGTAAAATTGGCACAAAACTACTATTCTCTACTACATGTCATCCTCAAACGGATGGTCAAACTGAAGTAGTTAATAGAGTTTTATCAACACTACTACGATCCATCATCAAGAAAAACATCAAGACGTGGGAAGAATGCCTACCACACGTGGAGTTTGCATACAATCGAACCATTCATTCGGTAACCAAATTTTCTCCATTTGAGGTAGTGTATGGTTTCAATCCTTTAACTCCTTTGGACTTACTTCCTTTACCTTATGATCAATTAGTGATCAAAGATGGAAAGGAAAAAGCAGAATTTGTTAAAACACTCCATCAACAAGTTAAGGAAAATATTGAGAGAAGAACGAGACAATATGAACAGCAAGCAAACAAAGGAAGGAAGAAGGTAACTTTTGACGTGGGAGATTGGGTTTGGGTACACTTTAGGAGGGAAAGATTCCCAAACCAAAGGAAGTCTAAACTACTACCCCGAGGAGATGGCCCATTTCAGATTGTAGAAAAGATCAACGACAATGCCTATAAACTTGAATTGCCCAGTGAGTTTGGTGGTGTTAGCGCTTCATTCAACATCACCGATTTATCTCCCTTTGAGGATGGACACGATTTGGGGACAAATCGCTTAAAAGAAGGGGGGATGATATAATCACACCTACACCAGATCCGAAAGTCATGCCACATAGTCCCATTACTAGATCAAGAGCCAAACAATTCAAGGAAGTTCTCTTAACTAAGTGTTTAGAAGCTTTTGATTCAATTGATAACTTAACGCCCTCCTATGTTAAGTTTTATAATGTTTTAATAGATAAAGAATAACTTAGTATGAATACATCTTGCACATTGTTATTTTGTTATGTTAAGCATGTTAGGATAGCTATATAATTATATTAAGCATGATTATTATTTATACATCAAGGCAGCATACTTATAATGCATTTCATTAGTTCATTTGCATTCATATTAGCTCTTAGGCTTTATACCTTACCTTACACATATTAGGAGATGATATAATTAGCTCATGACATTCAAACTTAGCTTACATTACCATATTCATGCATGGCAGCAAGGTATTTAGCTCATATCAGCTCAATGCCATGGACTTACCTTGTTTCCTTGCACATGCAGGTACATTGGAGCATAATAAACGTTGAGATAGCTTGGTGAATAATTTGGACTTCATATGCAGCTCACAATCAGTTTACAAAGTACAAGGAATCTCATGGAAAACTAAGGGAAGCTCGGTTCAGCTGGAGGAGCTTAAGGCTAGCTAAACTTAGCTACTTGGACTATTTGGAGCTGAGTTGCCAAAAGTGATGTCAAACGTAGCTGAATGTAGCTGAACATAATATTGAGGAGCTCACAAGGACTTAACTAGGAAGTTTGTTCACAAACAGCCCATGTTTGGTAGCTAGCTTCACAACTCAAGCTAGCTTGAAGAAGACATATGCACGCCCAAGAGAGAAAGCACATGACCAGCCATCATTCCATGCACAAGGCTGTACCACAAGGTTTCCTAGAACACCCATGTGCCTTGCATATGACCAGCCCCCATATGCCTTCATGAGGATCATTTAGGCGCCAAGATGAAGAGTTCTCTCCCTATTCGGCCAAGCCATGTGTTTTGCAAGTGAACAGCCCCATGTGCCTTGCATGTGATTTATTTAGGCGCCAAGATGAAGAGCTCTCTCCCTATTCGGCCAAGCATCATTTCCCATTCAATTTGGCGCCAACTTGAGGGGACACAAGGACTATTCGGCCAATGATTATATCCCTCCATAAAGGACCAAAACATTATGTCATTTAGCATTTAATTATGTCATTTTATAGAGGCACAAGGGCTGGCCGAACCACCATGTATCCATTCGGCCATGCCCCTCCATTTCCTATAAATAGGAAATCACAATTCATTTGTAAGAAGACAATTTTTATTAATCAAAGTGAGATTATTCTCTTCCTTAAGTCCTGGTGACTTTTTATCGACTTATCAAGTATAATTTATACTTGTGGCGTCAACCCTCTTCTTTCATCTTGATACTTATGGTTCCTAGTTCATATAACTAGTGGGTCAAATTACTTATCACCACCCCTTGAAGAAACAATATAAAGATTGGGTCTTTGCTCTCTATAGCATTGGTTCTTCTTTGAGCGTTCTTCAAGATACTATCCTCACAACCATCCTTTTATTTCATCGCCATAACCATAACCATTTCAATTATCTTCCGCTTCCATCTCTCATTTTAAACAGCCCACCTATTCACCATACGTCCACCACCCTTAACATTCTCTTTTTGAGCCATTCACTTGTGCAGGTTGTTTTGCTTCCTTCCTAGATCCACAATCAAACGAGAAGGTAGAATTACCTTACATCACTTTGGGTGATGCAGTCTTCTTAACATTTAATCCCCTATCTCGTAGCTTTCCAACGCATTTTGAATCACATTAATCTGATATCGGGAGATTGAGATATGCCCAGATTACTGAAGACAGTGCAGGCTGGAAATTAATACGGGATTTGCAACCATTCATCTCCTTTAAAGGACTTATGCATGGGAGGAATTAATGAAGACATGCATGGACGAGAAAAGAATATTAAAATGAATTAGAACATTTGTGAGGAGGTGCAAGGATTCATTCAAAGGCTTTTAAATTCATCCATTCATGCAAGAAGCCAAATAGTCATGTTCACACAAGGGGAAGAATTTCAGCCAAGATACATTCATGAACATTCATCCATAGAAGACAAATCAACAAGTTCACACAAGGTGGAATGAATTCGGCCAAAGGATGTATTCCATTAAAAGATGAATATCCATTCATCAAAATTCATTCACCTAAGCCATGCTTTGTATCTACTTAAAGTATGAACACTCATCCATGAAGGTTAACTCATTAAATGTTTTGTATTCACACCATGCACTCTTAGGCCTATAAATAGCTTTCCATTCATTTGTAAAAGGAACCAATTCACTTTTTTTAATCAAATATTTGTGAGAGTTTCTCTCTTTAGTTCTTAAGTGAACTTTATCGACTTATCAAGCTTATGCTTGTGGCGTCACCCCTATCTATGTCACCCTGATACTTCTGGTTCCTATCTCTTTATAGATAGTGGGTCAAAGTCATTGTTTACCATCCCTTAAAGAAGCAATATAAAGTCTGGGTCTTTGTTCTTTAACATTGGTTTTTCTTTAAGTCTTCTTTGAGATACTACTTTTCATATTCATCTCCATCACCTTCATTCTACTTCCATTACCATACTTCATCATTTCCTTTAAACATATCACCAACTTATATATATTTTCCGCTGCCATATTTATCTTTCCATTTCATTACTTTCATTTAACCATTTTTTAGCTTTCTTGTTTGTGCAGGATACTTGTTGCTTTCCTAGATCGAAACAATCAAAGGTACAACCTTGAGTTCACCATCCATCCAAGTGAGGCTAGGTTGAGCTGTATCATATGGTAATCAGAGCTGAGGTGGATTACAACAAGAACAAGCAAAAACAACATCCTACCATTCAATAAAAAGAAAATCAAAAAGAGAAGTGCCAAAAGAAAAAAATCAGCAAGTTAATCCCAACATCAACAAAGGATTCCAAGTGAAGAAAAACTAAAGAAATGAAACTAAGAAATCAAAATGCAAAGAAGTGCCAAAGGTGACAAGCAACATCATTATTTTAACCGATCCTAAGGAAGTCTTCAAGACCTTTAATTTTTCTTCTAGGAAGGTGGTGAGTATCTTTGTATAGTAAGTGAACCTTTCTTTATTTTTATTCCTTTTATAAGACCACCCTTCATTATTTAATCTTTCTACCTTTTTATTTTTTCCCTCTACACTAACGAATTTTTCAGCCGACATCCATAGCACTTGAAAGCTCTCGAGTTAGTTCTTTTAAGAACTTTAAAAGAGAGGAACGAGTGGAAAAAGGCTAATCGAGTATGTGAGATCAGAAGGGGAATTGAAAAAGCCAGTTTATATTCCCAAGTGCAAACACGAGCGTTGAGTGGAGCATCATCATTTGTTTTGGAGTGATCGTGAGGATTTGTGAGTGATTATTGGTAAGGTCCTTTCATCTTATTCAACTATTAATTTTTCACTAACAATTCTCCCATCTTTCGAATGGATTACGGACAGTAAAGGAGGAATCCATTTCATACTCATTTTCATGTGAATGATAAAGTATGCCTTGTAGCCATTGATGGTGGTAGTTGTACAAATCTTGCAAGCACATACATGGTTGAGAAGTTGGGGCTTATAACATTCAAACATTCCATTCCATATGTTTTGCAAGGATTAAATGAAGATGAAGAGTTAGAAGTCATGGAGCAAGTACATGTGTCATTTTCAATTGGGGGGATATGAAGATGAAGTTTTGTGTGATGTTGTTTCTATGAATTCAAGCCATCTACTCCTTGGACGTCCTTGGCAGTTCGATAAACGAGCATTTTATGATGGGTTCTCCAACAAATATTCATTCAAACACCAAGGGAGAAAGATGGTGTTGGTTCCAATGTGACCAAATCAAGTCCATGAATGCCAAGTTATCGTCAAATCATGTATAGAGGAATGGAAGAAAACTAAAGCCATGAAGAAAGTTGAAAGAGAAGTTTCACGTGAGAAACAAATAACAGTGGAGGGAGATCAAAATGAAAATGAGAAAATTGATGTGAGAAACGTTGGAGTCGAAAATGAGAAAGTTGAAAAGATTGAATTTGGGAGCAAAGGGGGAAGTACGTGTGGAAGAGAAAATGAAAAGATTACAAGTGAGGTTGTGGTTAAAAGATATGATGGAGTTGAACATGCAAAAATCAAAGAAGAACATTGTGAGAAAACCAAGACATTTGGAGTTGAAAATGAGAGTGAAGATGAGTGTATTGAAAAACATGAGCATGAAAGGAACGAATGCAAGGAGAATGAAGTTTTGCTTTATACTAATAATTTTTTTTCTTCTATTCATTCTTTGAATTTGCAGGTTATTCCAAGGGACATTCAAGATGATTCAAGCATCATTTCTTTTGAAATTCCAAAAGATGTGTCACTTGAAATTATAAAGAACATGTTCATTAACCTTCAAAGTACATTCACCTCATACTCAAGATCGAATGAACCTTATAAAAGGGAAAATTCAATGAACCTAACCATGGAGAACATTAAGAGTCTAAACTCATTCATTCATGAATTTAATCCTTTCCTTTCCTTTGATTCTAAATTATCTACTTCTAACTTTGTTCTATTTTTCAGATTGTTGATTCAAAAGCAAAGACTTGAACATGTGAAGCATTTTGAGCAAAGAAAATGATGCAAGATGAGAATGAAAGAATTTCCATTCAAACGAACATCAAAGTTGTTCCCTTATGTACCAAGCATCGATTTGGGGACAAATCACCTTAAAGAATGGGGGGATGATGTGATCCTACCGACCACCAAGTTCAAACAAAACATGCTCACAACTTTGAAGTTTTTCCAAGATGATTCTAAAGGAGTCTTGCCTTATTTTATTATTTATTTATTCATTTATGCATTACATGTCACGTGAATATGTTTATCTTATTCTTAAATTTTGTTTGAATATTATATGCTGTCATTTATATGTATAAAATATGATATTCATGCATGACTTATTAATTCACATCTTTATATAACTCATTCAATGCATATGCATTCATAGTTAGCTCATTTGCATTATTAACATAGGTGGAAGCATGCATTCATAATTATCATAGCTCAATTCCTATCTAATTATTTGTTTACATACTTTGTCTAGGTTCATTGGATGCTAAGAAGACTAAAGGCAATTGACACGTCAGTCAGATTTATCTACATATTTGAACATGTTCCAAGCATCTTTGGGTGATGAAGTCTCTTAAAATTTAATCCCCTATCTCGTAGCTTTCCAACGCATTTTGAATCACATTAATCCGATATCGGGAGATTGAGATATGCCCAAATTACTGAAGACAGTGCAGGCTGGAAATTAATACGGGATTTGCAACCATTCATCTCCTTCAAAGGACTTATGCATGGGAGGAATTAATGAAGACATGCATGGACGAGAAAAGAATATTAAAATGAATCAGAACATTTGTGAGGAGGTGCAAGGATTTATTCAAAGGCTTTTAAATTCATCCATTCATGCAAGAAGCCAAATAGTCATGTTCACACAAGGGGAAGAATTTCAGCCAAGATACATTCATGAACATTCATCCATAGAAGACAAATCAACAAGTTCACACAAGGTGGAATGAATTCGGCCAAAGGATGTATTCCATTAAAAGATGAATATCCATTCATCAAAATTCATTCACCTAAGCCATGCTTTGTATCTACTTAAAGTATGAACACTCATCCATGAAGGTTCACTCATTAAATGTTTTGTATTCACACCATGTACTCTTAGGCCTATAAATAGCTTTCCATTCACTTGTAAAAGGAACCAATTCACTTTGTTTAATCAAATATTTGTGAGAGTTTCTCTCTTTAGTTCTTAAGTGACCTTTATCGACTTATCAAGCTTATGCTTGTGGCGTCACCCCTATCTATGTCACCCTGATACTTCTGGTTCCTATCTCTTTATAGATAGTGGGTCAAAGTCCTTGTTTACCATCCCTTAAAGAAGCAATATAAAGTCTGGGTCTTTGTTCTTTAACATTGGTTTTTCTTTGAGTCTTCTTTGAGATACTACTTTTCATATTCATCTCCATCACCTTCATTCTACTTCCATTACCATACTTCATCATTTCCTTTAAAAATATCACCAACTTATATATATTTTCCACTGCTATATTTATCTTTCCATTTCATTACTTTCATTTAACCATTTTTTTAGCTTTCTTGTTTGTGCAGGATACTTGTTGCTTTCCTAGATCGAAACAATCAAAGGTACAACCTTGACTTCACCATCCATCCAAGTGAGGCTAGGTTGAGCTGTATCACTTTCCTCTTCATTTTGGCGCCCAAATAACTTCCAAATGCATTCAAATCATCCTTAGGGCCGAACCAACACATAACCGAGGGCCGAACCAACACATAACCATTCGGCCAAGTGCATGTATTTTCATTAAAGTCTTGTTTTTTCATTAAAAAATATGTCATTTTAGGAAGGTACAAGGGCTGGCCGAACCAACATGTACCTATTCGGCCAAGTCCCTTCAAAAACTATAAATAGGCCATTATATTTCATTTGCAATCAGACCTTTTATTTTAATTGAAGTTAGATTATTCTCTTTCTTAAGTCCTGATGACTTTTTATCGACTTATCAAGTATTTTATACTTGTGGCGTCAACCCTCTTCTTTCATCTTGATACTTCTGGTTCCTAGTTCATATAACTAGTGGGTCAAAGTACTTAACACCACCCCTTGAAGAAACAATATAAAGATTGGGTCTTTGCTCTCTATAGCATTGGTTCTTCTTTGAGCATTCTTCAAGATACTATCCTCACAACCATCCTTTTTTTGTTTCATCGCCATAACCATAACCATTTCAATCATCTTCCGCTTCCATCTCTCATTTATTAAATAGCCTACCTATTAAACCATACGTTTACCACCCTTATCCATTCTGTTTTGAGCCATTCACTTGTGCAGGCTGTTTTGCTTCCTTCCTAGATCCACAATCAAACGAGAAGGTAGAATTACCTTACATCATGTATCTTCCTAGAGACATGTATCTAGCCAAAATATCATGTAACCATTAGGCCAAGCCCTCTCATTTCCTATAAATAGAGTGGCCTGCCATCATTTGTACCCATCTCATCTCTTATATAAAATATACTCTTGTGAGTTATTTCTCTTCAAAGTTCTTTGTGAACTTGATATAGTCACGTCTACACCAGATCCGGAGGTCATGCCACACGGTCCCATTACTAGGTCAAGGGCCAAACAATTCAGGGAAGTTCTCTTAACTAAGTGTCTTGAAGCTTTTGATTCATTTGATAACTTAACACTCTCTTATGTTATGTTATATAATGTTTTAATAGCTAAAGTATAACTTAGTATGAACACATCTTACACATTGTTATTTTTAATATGTTAAGCATGTTAGGATAGTTTTATTATCATATTAAGCATGATTATTATATATACATCAAGGCAGCATACTTATAATGCATTTCATTAGTTTATTTGCATTCATATTAACTCTTAGGCTTTATACATTATCTTACACATATTAGGCGATGATGTACTTAGCTCATGACCATTATACTTAGCTCACATTACCATAAACAAACATGGCAGCAAGGTATTTAGCTCGTTTTAGCTCAATATCATGAACTTACCTTGTTTCCTTGCACATATAGGTACAATGGAGTGTGATGCACGTTGAGGTAGCTTGGTGAATAATTTGGACGTCATATATAGCTCACAAACAGCTCACAAAGTACAAGGCAGCTCATGGAATGCTAAGGGAAGCTCGATTCAGCTGGAGAAGCTTCAGGCTAGCTAAACTTAGCTAGTTGGACTATTTGAAGCTGAGATGCTAAAAGTGATGACAAAGGTAGCTGAATGTAGCTTAACATGCTGTTATGGAGCTCAAAAGGACTCGGCTAGGAAGATCATTCACAAACAGCCCCATGCTTGCTAGCTAGCTCAACACTCAAGCTAGCTTGGAGGACACATGCACGCCTAAGAAGAAGCACATGACCAGCCATCATCCAATGCACATGGGTGCACCACAAGGCTTCCTAGAACACCCATGTGCCGTGCATATGACCAGCCCTCATGTGCCTTGCATGTGAACTCATTTAGGCGCCAAGATGAAGAGCCCTCTCCCTATTCGGCCAAGCATCATCTCCCATCCAAATTGGCGCCAACTTGAGGAGACACAAGAACTATTCGGCCAAGGATCATTTCCCTCCATCTAGGGCCGAACCATCCTCTCTTTTAGCATTTAAATTATGTCTTTATAGGGAGATACATAGGCTGGCCGAATCATCTTGTATTTATTCGGCCATGTCTCTCCATTTCCTATAAATAGGAAAACATTACATCATTTGTAAGTACACCTTTTTATTCAATTAAAGTGAGATTATTCTCTTCTTAAGTCCTGGTGACTTTTTATCGACTTATCAAGTATTTTATACTTGTGGCGTCAACCCCTTCCTTTCATCTTGATACTTATGGTTCCTAGTTCATATAACTAGTGGGTCAAAGTACTTAACACCATCCCTTGAAGAAACAATATAAAGATTGGGTCTCTGCTCTATATAGCATTGGTTCTTCTTTGAGATTTCTTCAAGATACTATCCTCACAACCATCCTTTTATTTCATCACCATAACCATAGCCTTATCAACTATCTTCCGCTTCCATTACTCATTATTTAAATAGCCTACCAATTCACCCATACGTCTACCACCCTTAACCATTCTATTTTGAGCCATTCACTTTGCAGGTTGTTTTGCTTCCTTCCTAGATCCACAATCATTTGAAAATGTACAAGTACCTTACATCAAGCGGTAATCAGAGCTTTGGTGGAAGAAGCAACGTGCAACAACAACAAAAAGAAAAATACAAAAAGAAGTGCAAAAGTGAAGTGCAAAGTCAAAGAAAAAGAAAAAAAAAATCAGCAAAGAAAATTGAAGGACTCAAAAGTCAAAGCACTCAAAAAGAAGAAAAAGCAAAGAAAAGAAAGAAAAGTTGGAAGCACTCATCAACAATTCTCATCACCAAGCATTTTCAAGTAAGCCTTTAAAATTGATTGTGGTGATAGAAGGTTGTGAAGTGACTTGTGTAAGTAACCCTTTCATTCTCTTCTTTCTAATTTCTAAGCCACCTTTTCAATTATATTTGCTTTCCATTCCTACTAACCATTTGCAGCCGACGCCAAACAAGTGAAATTACTCGATATAGTCTTGAGTAAAAGTTCATTAGAACTTGAGACAAGAGAATTGAGGGAAAAAGGCTGGAGCGTGTGTGAGATCAAAAGAGGACATGTAAAAGCCATTAAAGTCCTAGAGTGCAAACACGAGCGGATTGAGTGACATCAAGTTTTCTTGGAGTGACTCGTGAGGCTTTGTGAGAGTATATTCTGGTAAGGTCCTACACACATTTCAATTTTTTCCTTATTTGCTAACATGTCTCTTCCATCCAACATTTTTGTAGTCAAAAGGACTTTGAACATTCAAAGTCAAGATGATGAACAAAGAGAAAACATCTTCCATACCAAATGTCACGTGGGAGATAAAATTTGTGTGGTGATCATTGATGGAGGAAGTTGTACCAATGTAGCAAGTACTCACATGGTGGAAAAGTTGGGTCTCAAGACTTCCAAACATCCTCATCCTTACAAACTCCAATGGCTCAATGATGTGGGAGAAGCCAAGGTAACCAAGCAAGTGATTGTACCTTTCTCAATTGGAAGATACAATGATGAAGTCCTTTGTGACGTGGTGCCCATGAGTGCAAGTCACCTTATACTAGGACGTCCTTGGCAATATGATAAGAAAGCCACCCATGATGGATTCTCAAACAAGTACTCATTCCAACATCAGGGAAAGAAAATCATATTGGCACCTTTGTTACCAAGCCAAGTTCAGGAATGTCAAGTGACCCTCAAATCATGCATAGAAGAATGGGAGAAAGAAAAGAAGGCCAAAGAAATCCATACTCCAAAGATGAATATCTATGCCAGCAGAGGAGATATTCGGAAACATTTATCAACTAAGAAAGTTCTACTTATACTTATGTATAAGGAAAGTTTTCTTCTTACTAACCCTCCTAAAGGTTTGCCTTCTTCTATTTCTAATCTTTTGCAGGAATTTGAGGATATGTTTCCTGAGGAAATTCCCGATGGATTGCCACCGATTAGAGGAATTGAACATCAAATTGATTTCATTCCTGGAGCTACCATTCCTAATAGACCAGCATATAGGAGCAATCCTGAAGAAACAAAGGAATTGCAAAGATAAGTCAAAGAACTCCTAAACAAAGGTTACATTCGAGAAAGCTTAAGTCCATGTGCTGTCCCCGTTTTGTTGGTACCAAAGAAAGATGGAACTTGGAGAATGTGCGTGGATTGTAGAGCAGTGAATCAAATCACTATCAAATATAGGCACCCTATACCTCGGTTGGATGATATGCTTGATGAACTTAGTGGGGCCAATATCTTCTCCAAAATTGATTTAAAAAGTGGCTACCATCAGATAAGAATGAAGGAAGGTGATGAGTGGAAATCTGCGTTCAAGACCAAACAAGGTTTGTATGAATGGTTAGTCATGCCTTTTGGCTTGACTAATGCCCCTAGTACCTTTATGCGTTTAATGAATCATGTCCTTCGGCCTTATATTGGTAAGTTTTGTGTTGTTTACTTTGATGATATCTTGATATACAGTAAGTCATTGAAAGATCATGTTGAACACTTACGATCTATTCTTAGCACTTTGTGATGTGATCCTGTTTAGCACCAACTTTCTGCATGACATACTCACATCATTGAAGAACCATAAAACTCAATATAAGGGAGTTCTACCATACTTTATATTATATTTACTTATTTATGCACTATATATATTATTATGAGCATACATTTGCATATTAGACTATACTTGAATTCTCATAGTATGTGCATTCATTCATTATATCCTATGGTTTGCATCATTGATTGATATTCATGTATATAATCTATAGTTATAATATTAATATTCATTCATTATCATATGATGCATGAATTATTATTATAACCTATAGTTCACATCTTTATAATATGCACATCATTATATTATATGCATTATATAGTTTATATACTTAGTTTATTTCTTTATGTTATGCATGTAGGCATATTCGGCCAACACTTGGGAGCTACATTTGAGCTTAACTAATGATAAGGAGCTAGGAAAACTTTCATAGGATGACTCGGGAGATCATGAAGAACAAATGATGAAAAGTTATCAGCTGACCCCCGAGCTCATAGCTCACTTGAGCTGGACTTTTGAGCTAGCTAGAGACCTCATTTCAGCTGGAGAGTTGCACCATCACCACCACCACACAGAGTACTTCAAATATGGTCTAAGTTAATTTTTGTGGATTCATACCTTTTCGCGAAGAGTTGCCATTCCAAGAGGTGCCTTTTCACAAGGAGCTGGCCAAAGACTCATCTTCATATAATTCACCTATGACCAGCTCATCTTCAGCTCATACACATGGGAAGTAGCTCAAATGATGAAAGGTTACCTTCCACAAATGTGACCTTTCATGACAAGTTGCTGCCCATTGAAGACCATGACACCTAGATGCATGTTGGAAGCCAAGTCACGCCTAGTTGCTGCCATCTTCATTCCATGGACTTCAAGACATTATCCTATGGTTGCAACCTCACCAAAGCCTTGTAAGAAGACCCATGTGCATTCAAGTAGGCTGCCATGTGCATCATTCAAGCATGTGCACTCCATGTGACATCAAATAGGCGCCAAAACACCAAGGGATGCTTCTTATTCGGCCAAAGACTTATTCCTCTCCATTTTGGCGCCCAAATGACTTCCAAAAGCATTCAAAACATCCTTAGGCCGAACCAACACCTTACTATTCGGCCAAGAGCATGTATCTTCATTAAAAACATGTATTTTCATTTAAAAGTCATGTATTTTCAAAGGGGTTTCATCCATAGCCGAACCATCATGTATCTATTCGGCCTAAACCCTTTGAAAACTATAAATAGGCTTTGTCATTTCATTTGTAAGAATCATCTCATCTCATATATAAAATTACTCTTGTGAGTTATTTCTCTTCAAAGTTCTTTGTGAACTTTATCGATTAAACAAGTGTAGTTCCTATACTTGTGGCGTCATTCCTTCCATTTTGATTCCTAAATTCCTAGATTGTTATCTAGTGGGTTGAAGACACTATCACCACCCCTCAAGCAAGTTTGTGAAGACCGGGATTGTGCTCCTTAGCACTATTTCATCTTTGGCGAGTTTGAGATACAACATCACCACCATCTTCATTTCATCATCCACATCATCAACATCCTTCATCAAGACCATCATCAATCCCATAATTCCGTAGCCATCTCTATTCTTATTCTTTCATTCCATTACTTATATTATTATTCATTTCTTAAACCCATTATTAATCATATTTCTTTCTTATTATTTTTGCAGCCCAAGCTTATTAATTCAAGGACATCAGTACTTGTCAATCCTAGATCGGGACACAATAAGGCTATCTACTCTCTTCTCTCAAGTGTGTAGATTCGCCTTACATCAAGTGGTATCAGAGCATAGTTGGATTGACAACAAAAGTGTCATTTGGCGTGCCAAGCAAAAAGAAATTCAAAAGAGAAAAAGACTCCTTCAACAAATTGGAGTGCAAAAAAGAAGAGAAAAATCAGAAAAGAAGAAAAGAAAAGAAAAGAAAAAGAGAAGTTCAAAAAGATAAAGCAAGCCAAGGAAAGTGCTCTACCATTGCAAAGTACATCAAAGAGGCCATCTACACTAAGAGAAGATAACCTTATTGTTCTTGAGAAAGGTTGCAGTAAGTGTTGTTTCTTGAATTGTAAGTCACCTCTTCATTTTCTATCATTTCATTTTCCTTGTCTTCAACCATTTCCTTCTTTTAATACCTTTGAATCCTTTCTTCTACCTATCCATATCCTCTATTCTTTCTACCCTAACCTATCTGCAGTCGACGCACACAAGGAAGGAATTAACTCGTTCTAATCTTGAGCTAGTTCTTCAAAGGACTTAGCAAGAGAAATTGGAGTGGAAAAAGGCTAATTGAGAGAGTGAGATCAGAAGGGGAATTGTTAAAAGCCAAGATATATTCCCGAGAGTAAACACGAGTGTTGAGTGGAGTGATCTTATCATTTCTTTGGAGTGAACTTGTGAGACTTTGTGAGTGTGCTGGTAAGGTTTTAATTTTATTTAAATTTTTTTAACTAACAAATGTCTTGTGATTTTTCATCTTTCCAAACCTTGGAGGACGAACAGCAAAGAACAAATACATTTCACACTCGTTGCCATGTAAATGGTAAAGTGTGTCTTGTAGCTATTGATGGAGGGAGTTGTACAAATATTGCAAGCACATACATGGTGAACAAATTGGGGCTTACGACAATTAAACATTCCAGCCCATATGACTTGCAATGGTTGGACGACGAGGAAGAGTTAAGGGTCACTGAACAAGTACTTGTGCCATTCTCACTTGGAAGTTACAAAGACGAGATTCTATGTGACGTGGTGCCTATGAATACGAGTCATTTACTTTTAGGGAGGCCATGGCAATTTGACAAGCGGGTTATCCATGATGGATTCACAAATCAGTATTCATTCATCCACAATGAACAAAAAGTCATATGGACTCCATTATCTCCTAGCCGAGTGAATGAAGATCAAAACACCTTGAGAAAAAACATTGAAGCAATGAAAGAGCAAATTAAAGACAAGCAACTTGAAGAAGACGTTGGAGTTCAAAATGAGAGGAGTGAAATTGGATCCAAAGAGGAGAGTAAAGAACAAATTTTATCTAACATTACTTTTTCTCCTATTCTTCCTTTTGTTTTGCAGGACAATTCAAGAGACATATATTTTCAAGGAGATGATTCAAGAATCATGTCTTTTGGAGGACTAAAAGATGTGACTTTTGAAGAACATATAATTGTTACTTTTGATCCACAAAACATGTCTCTTGATGTTTCAAAGATGATATCATTTGAAGTTCCAAAAGAAACGTCATTTGAAGTGCCAAGAGTTGTGTTCGTTGACATTCCAAGTGCATTTCCAATCACGAAAAGAATTCAGCAACCAACTCCTATTAAACATCCACCTTGGTTTGATGTTTCCATTCATCTTGTTAATAATTTCTTATATTTTAACTTTGATTTAATTTGCAGGAATTTGAGTTATGTACATGGTATTATCTTACCAAACGTTAATGACAAGATCAATTGTCGTTATAAGCTTGATTGGTGCATTGAACTCAAGCATTTCAAGAAGTTTCAAAGGTTAAGACTCTCCACAAACCATCATGATGATTTAAAGAGTGGAGATGAAGATATACATATTCTTTTTAACGAATATGATGTGTTGGATCAAGGAGATATTCCAAATGATTCAATTTGTCAAATGGAGGAACCAAAAGGCGTGATCCTTGGAAGCTTAAGAGAATTATCTTCTCAAGTACTAGAAGATATGACTTTTCATTTAAAGGATGTGATCTTTGGGAAACCAAAGAATATGTCTTTTAGAGTGCGAAAAGAAGTGATCATTCAAAACAACATGTCTTGTGATTCAAATGACATAACTTTTGGCTATTCAAAACATGAGAACAGGGAGTACATTTTTAACTTGTCCATAATTAACAATTCTCTTACTTATGAAAGTTTCTTATCTTTTCAGGTCATGGACATTCAAGGAACCTATTCAAGGGATATGAATCTTGATAAGAATCCTTTCATAAAGAGGATCTATGGAAGCAAACCAGCAACGATTGAATGGGCGTACAATTTGGAGAAGTCATCTTTCGATTTGAGGACAAATCGCCCAAAAGAAGGGGAGGATGATGTGATCCTGTTTAGCACCAACTTTCTGCATGACATACTCACATCATTGAAGAACCATCAAACTCAATATAAGGGAGTTCTACCATACATTATATTATATTTACTTATTTATGCACTATATATATTATTATGAGCATACATTTGCATATTAGACTATACTTGAATTCTCATAGTATGTGCATTCATTCATTATATCCTATGGTTTGCATCATTGATTGATATTCATGTATAATCTATAGTTATAATATTAATATTCATTCATTATCATATGATGCATGAATTATTATTATAACCTATAGTTCACATCTTTATAATATGCACATCATTATATTATATGCATTATAGTTTATATACTTAGTTTATTTCTTATGTTATGCATGTAGGCATATTCGGCCAACACTTGGGAGCTACATTTGAGCTTAACTAATGATAAGGAGCTAGGAAAACTTTCATAGGATGACTCGGGAGATCATGAAGAACAAATGATGAAAAGTTGTCAGCTGACCCCCGAGCTCATAGCTCACTTGAGCTGGACTTTTGAGCTAGCTAGAGACCTCATTTCAGCTGGAGAGTTGCACCACCATCACCACACACAGAGTACTTCAAATATGGTCTAAGTTAATTTTGTGGATTCATACCTTTTCGCGAAGAGTTGCCATTCCAAGAGGTGCCTTTTCACAAGGAGCTGGCCAAAGACTCATCTTCATATAATTCACCTATGACCAGCTCATCTTCAGCTCATACACATGGGAAGTAGCTCAAATGATGAAAGGTTACCTTCCACAAATGTGACCTTTCATGACAAGTTGCTGCCCATTGAAGACCATGACACCTAGATGCATGTTGGAAGCCAAGTCACGCCTAGTTGCTGCCATCTTCATTCCATGGACTTCAAGACATTATCCTATGGTTGCAACCTCACCAAAGCTTTGTAAGAAGACCCATGTGCATTCAAGTAGACTGCCATGTGCATCATTCAAGCATGTGCACTCCATGTGACATCAAATAGGCGCCAAAACACCAAGGGATGCTTCCTATTCGGCCAAAGACTTATTCCTCTCCATTTTGGCGCCCAAATGACTTCCAAAAGCATTCAAAACATCCTTAGGCCGAACCAACACCTTACTATTCGGCCAAGAGCATGTATCTTCATTAAAAACATGTATTTTCATTTAAAAGTCATGTATTTTCAAAGGGGTTTCATCCATAGCCGAACCATCATGTATCTATTCGGCCTAAACCCTTTGAAAACTATAAATAGGCTTTGTCATTTCATTTGTAAGAATCATCTCATCTCATATATAAAATTACTCTTTGTGAGTTATTTCTCTTCAAAGTTCTTTGTGAACTTTATCGATTAAACAAGTGTAGTTCCTATACTTGTGGCGTCATTCCTTCCATTTTGATTCCTAAATTCCTAGATTGTTATCTAGTGGGTTGAAGACACTATCACCACCCCTCAAGCAAGTTTGTGAAGACCGGGATTGTGCTCCTTAGCACTATTTCATCTTTGGCGAGTTTGAGATACAACATCACCACCATCTTCATTTCATCATCCACATCATCAACATCCTTCATCAAGACCATCATCAATCCCATAATTCCGCAGCCATCTCTATTCTTATTCTTTCATTCCATTACTTATATTATTATTCATTTCTTAAACCCATTATTAATCATATTTCTTTCTTATTATTTTTGCAGCCCAAGCTTATTAATTCAAGGACATCAGTACTTGTCAATCCTAGATCGGGACACAATAAGGCTATCTACTCTCTTCTCTCAAGTGTGTAGATTCGCCTTACATCACTTTGAGAGAAGAGCATTTATATACTAATCTCAAGAAGTGTGATTTTTGTACTAATCAAGTTACTTTCTTAGGCTTTATTGTAAGTTCACAGGGATTATCAGTGGATCCAGAGAAGATTAAGGCAATACAAGAATGGCCAAAACCGGTTAATGTCAGTCAAGTTCGAAGTTTCCATGGATTAGCCAGTTTTTACAGAAGGTTTGTACCAAACTTTAGTTCCATTGCTGCACCCTTAACAGGGATTATTAAGAAGAATTCAAACTTCTCTTGGCGCAATGAACAAGACAAATCTTTCAACGAACTCAAAGATTGTTTGACAAAGGCCCCATTACTAGTCTTGCCAAACTTTGAGAAAACATTTGAAGTTGAATGTGATGCTTCCGGAATTGGAATCGGTGCTGTTTTAAGTCAAGAAGGAAAACCCATTGCCTATTTTAGTGAAAAACTAAATGGTGCAACTCTGAACTATCCAACATATGACAAAGAGATGTATGCACTCATTCGAGCATTGGAAACTTGGCAGCACTATTTATTGCCAAAGGAATTCGTGATACACACTGACCATGAAGCATTAAAGCATATCAAAGGACAACACAAACTCAACAAGAGACATGCCAAATGGGTTGAATTTCTTGAGTCTTTTCCCTATGTCATCCACTGATTTGGACTTTGGAGAAAGGTATAAGTTATGTGAAACAGGTGCTCATGATAAGTATTATCAGCATGATGGATATCTTTTCAAAGAAGGACGATTATGTATTCCACAAGGTTCCATAAGAGAAGTGTTAACCAAAGAAGCACATGAAGGAGGATCATGGGACACTTTGGAGTTGAAAAGACTCTTAGCATTCTGAAAGAACACCTCTTTTGGCCAAAGATGAAAAGGTATGTTGAAAAGGTATGTGAAAGGTGTTTAGTATGTAAAAGGGCAAATCAAGAGTCATGCCTCATGGATTATACATGCCTTTGCCAATACAAACCATGCCATGGATAGATATTTCAATGGACTTTGTTTTAGGTTTACCAAAAACAAAGAGTGGAAATGATTCAATATTTGTGGTGGTTGATAGATTCTCCAAAATGGCTCACTTTATACCATGTCACAAGACTGATGATGCTATTCTGGTTGCCAACTTATTCTTCCGAGAAGTGGTAAGGTTACATGGACTTCCTTGAACCATTGTGTCAGATAGAGACGTTAAGTTCCTAAGTCATTTTTGGAGGACTTTGTGGAGTAAAATAGGCACAAAACTACTATTCTCTACTACATGTCATCCTCAAACGGATGGTCAAACTGAAGTAGTTAATAGAGTTTTTATCAACACTACTACGATCCATCATCAAGAAAAACATCAAGACGTGGGAAGAATGCCTACCACACGTGGAGTTTGCATACAATCGAACCATTCAGTCGGCAACCAAATTTTCTCCATTTGAGGTAGTGTATGGTTTCAATCCTTTAACTCCTTTGGACTTACTTCCTTTACCTTATGATCAATTAGTGATCAAAGATGGAAAGGACAAAGCAGAATTTGTTAAAACACTCCATCAACAAGTTAAGGAAAATATTGAGAGAAGAACGAGACAATATGAACAGCAAGCAAACAAAGGAAGGAAGAAGGTAACTTTTGACGTAGGAGATTGGGTTTGGGTACACTTTAGGAAGGAAAGATTCCCAAACCAAAGGAAGTCTAAACTACTACCCCGAGGAGATGGTCCATTTCAGATTATAGAAAAGATCAACGACAATGCCTATAAAATTGAATTGCCCAGTGAGTTTGGTGGCGTCAGTGCTTCATTCAACATCACTGACTTATCTCCCTTTGAGGATGGACACGATTTGGGGACAAATCGCTTAAAAGAAGGGGTGATGATATAGTCACGTCTACACCAGATCCGGAGGTCATGCCACACGGTCCCATTACTAGGTCAAGGGCCAAACAATTCAGGGAAGTTCTCTTAACTAAGTGTCTTGAAGCTTTTGATTCATTTGATAACTTAACACTCTCTTATGTTATGTTATATAATGTTTTAATAGCTAAAGAATAACTTAGTATGAACACATCTTACACATTGTTATTTTTAATATGTTAAGCATGTTATGATAGTTTTATTATCATATTAAGCATGATTATATATACATCAAGGCAGCATACTTATAATGCATTTCATTAGTTTATTTGCATTCATATTAACTCTTAGGCTTTACATTATCTTACACATATTAGGAGATGATGTACTTAGCTCATGACCATTATACTTAGCTCACATTACCATAAACAAACATGGCAGCAAGGTATTTAGCCGTTTTAGCTCAATATCATGAACTTACCTTGTTTCCTTGCACATATAGGTACAATGGAGTGTGATGCACGTTGAGGTAGCTTGGTGAATAATTTGGACGTCATATATAGCTCACAAACAGCTCACAAAGTACAAGGCAGCTCATGGAATGCTAAGGGAAGCTCGATTCAGCTGGAGAAGCTTCAGGCTAGCTAAACTTAGCTAGTTGGACTATTTGAAGCTGAGTTGCTAAAAGTGATGACAAAGGTAGCTGAATGTAGCTGAACATGCTGTTATGGAGCTCAAAAGGACTCGGCTAGGAAGATCATTCACAAACAGCCCCATGCTTGCTAGCTAGCTCAACACTCAAGCTAGCTTGGAGGACACATGCACGCCTAAGAAGAAGCACATGACCAGCCATCATCCAATGCACATGGGTGCACCACAAGGCTTCCTAGAACACCCATGTGCCGTGCATATGACCAGCCTCATGTGCCTTGTATGTGAACTCATTTAGGCGCCAAGATGAAGAGCCCCTCCCTATTCGGCCAACATCATCTCCCATCCAAATTGGCGCCAACTTGAGGAGACACAAGAAACTATTCGGCCAAGGATCATTTCCCATCTAGGGCCGAACCATCCTCTCTTTAGCATTTAAATTATGTCTTATAGGGAGATACATAGGCTGGCCGAATCATCTTGTATTTATTCAGCCATGTCTCTCCATTTCCTATAAATAGGAAACATTACATCATTTGTAAGTACACCTTTTTATTCAATTAAAGTGAGATTATTCTCTTCTTAAGTCCTGGTGACTTTTTATCGACTTATCAAGTATTTTATACTTGTGGCGTCAACCCCTTCCTTTCATCTTGATACTTCTGGTTCCTAGTTCATAACTAGGGGTCAAAGTACTTAACACCATCCCTTGAAGAAACAATATAAAGATTGGGTCTTGCTCTATATAGCATTGGTTCTTCTTTGAGATTTCTTCAATACTATCCTCACAACCATCCTTTTATTCATCACCATAACCATCTTGATACTTCTGGTTCCTAGTTCATAAACTAGTGGGTCAAAGTACTTAACACCATCCCTTGAAGAAACAATATAAAGATTGGGTCTGCTCTATATAGCATTGTTCTTTGAGATTTCTTCAAGATACTATCCTCACAACCATCCTTTTATTTCATCACCATAACCATAGCCTTATCAACTATCTTCCGCTTCCATTACTCATTATTTAAATAGCCTACCAATTCACCCATACGTCTACCACCCTTAACCATTCTATTTGAGCCATTCACTTTGCAGGTTGTTTTGCTTCCTTCCTAGATCCACAATCATTGAAAAGGTACAAGTACCTTACATCAGAACTTATCGATTAAACAAGTATAGTTCCTATACTTGTGGCGTCATCCTTCCATCTTGATTCCTAAATTCCTAGATTAATATCTAGTGGGTTGAAGACACTAACATCACCCTCAAGCAAGTTTGTGAAGACCGGGATTATGCTCATAGCATAGTTTCCTCTTTGGCGTGTTTGAGATACAATATCACCACCATTGACATTTCATCATCAACATCATTATCTATTCCATCAATTCTGCAGCCATCTCTATCATTTCTTTATTTCATTTCATTCTTATTATTTACTTATATTATATTCCCTTTATAATTCCATTATGAATCATATTTCCTTTCTTATTTGTGCAGCCCAAGTTTAAATTCAAGGACATCAGTACTTGTCAATCCCAGATCGGGACACAATAAGGCTATCTACTCTCTTCTCCCAAGCGTGTAGATCACCTTACATCACTTTCATTTCATGCCAAGTTGAGACTGGTCTTTCTCTATTCCTTCTTCGGTTAAGGGTAAGTTGATCCCACCATATTAAGGCATAATTTATGAATTCAATGGCTTCCAATCTTACTTTCTTCATCTCGGAATAGTTGTGGCAACTAAAAACGTGTTCCACTTTGCTTTCCCATTCAAGGTAGGCTTCATGATCAGTCTTTCCTTGGAATTGAGGAATTTTGATCTTGATATTGCTCAAGTTGTCATCAATAATTGCACGTCTAGGGCCTTGGAATGCTGCTTGTTCTCCATCGTCTAAATTTTCTTAAACATCTTCTTCTGGAGGTCGTGGAGGTTGTTGTCTTCTATGGGCTCCATTATTACGTACTGGTGGTAGATCCTGGCGTTGATCTATCTTTTCATGAAGAGCATCGAACTCTTCATGAAACATTCTCATCATTTCGCCAATGAGTGCCTGTATTTATAAGTTTGGTGTTCCTGCATTTTCTCTGGGGCTTTGAGACATGGTTAGTGTAATAAAAACAAATTAAAAACCTTACCAGCACATCACAAAACCTCACTTGATCACTCCAAAGAAAATTTCATATTGCACTCCACTCACACTGTTTGCACTCGGGGATATTCTTGGCTTTTTCTTGATCCCCTTTTGATCTTACCCTCTCGTTTGCCTTTTACCACTCGATTATCTCTTGTGGGTCCTTTTAAAGAACTAACTCAAGATTGAGCAATTTTCTTTAGTTTGTGCGTCGGTTTAGAAATGGTTAGGGATAGAAATGGTTATGATATAGGGTATGATAGAAAAAGGTTTAAGAAAATGAAAGGTAATGGAATAAGAATAGATGAAAGAATAAGAAAATGAAATAGTAAGAAAGTGAAGATAACTTACAACTCAAGTTGTAACACTTACTATCTTCCTTCACAAGAAACAACAAGGATACCCCCTTCAAGTTTGTTGTTGGGGCAGATTGTATTGTGCTTCTCTTTGAGTGTACTTTGCAACTTTCTTCACATTTTCTTTTTCTTTGAATTTCTGTTTTTTCTTTTCTTTCTTTTGCACTCCAAATTTGTTGTAGGAGTCTTTTCCTTTTTTTTGTTGCTTTTGTTGTAGCACTTGATTGTCAATCCACCAAAGCTCTGATTATCGCTTGATCTAAGGCTAACCAGGCTTCTTCAATAATGGAGAAGTTGGCAACCTCGTTGTTTCCCCATCTAGGAGAGACACCAAATGCCACACTTGAATCAATAAGTAATCTACACAAAATTAAAAGAAAGAAATGATTAAAATGGAATATGAAAGAAGAAAGGAAATGAAAGGAAAGAAAATGGATAGAAATGTTATAAAAGATGGGTTGCGAAAGTGTTGAATAAATCTTCTTCAAGTGATGCTAACTTCGGCCTCCAATGGTGGTGATGAAGTATGCCTTGTTGATGAATGAAGGATGATTTAATGGTGATGAAATGGTAATAAAAGATGGGGATGATATAGGCGTGATATGGAAGATGGTGATGTTATAGATAGTATCTTTTAAAACTAAGAAGGAACCAATGTTATAAAAGAGCAAAGACCCGTTTCTTATAAGTCTTATAAGGGATGGTATGAAATGACTTTGACCCACTAGTTATAGGAACTAGGAACCAGAAGTATCAATGAAAGGGGGTTTAATGCCACTAACTATGAAAGCTTACTTAATCGATATAGTTCTAAAAAGAACTTGAAGAGAGAATAATCTCACAAGGATTTTATATTGTCAAAGGGTTCAAGTTACAAATGAACATCAAAGCCATATTTATAGGCTTGCATAGGTTTGGCCGAATAAATAGGTGTCCATTTGGCTAGATACATGTCTTAAAACAGAAATAGATGATGCTTGGATGAGGGGAGATGTCTTTGGTTGAATGGTTCCCTTGTCTCTTCATCTTGGCGCTAACTTGAAGCAAGGTGATGCTTTGGACGAATAGAGAGAACCCTCTTCATTTTGGCACCCATTTCATCCACATGCATAGCACATGTGTGGGCTGGTCATAAGACACTCACATGGGCATAGGGTGCTTATGGTGTGGCTTCTCCTTGGCATGAAGTTGAGCAGCAACTAGGTGTGATTTGGCTTCCATCTTGCCGTCTCGGTGACATGTCATCAATGGGGTAGCAACTAATTATGAAATGTCACATTTGTGGAAGGCAACCTTTCATCATTTGAGCTCCTTCCCATGTGTATGAGCTGAAGATGACCTGGCCATAGATGAAATAAATGAAGATGAGTCTTAGGACAACTCCTTGTGAAAGGGCACTTCTCGGATTGGCAACTCTTCGCGAAAAGGTACGAATCCACAAAATTTGACCTAGACCATATTTTTAGTGCTTTGTGTGGTGAAGATGATGGTGCAACTCTCTAGCTAAATTGAAGTCTCTAGCTAGCTCTAAAGTCCAGCTCAAGTGAGCTATGAGCTCGGGGGTCAGCTGACAACTTTTCACCATTTGTTCTTCATGATCTCCTGAGTCATCTTATGTAAGTTTTCCTAGCTCATTGATTCCCATGCTAGCTTTAAGTCAGCTCCCATCATGTGGCCAAACATGTACCTACAAAATAAAGTATTTATAATCTAAGTAATATAAGATATAATCATGTAAATATGTGGTTCATAATAATTTCATACAATCATAATATCATCATAACTATAAATATAATGTATGTAAGCTATTATCATAACTATGGTATAAAGAAAGATTAAGTTAAAGAAAACACCCCTTTGATTATTGAGAAAGGTTGGAGATGCAAGTCCATTTTTTATGCTGAATTGGATCACATCATCTGATACGAGTCAGTCCATCGATTGGGGACCTCTTCGATTGTACCAGATCTAGAACGAAGTAAGCAATTCCTCTATAGCAAAATTACTTGATAGTAATAAAGATGGTGGTGTAATATGGATATGGTTATGAACGAAATTGATTAATGAAGGATGAAGGATAGATGTGGTAATGGAATTTAGGATAGTGGTAATTTGGATATAACAAGGAACAAGGAAGAACTTATACTATAAGAGTATAAACCCGGACCTTATACGTTCAATGTTCAAGGACTTGGACCCATTAGATAGCAATCTAAGAACCCTAAGTATCACAAACTTAACACAACAAGAACAGTCTTGAAATGTCAAGAAAATAGTTCTAAGAAGAACCAATTTGAGAGAATAAACTCACAATGTTTTAATTCATAAAAGTTCTGATTTCAAATACCAAAATGCAAGTCCATTTAATAGGACTTAATATGCATGGATGCTACAATATTGTATGGCCGAATATTGCTTAATGAGGTGGCCTTCAAACAAAATTCAAAGGCATAGTTTCATGCGTGTTTTTTGGGAATGTTTCGAGCATATTGGTGAAACATGGGTTCCAGCCGAATTCCTTCTCCACTTAGTGATTATATCTTCTGTTTTGTCTTGTTTTGTGCTTGAGGAAGTGGAAGTATTGGACATGTAATTTGAGCACAAATGATGCAAAATATTTGGTCAAATGGTGAGTGCAAGGTCATGGCCGAATGTCTAGTGGGGATAAAGCAAAGTGGAGACAACTAGTGGAGACAAGAGATGCTTCAAGCACATGGGCTGTTGAGTGCCTTATTTCACTCGTACATGGGCTGTCTTCTTCAATCAGCAAGTGTACGTGAAGCTCCTTAGTGCTTATGAATTGTTTATGTGCTATCCCACTTATCCTTGTTTGCCGTGAAAAGGGCTGGAATTAATAATCTCAAATGCACGTGAATTGTTGAATGGGTGGATGAATCATTCATATTCCTTTAAGTGCTTGAATGTGCTGCCAATGTTTGCCCATATTTAATAGCCTTCTTGACGTGTTTTGTGCTGGAAGTATAATCAAGAATCCTCAAAAACCGTTCATCATGGGCATGAATTTTGTGTTCCCTACAAGTGCCATTAAACAAATATTAGTGCTTGTTATAATTAAAACAAGTGCTGCCATGAAAGCCTTAGTTCATTGTTAATTAACACGTGAAAATGCTTAAATAAAAGATGAATGAACTACACGTGAGGGTATTCTATTTATTGAAACATGTTTCATTTGTTTATCACGTATGCATGCAAATGAACCTTTTAAATGAAATGCAATCATGTGAAAGTAATAACACGTGAAATGAAAAGATGAATGTGCACGTGAAGTGCCTAGATGAAAGTGAATGCATGGAATCACACGAATGCATGTTTTGCTCATTATTTGAATATGCTTAGATGGATGCAAATGCAAATATAACAATGATATACTTGTCATGTGAATGTTTAAACATAAACAACACGTGAACTTATTTAAAACCTAGGAACTAAGATGAATGCAAATTAGCTACATGAATGATATGTATGCAAACTAGTATGAGATAATAACATGCTTAAAATGAGTTGTTGAACTTATTAAAAACATGATATGCATAGCTATACTAACATGACATCTAATGCATAAATAAGTAAATAGATAATGAAATAAGGAAGAACTCCATCAGAGTTACAAGGTAGAACGTCCTTGAAGTGATCATGTGTTGAAAACATTTGGTCCTTGGCATGATCACATCATCCTCCCTTTCTTTAAAGCGATTTGTCCTCAAATCGAGTGGTTCGTCATTGAAGACCTTCTTGATGTTGGAAGGATTAATTCCTCATGCTTTTCCCCAATAGATGATCCACATGAATTGTCCAACCTCTTGACTTCAATATGGTATCTTTGCGTATTTCATTGGGGACACAATGTTTGTTCAACACCGTCGTGGTGGATGGATTTGATGTACCAATCAAAGTCAAAATGACAAATATTATTGTCATCATAAATTGGTTGGATAACACTGCTTAAGTGAATCAAATTGCTGTAAAATAAATTAAAGTTAGTAAATGAAAAACTATTAACAAGATGAATATTAATAGCAAACCAAGGTGGTTGTTTGATGGGTGTTGGTTGCTTGATGATGAAAAACTCCATTGGTTGTTGAATTTTCTTCAAATGTTGTAATGTACTTGGAGCCTCAATGATCACAACTTTTGGCTCTTCACGTGATGTTCCTTTTGGAACTTCAAGTGGCATAGCCTTTGAAACATCAAGAGGCATGTTTTGGGAATTACCAAAAGCTACAACCTTTGGAACTTTAATGGGTAAATGTGATCCATAAATTTGCCATGGTATGGACTTTGGAATAACCTGCAAATCAAGAGGATAAGTAGGAAGAAAAGATTGGTTAGTAGAAAACAAATTTTCCAACTCTTCACTTTCTTTTCCCTCACTTTCATGCTTTTCTTTAACTATCTCGTCAATGCCACACTCTTGTTTTTCAATGTGCTCATTTTCACTCTCAATGCTCTCAATTTCTTTTTCAACTCTCATTCTTCTTTTTTTACAAAACACTTCCTTTTTCTAGTTGTCTTTGCAATTGTGTTTCTTTGACGAGATTGTCAACACACTCTTGAAGACGAGCTAGATTTTCTGGATTGAAACATGCAAAATTCCTTGGCTCTCTTAACGTTGAGCTTTTGGCATTGTTTCGAAAATTGGGATCCTCTTTGTAAGATCTTCTACTACAATTAGGTGTAGAACTAGAAAAGGATTGAGTGTCGTCTCTCCTTTTTAGTTGTGTATTGATCTTCGTTGGACGCGTTTGTGAACAAGAACGTCGTTCTATAATTTGGTCCAATTTTCTTGAGATTGGGTCGAGATGCTTTCGAAACAAACTCCTTATCTCTTGTGTCATGGCTTGTATTTCCAGGTTTGGTGCATGACCATCGTCACCTCCTGAAAAATGAGAATTGTCTCTAGAAGTGCAAGACATTATTAGTAATTAAAAAAAATGAAAAATAGATCTCACGAATTCACTAAAAAAAATAATTAAAATGTCACTCAACACTCGTGTTTACACTCGGGAGAAACTTTTAATGGCTCTTTCTGTCTCCCCTTCTAATCTCACACACTCAATGTGCCTTTTCCACTCGTTCCCTCGTAGTCAGTTCTTTTACAAACTAAATTCGATCTTTCAAGAATCTGTCAAGTGTATCGGCTTAAAGGAAACAACAAAAGTTAATGGTAACTGGGAAAATAATGAAAGGAAGGCTAAAATTCAAAGGAAATTAAAGAAAGAAAAAAAATGAAAGTGATTAGTAAACTTACTACAAAGAAATGCTTACAACGAGACTGTCACCAATACAATCAAAGATGTTGCGTTTTGGATTGAATAAAAGCTCAAAGCATCATAGCATTTCTCTTCAGCTCAAGACCAGAATTTCTTTTTTTTTTTTTTGAATTTTCGGATTTTATTTTTTGAATTTTCAAGATGAATTTCTTACTTGGTTCGCCTTTGCTCTGATTACCATATGATACGAGTCAGTCCATCGATTGGGGACCTCTTCGATTGTACCAGATCTAGAACGAAGTAAGCAATTCCTCTATAGCAAAATTACTTGATAGTAATAAAGATGGTGGTGTAATATGGATATGGTTATGAACGAAATTGATTAATGAAGGATGAAGGATAGATGTGGTAATGGAATTTAGGATAGTGGTAATTTGGATATAACAAGGAACAAGGAAGAACTTATACTATAAGAGTATAAACCCGGACCTTATACGTTCAATGTTCAAGGACTTGGACCCATTAGATAGCAATCTAAGAACCCTAAGTATCACAAACTTAACACAACAAGAACAGTCTTGAAATGTCAAGAAAATAGTTCTAAGAAGAACCAATTTGAGAGAATAAACTCACAATGTTTTAATTCATAAAAGTTCTGATTTCAAATACCAAAATGCAAGTCCATTTAATAGGACTTAATATGCATGGATGCTACAATATTGTATGGCCGAATATTGCTTAATGAGGTGGCCTTCAAACAAAATTCAAAGGCATAGTTTCATGCGTGTTTTTTGGGAATGTTTCGAGCATATTGGTGAAACATGGGTTCCAGCCGAATTCCTTCTCCACTTAGTGATTATATCTTCTTGTTTTGTCTTGTTTTGTGCTTTGAGGAAGTGGAAGTATTGGACATGTAATTTGAGCACAAATTGATGCAAAATATTCTGGTCAAATGGTGAGTGCAAGGTCATGGCCGAATGTCTAGTGGGGATAAAGCAAAGTGGAGACAACTAGTGGAGACAAGAGATGCTTCAAGCACATGGGCTGTTGAGTGCCTTATTTCACTCGTACATGGGCTGTCTTCTTCAATCAGCAAGTGTACGTGAAGCTCCTTAGTGCTTATGAATTGTTTATGTTGCTATCCCACTTATCCTTGTTTGCCGTGAAAAGGGCTGGAATTAATAATCTCAAATGCACGTGAATTGTTGAATGGGTGGATGAATCATTCATATTCCTTTAAGTGCTTGAATGTGCTGCCAATGTTTGCCCATATTTTAATAGCCTTCTTGACGTGTTTTGTGCTGGAAGTATAATCAAGAATCCTCAAAAACCGTTCATCATGGGCATGAATTTTGTGTTCCCTACAAGTGCCATTAAACAAATATTAGTGCTTGTTATAATTAAAACAAGTGCTGCCATGAAAGCCTTAGTTCATTGTTTAATTAACACGTGAAAATGCTTAAATAAAAGATGAATGAACTACACGTGATGGGTATTCTATTTATTTGAAACATGTTTCATTTGTTTATCACGTATATGCATGCAAATGAACCTTTTAAATGAAATGCAATCATGTGAAAGTAATAACACGTGAAATGAAAAGATGAATGTGCACGTGAAAGTGCCTAGATGAAAGTGAATGCATGGAATCACACGAATGCATGTTTGCTCATTATTTGAATATGCTTAGATGGATGCAAATGCAAATATAACAATGATATACTTGTCATGTGAATGTTTAAACATAAACAACACGTGAACTTATTTAAAACCTAGGAACTAAGATGAATGCAAATTAGCTACATGAATGATATGTATGCAAACTAGTATGAGATAATAACATGCTTAAAATGAGTTGTTGAACTTATTAAAAACATGATATGCATAGCTATACTAACATGACATCTAATGCATAAATAAGTAAATAGATAATGAAATAAGGAAGAACTCCATCAGAGTTAACAAGGTAGAACGTCCTTGAAGTGATCATGTGTTGAAAACATTTGGTCCTTGGCATGATCACATCATCATCATGTCCTTCATATCATTCAAATATATGCTATGATTACATATCATTTCTTAGAATATTTGATACGATCCAAACTAGCTCCAATTTTCTCCATGACTTTATCATACCATGGATGTTATTCAAAGCTATTTCTAAGGGAGTTATTCCTTACCCTATCTTATATATTATATCATTCATACATTCTATTCTATCATAAGCATGCATTCACATGTTAGTATACATTATCATAATAATTCCATCCTATGCCTAGTTGATCATGTCCTTCATATCATTCAAATATATGCTATGATTTTCATATCATTTCTTAGGATATTATTATTATATGTTTCCATTTATCATTTATTATGAATACCATGTTAAATGATATTCATGCATACAACATATATCCACAATGTTATTTCAAGCATGTTTAAGTATGCTATATTAGTCTTGCATTCATTTAAGCATGATTATCACATATACATCAAGGCAGCATAATTATCATTCATTTTATCAGCTCCTATGCATTCATTTTAGCACTTAGGCTTTATGCATTAGTTCATACATATTATAAGTTGATATACATAGCTCATGTCATGCATTCATAGCTCACAAGACCATGATCATGCACGGCAGCAAGGTAATTAGCTCATACAAGCTCAATTCCATTGAAATACCTTGTTTTCTTTGCACATGTAGGAACATTGGAGCATGGCACACATTAGGACAGCTTGGTGGATTATTTGGACATCAAATGCAGCTCACAAACAGCTCACAAGGAACATGGCAGCTCATGGAACACTAAGGAAAGCTTAATTCAGCTAGAGGAGCTCAAGGCTAGCTAAACTCAGCTAGTTGGACTATTTGGAGCTGAGTTGTCAAAATGATATCAATGGTAGCTGAATGTAGCTGAACATTCTGTTATGGAGCTCACAAGGACTCGAATAGGAAGCTTGTTCACAAACAGCCCCATGCTTGCTAAGCTAGCTCCATATTCAAGCTAGCTATGAGGGGACACATGCACGCTCAAGATGGAGTACATGACCAGCCATTATCCCATGCACAAGGCTGCACCACAAGGCTCCCTAGATCACCCATGTGCATTCAAGTAGGCTGCCAAGTGCATCATTCAAGCATGTGCACTCATGTGACATCAAATTGGCGCCAAAACACTAAGGGATGCTTCTTATTCGGCCAAAGACTCTTCCTCTTCATTTGGCGCCCAAATAACTTCCAAATGCATTCAAATCTTCCTTAGGGCCGAACCAACACATAACCATTCGGCCAAGAGCATGTTTCTTCATTTAAATCATGTATTTTCATCAAAAATCATGTATTTTCAAAGGGGTTTCAACCTTGGCCGAACCATCAAGTGTTTATTCGACCTAAACCCTTTGAAAACTATATATAGACCATCATATTTCATTTGTAATTAGACTTTTTGATTAATATAAGTGAGATTATTCTTTTCCTTAAGTCCTGGTGACTTTTATCGACTTATCAAGTATTTTATACTTGTGGCATCAACCCCTTTCTTTTCACCTTGATACTTCTGGTTCCTAGTTCATATAACTAGTGGGTCAAAGTACTTAATACCACCCCTTGAAGAAGCAATATAAATTATGGGGTCTTTGCTATCTATAGCATTGGCTCTTCTTTGAGTCTTCTTTAAGATACTATCCTCACAACCATCCCATTGTTTCATTAGCCATAACCATAGCCATATCAACCATCTTCCGCTTCCATCTCTCATTTTAATCAACCCACCTATTCACCATACGTCTACCACCCTTAACCCTCTCTTTTTTTGAGTCATTCACTTGTGCAGGTTGTTTTGCTTCCTTCCTAGATCCATAATTAATTGATATGGTACAAGTGCCTTACATCAAGCGGTAATCAGAGCTATTGGTGGAAGAAAACAACGTGCAACAACAACAAAAAGAAAAATACAAAAAGAAATGCAAAAGTGAAGTGCAAAGTCAAAGAAAAAGAAAAATCAGAAAAGAAAGTGAAGCACTCAAAAGAAAGAAAAATCCATCACTCAAAAGAAGAAAAAGCAAAGAAAAGAAAGAAAAGAAGTTGAAGCACTTTCAAGTAAGCCGTTTAAATTGATTGTGGTGATAGAAGGTTGTGAAGTGACTTGTGTAAGTAACCCTTTATGTTCTCTGCTTTATATTTCTAATCCACCCTTTCATTATATTTTATTTTCCATTCCTACTAACCCTTTTGCATCCGACGCCAAACAAGTAGAAATTTATTTGATACAGTCTTGAGTAAAGTTCTCTAGAACTTGAGACAAGAGAATCGAGAGGAAAAAGGCTGGAGTGTGTGTGAGATCAAAAGAGGACAAGTAAAAGCCAATAAAGTCCTAGAGTGCAAACACGAGCGGATTGAGTGACATTCAAGTTTCCTTGGAGTGACTCATGAGGCTTTGTGAGAGTATATTATGGTAAGGTCCTACACACATTTCATTTTTCTTTATTTGCTAATATGTCTCTTCCATCCAATATCTTTTTAGTCAAAAGGACTTTGAACATTCAAAGTCAAGAGGATGAACAAAGAGAGAACATCTTCCATACCAAATGTCATGTGGGAGATAAAGTTTGTGTGGTGATCATTGATGGAGGAAGTTGTACAAACGTAGCAAGTACTCACATGGTGGAAAAGTTGGGTCTCAAGACTTCCAAGCATCCTCATCCTTACAAACTTCAGTGGCTCAACGATGTGGGTGAAGCCAAGGTAACAAAACAAGTTGTTGTACCTTTCTCAATTGGGAGATACAATGACAAAGTCCTTTGTTATGTGGTGCCCATGAGTGCAAGCCACATTATATTAGGAAATCCTTGGCAATTTGACAAGAAGGCTACTCATGATGGATTTTCCAATAAATATTCATTCCAACACCAAGGGAGGAAAATCATATTAGCACCGATGCTTCCAACCCAAGTCCATGAATGCCAAGTGACCATTAAGTCACGCATAGAAGAATGAGAGAAAACGAAGGCCATGAAGAGAAGTATTGAAGATATGAGGAGAAATGAGCAAATCAAAGAAAATACCATTGAAGACGAATATTTTGAGGAGATAAGAAGAATTGGAAATGAATCTGTTGAAGTTGAAAATGATGACTTGCAAGTAGTGGAGCAAATTGAAAATGGCATATTTGAAAAAGATGAGTGTAGAGAAGAGAAGCAGAGTGAAGGATAAATTTTACCTAACAAATCTTCTTCTACTATTTCTTTTTCCTTGTAGGATATTCCAAGAGATATATTTTTTCAAGCTGGAGATTCAAGAAACATGTCTTTTGAAGAATCAAAGGATGTACCTCTTGAAATTCAAAAGAATGATTAAAGTGCCACAAGTTATGATCATTGAGGCTCCAAATACATTACAACTATTGAAGAGATTTCAGCAACCAATGGAGTTTTCCATCATCAAGCAACCAATGCCCATTAAACATCCACCCTGGTTTGCTAATTCTATTCATTTTGTTATCAGTTTTTCATTTTATAACTTTGATTCATTTTGCAGCAATTTGATTAGTATAAGTGGTGTTATCCAATCAATCTATGATGACAAGATCATTTGTCAATTTGAGTTTGATTGGTACATCAAATTTAGCCACTACGATGGTGTGAAGCAAGCATTGTCCACCTTTTTAAAGGCCATCATCTGGAAGAACACAAAGCTTAAAGTTGTTGATTTTATCCACTTGCTTGAAGGAGATCAAAAGTTAAATTTCTTCACTAACCATCATGATGATTCAAGGAGTAAGAGTGAAAAGATATAATGTTTTGAAAGGATACAACCTTTGGAGTACAAGACACAATATTTGAATCAAAGGACATGTAACAGTTTCTGATGCAAGCACGTTTTCAACTATAAAGGGAGTACTCCTGAACATCCTTTTAATGCATTTACTTTATAATAACCTTATAATATATACTATTATATTACATATCATTCTAAGGATATTAGTTATGAAGTTAAAGAATAACTTAGTATGAATACATCGTACACATTGTTATTTTAATATGTTAAGCATGTTAGGATAACTATATAATTATATTATGCATGATTATAACATATACATCAAGGCAGCATACTTATAATGCATTTCATTAGTTCATTTGCATTCATATTAGCTCTTAGGCTTTATACCTTACCTTACACATATTAGGAGATGATATAATTAGCTCATGACAATCAAACTTAGCTTACATTACCATATTCAAGCATGGCAGCAAGGTATTTAGCTCATATCAGCTCAATGCCATGGACTTACCTTGTTTCCTTGCACATGTAGGTACATTGGAGAATAATAAACGTTGAGATAGCTTGGTGAATAATTTGGACTTCATATGCAGCTCACAATCAGCTTACAAAGTACAAGGCTCATGAAACACTAAGGGAAGCTCGGTTCAACTGGAGGAGCTTAAGGCTAGCTAAACTTAGCTAGTTGGACTATTTGGAGCTGAGTTACCTAAAGTGATGTCAAAGGTAGCTGAATGTAGCTGAACATAATATTGAGGAGCTCACAAGGACTTAGCTAGGACGTTTTGATACAGTTCAACCTAGCCTCACTTGGATGGATGGCTACAAGACATACTTTGCCATCTTTACCGTTTATATGGCAACGAGTATGAAATGCATTCTCTCTTTGCTGAATGTTCTCCATTTCTTGGGAAGAGGAAAGATCAAATAACATTGTTAGTAAAAATTTGAAATGTGAAAATTAGGACCTTACCAAATTTCACACAACAAAACCTCACGGTCACTCCAAAAAAAACTGCGATGTCACTCCACTCAAGCACTCGTGTTTCACTCGGGAATATGTCTTTGGATTTTGTAATTCCCTTCTGATCTCACACACTCGATTAGCCTTTTTCCACTCGTTCCTCTCTTGTAAAGTTCTTAAAAGAACAAACTCGAGACCTTTCAAGTGCTATGGACACTTGCTGAAAAATTTGTTAGTGTAGAGGAAAAAAAATAGAAAGGTAGAAAGATTAAATAATGAAGGGTGGTCTTATAAAAGGAAGAAAAAATAAAGAAAGGTTCACTTACTATGCAAAGATACTCACCACCTTCCTAGAAGAACAATCAAAGGTCTTGAAGACTTCCTTAGGATCGGTTGAAATAATGATGTTGCTTGTCACCTTTGGCACTTCTTTGTATTTTGATTTCTTTGTTTCCTTTTTTTAGTTTTTCTTCACTTGGAATCCCTTGTTGATGTTGGGATTAACTTACTGATTTTTTTTTGGCACTTCTCTTTTTGATTTTCTTTTTATTGAATGGTAGGATGTTGTTTTTGCTTGTTCTTGTTGCAATCCACCTTAGCTCTGATTACCATATGATACAGTTCAACCTAGCCTCACTTGGATGGATGGTGAAGTCAAGGTTGCACCTTTGATTGTTTCGATCTAGGAAAGCAACAAGGATCCTGCACAAACAAGAAAGCTAAAAAAATAGTTAAATGGAAGTAATGAAATGGAAAGATAAATATGGCAGCGGAAAATATATATAAATTGGTGATATGTTTAAAGGAAATGATGAAGTATGGTAATGGAAGTAGAATGAAGGTGATGGAGATGAATATGAAAAGTAGTATCTCAAAGAAGACTCAAAGAAGAACCAATGTTAAAGAACAAAGACCCAGACTTTATATTGCTTCTTTAAGGGATGGTAAACAAGGACTTTGACCCACTATCTATAAAGAGATAGGAACCAGAAGTATCAGGGTGACATAGATAGGGGTGACGCCACAAGCATAAGCTTGATAAGTCGATAAAGTTCACTTAAGAACTAAAGAGAGAAACTCTCACAAATATTTGATTAAACAAAGAGAATTGGTCCCTTACAAATGAAATGGAAAGCTATTTATAGGCCTAAGAGATGTCTAGGATGCACATACAAGATTTAATGATTGAACATTCATGGATGAGTGTTCATACTTTAAGTAGATACAAAGCATGGCTTAGGTGAATGAATTTTGATGAATGGATGTTCATCTTTTAATGGAATACATCCTTTGGCCGAATTCATCCCACCTTGTGTGAACTTGTTGATTTGTCTTCTATGGATGAATGTTCATGAATGTATCTTGGCTGAAATTCTTCCCCTTGTGTGAACATGACTATTTGGCTTCTTGTATGAATATGCATGAATGGATGAATTTAAAAGCCTTTGAATGAATCATTGAACCTCCTCAGAAATGTTCTGATTCATTTTAATATTCTTTTCTCTTCCATGCATGTCTTCATTATTCCTCCCATGCATAAGTCCTTTGAAGGAGATGAATGGTTGCAAATCCCGTATTAATTTCCAGCATGCACTGTCTTCAGTAATCTGGACATATCTCAAGCTCCCGATATCGGATTGATGTGATTCAAAATGAATTGGAAAGCTACGAGATAGGGGATTAAATGTTAAGAAGACTTCATCACCCAAATATGCTTGGAACATGTTCAAAAATGTAGATCAATATGACAGACGTGAACTGTCCAACCAACTCTTCAATTGCCTTTAGTCTTCTTAGCATCCAATGAACCTAGACAAAGTATGAAAACAAATAATTAGATAGGAATTGAGCTATGATAATTATAAATGCATTATTCCACCTATGTTAATAATGCAAATGAGCTAACTATGAATGCATATGCATTGAATAAGTTATATAAAGATGTGAATTAATAAGTCATGCATGAATATCATATATTATACATATAAATGACAGCATATAATATTCAAGCAAAAATTAAGAATAAGATAAACATATTCACGTGACATGTAATGCATAAATGAGTAAAAAAATAATAAAATAAGGTAAGACTCCCTTAGAATCAACAAGGTAGAATGTCCATGAAGTGATCATGTGTTGAAGAAGTTTGGTCCTTGGCATGATCGCATCATTCCCCCTTCTTTAGAGCGATTTGTCCTCAAATCGAAGGCTTTTGTTATTGATTGATCCATTGGTGTAAGAAAGGATGAATGAAGATCATTATGCCTATTAGGGTATGCATGATTTTCTTTGAATCCTTCAAGTAGGTAAGGCATGCCAACTTTAGTCTTTGTACCCTTCCACATTATGAATCTTGAATAGTTGGATAATGCTCGTTTCTTTTCCTTGAATTGATGATCACAAGCAAGAACACTTCCATGTAAATGATTCAATGTGATGCAAAATAGAAATAAGTTAGAACATGAAACATCATTAACAATGTGAATGAACGTACAAGATTCACTAAGGTTCATGAATGGAATTTGGTTCGTTGAAACTTCCCTTTCATAAGGTTCATTGAATATTGAATATGAAGTGAATGTACTTCGAATGTCAAAGAGCACATGCTTTGGAATACCAAATGTTTCAACCTTTGGAAATTCAATGGACAAATGTGATTCACCAATTTGCAATGATATGGCCTTTGGAATAACCTGCAAATCAAATGAAAGAATAGGAAGAAAAGATTGATTAGTAGAAAGTAAAACTTCCTTCTCCTCACATTCTTTTCTCTCATGCTCATGTTTGTTTTGAATTCTCTCTTCAATCTCACTCTCATGTTTTACAACACACTCATCTTCACTCTCAATGCTCTTACTCTCATTTTTGATTACTCCAATGGCCTTCTCACGTAAAATCACACTCTCATTTTCAACTCCAAATGTCTTGGTTTTCTCACGATGTTCATCAATGTTTTTCTTCAGTTGAGTTTGGTCTTCATTCACTCGGCTACGAGATAATGGAGTCAAGATGAATTTTCTTTCATTGTGGTAGAATGAATACCGATTTGTCAATCCATCATGGACAGCTCGTTTGTCAAATTGCCAAGGTCGACCGAAAAGAAGATGGCTTGAATTTATGGAAGCAACATCACACAAGACTTCATCTTCATATCTCCCAATTGAAAAGGGCACAAGTACTTGCTCTATAACTTCTAACTCTTCATCTTCATTAAATCCTTGAAAAACATATGGACTGGGATGTTTGAACGTTGTAAGTCCCAACTTCTCTACCATATATGTGCTAGCAAGGTTTGCACAACTTCCACTATCAATGGCTACAAGACATACTTTGCCATCTTTACCGTTTATATGGCAACGAGTATGAAATGCATTCTCTCTTTGCTGAATGTTCTCCATTTCTTGGGAAGAGGAAAGATCAAATAACATTGTTAGTAAAAATTTGAAATGTGAAAATTAGGACCTTACCAAATTTCACACAACAAAACCTCACGGTCACTCCAAAAAAAACTGCGATGTCACTCCACTCAAGCACTCGTGTTTCACTCGGGAATATGTCTTTGGCTTTTGTAATTCCCTTCTGATCTCACACACTCGATTAGCCTTTTTCCACTCGTTCCTCTCTTGTAAAGTTCTTAAAAGAACAAACTCGAGACCTTTCAAGTGCTATGGACACTTGCTGAAAAATTTGTTAGTGTAGAGGAAAAAAAATAGAAAGGTAGAAAGATTAAATAATGAAGGGTGGTCTTATAAAAGGAAGAAAAAATAAAGAAAGGTTCACTTACTATGCAAAGATACTCACCACCTTCCTAGAAGAACAATCAAAGGTCTTGAAGACTTCCTTAGGATCGGTTGAAATAATGATGTTGCTTGTCACCTTTGGCACTTCTTTGTATTTTGATTTCTTTGTTTCCTTTTTTTAGTTTTTCTTCACTTGGAATCCCTTGTTGATGTTGGGATTAACTTACTGATTTTTTTTGGCACTTCTCTTTTTGATTTTCTTTTTATTGAATGGTAGGATGTTGTTTTTGCTTGTTCTTGTTGCAATCCACCTTAGCTCTGATTACCATATGATACAGTTCAACCTAGCCTCACTTGGATGGATGGTGAAGTCAAGGTTGCACCTTTGATTGTTTCGATCTAGGAAAGCAACAAGGATCCTGCACAAACAAGAAAGCTAAAAAAATAGTTAAATGGAAGTAATGAAATGGAAAGATAAATATGGCAGCGGAAAATATATATAAATTGGTGATATGTTTAAAGGAAATGATGAAGTATGGTAATGGAAGTAGAATGAAGGTGATGGAGATGAATATGAAAAGTAGTATCTCAAAGAAGACTCAAAGAAGAACCAATGTTAAAGAACAAAGACCCAGACTTTATATTGCTTCTTTAAGGGATGGTAAACAAGGACTTTGACCCACTATCTATAAAGAGATAGGAACCAGAAGTATCAGGGTGACATAGATAGGGGTGACGCCACAAGCATAAGCTTGATAAGTCGATAAAGTTCACTTAAGAACTAAAGAGAGAAACTCTCACAAATATTGATTAAACAAAGAGAATTGGTCCCTTACAAATGAAATGGAAAGCTATTTATAGGCCTAAGAGATGTCTAGGATGCACATACAAGATTTAATGATTGAACATTCATGGATGAGTGTTCATACTTTAAGTAGATACAAAGCATGGCTTAGGTGAATGAATTTTGATGAATGGATGTTCATCTTTTAATGGAATACATCCTTTGGCCGAATTCATCCCACCTTGTGTGAACTTGTTGATTTGTCTTCTATGGATGAATGTTCATGAATGTATCTTGGCTGAAATTCTTCCCCTTGTGTGAACATGACTATTTGGCTTCTTGTATGAATATGCATGAATGGATGAATTTAAAAGCCTTTGAATGAATCATTGAACCTCCTCAGAAATGTTCTGATTCATTTTAATATTCTTTTCTCGTCCATGCATGTCTTCATTATTCCTCCCATGCATAAGTCCTTTGAAGGAGATGAATGGTTGCAAATCCCGTATTAATTTCCAGCATGCACTGTCTTCAGTAATCTGGACATATCTCAAGCTCCCGATATCGGATTGATGTGATTCAAAATGAATTGGAAAGCTACGAGATAGGGGATTAAATGTTAAGAAGACTTCATCACCCAAATATGCTTGGAACATGTTCAAAAATGTAGATCAATCTGACAGACGTGAACTGTCCAACCAACTCTTCAATTGCCTTTAGTCTTCTTAGCATCCAATGAACCTAGACAAAGTATGAAAACAAATAATTAGATAGGAATTGAGCTATGATAATTATAAATGCATTATTCCACCTATGTTAATAATGCAAATGAGCTAACTATGAATGCATATGCATTGAATAAGTTATATAAAGATGTGAATTAATAAGTCATGCATGAATATCATATATTATACATATAAATGACAGCATATAATATTCAAGCAAAAATTAAGAATAAGATAAACATATTCACGTGACATGTAATGCATAAATGAGTAAAAAAATAATAAAATAAGGTAAGACTCCCTTAGAATCAACAAGGTAGAATGTCCATGAAGTGATCATGTGTTGAAGAAGTTTGGTCCTTGGCATGATCGCATCACGTTTGTTCACAAACAGCTCATGCTTGCTAGCTAGCTTCACAACTCAAGCTAGCTTGAAGAAGACACATGCATGCCCAAGAGAGAAAGCACATGACCATCAATCATTCCATGCACAAGGCTGCACCACAAGGTTTCCTAGAACACCCATGTGCCTTGCATGAGGATCATTTAGGCGCCAAGATGAAGAGTTCTCTCCCTATTCGGCCAAGCCATGTGTTTTGCATGTGAACAGCTCCATGTGCCTTGCATGTGGTTTATTTAGGCGCCAAGATGAAGAGCTCTCTTCCTATTCGGCCAAGCATCATTTCCCATTCAATTTGGCACCAACTTGAGGGGACACAAGGACTATTCGGCCAATGATTATTTCCCTCCATAAAGGACCAAAACATTATGTCATTTATCATTTAATTATGTCATTTTATAGAGGCACAAGGGCTGGCCGAACCACCATGTATCCATTCGGCCATGCCCCTCCACTTCCTATAAATAGGAAATCACAATTCATTTATAATTAGACCATTTTTATTAATCAAAGTGAGATTATTCTCTTCCTTAAGTCCTGGTGACTTTTTATCGACTTATCAAGTATTTTATACTTGTGGCGTCAACCCTCTTCTTTCATCTTGATACTTTTGGTTCCTAGTTCATATAACTAGTGGGTCAAAGTACTTATCACCACCCCTTGAAGAAACAATATAAATATTAGATCTTTGCTCTCTATAGCATTGGTTCTTCTTTGAGCGTTCTTCAAGATACTATCCTCACAACCATCCTTTTGTTTCATCGCCAGAACCATAACCATTTCAATCATCTTCCGCTTCCATCTCTCATTTATTAAATAGCCTACCTATTAAACCATACGTTTACCACCCTTATCCATTCTGTTTTGAGCCATTCACTTGTGCAGGTTGTTTTGCTTCCTTCCTAGATCCACAATCAAATGAAAAGGTAGAATTACTTTACATCAAGCGGTTATCAGAGCTTTGGTGGAAGAAAGCAACGTGCAACAACAAAAAAAATACAAAAAGAAGTGCAAGTGAAGTGCAAAAGTGAAAGAAAGCAAGAAAAATCATCAAAGAAAATAAAAGCACTCAAAAGAAGAAATTGAAAGCACTCGAAAAGAAGAAAAATAAAGAAAGAAAAGTTGGAAGCACTCATCAACAATTCTCATCACCAAGCCATTCAAGTAAGCCTTTAAATTTGATTGTGGTGATAGAAGGTTGTAAAGTGACTTGTGTAGTAATCCCTTTTGTTCTTTTCTTTCTATTTCTAAGCCACCCTTTCAATTATATTTTGCTTTCCATTCCTACTAACCCATTTGCAGCCGACGCCAAACAAGTAAAATTTACTCGATATAGTCCTGAGTAAAAGTTTTCTAGAACTTGAGACAAGAGAATCGAGAGGAAAAAGGCTGGAGTGTGTGTGAGATCAGAAGAGGACAAGTAAAATCCATTAAAATCCTAGAGTGCATACACGAGCGGATTGAGTGACATCAAATTTTCTTGGAGTGACTCGTGAAGCTTTGTGAGAGTATATTCTGGTAAGGTCTTCTACACATCTTATTCTTTTCTTATTTCACTAACCATGTCTCGGAGTTCAGGACGATCCCCAGAAAGAGAAGCCCCTAACTTGCAGACACAAGCTATTATGCACGAAATGGCAAGATTGTTGAAATTAGAATTGGAACCTTTGCAAGATTGTATGGATCAATTAGAAGCATGTTTAGGCAACCGTAGAGTAAACCGCCCTAGAATGGAAGAAGACTTAGAAGAGGAAGAGGCTGAAGTAACATCGGTAGCAAGGAGAGATGTTCATCGAAATCAAAATGACAACTTCAGCAACATCAAAGTGACTATTCCTCCATTTCAAGGACGAACTGATCCAGAAGCCTATCTTGATTGGGTAATCAAAATTGAACACATTTTTGAATGCCAAAACTATACGGAGCAAAAGAAGGTTAGGCTTGCTGCTATGGAATTCGTGGACTATGCCTTAGTTTGGTGGGACCAATTGGTGAGTTCAAGAAGACGAAATGGTAAACGCCACATCACAACATGGGATGAAATGAAGGCCATTATAAGGAAAAGGATTGTTCCTACTCACTATCACCGAGATCTTTATCATAAATTACAAAATTTGAAACAAGGAAGCAAGAACGATGAAGATTATTTCAAAGAAATGGAGATTGCCATGATCCGAGCCAATGTGCATGAAGATAGAGAAGCAACAATGGCAAGATTCTTATCTGGCTTAAATCTTGATATTGCTAACCTTGTTGAACTTCAGCATTATGTAGAGATTGAAGAAATGGTGCATGTGGCCATGAAAATTGAAAGACAACTCAAAAGGAAATCCTACACTAGGAGCAATCCAAATTCGGCCACTAAATGGAAGCAAGAACCTATTACTTTCCGAAAGCAAGCTCCATTCCAAACAAAGGATCGTGCAGAAGTACCTAAAACTACACAAGTGGGCGAATCTAGCAAGGGTAAAGAAAAGCAAACCAGCACTTTTGAGAGATCAAGAGACTTCAAATGTTTCAAGTGTTTTGGAAAAGGACATGTTGCTAGTCAATGTTCCAACCGAAATACCATGATGGTGCTTGACAATGGAGATATTGTATCAGATTCTGATGAGCCTATTTTTGACGAGGAACCTGAAACAATACAAGAAGAAGAAACGGAAGAAAATACAGATCATGGTGAGATGCTTGTTTCAAAGAGGTGCCTACAATCACAAACATCCCAAGATGATATTCAGATAAACAATATCTTTCATACAGGATGCCATGTCAAGGATAAGGTTTGCACAATGATCATCGATGGAGGAAGTTGCACAAACGTAGCTAGCACTCTTATGGTTGAAAAACTTGGATTGGCAACGTCAAAACATCCTACTCCATATAAACTCCAATGGCTCAATGAAGGAGGTGAGTTAAATGTTACCAAACAGGTTCTAATTCTTTTCCTAGTTGGTAGGTACAGGACGAGGTGCTTTGTGAAATTTTCCCTATGCATGCTAGCCACATCTTACTTGGGAGACCATGGCAGTATGACAAAAGGGCCATTCATGATTGTTTTCACAATCAATACACTTTTAAGCATGATGGATGCAAGGTGACCTTGATGCCTTTAATGCCAAAAGAAGTACAACAGGATCAATTGCATATGCGAAAGAGTTACAAGCATGGCGGAAAGACAAAACTCCGACGAAAAATGAAGAGGAACTAAACAAGAAACCAAACTTCTTCATAGAGATACATGATGGTTCAATGCTGGAAAATGAAGGGTCACCTACGAAAAGTGGTGATGTTTGGGACTTAAAGTCACAACTCTTCACCAATGATTTTAATCTACAAAAGGTAAGTACCCCTTCATATGAAACCTTTTCTCTCCTCACTTTTAAGGACAATTCACGTGAAAGGTCACTTCCAAAAGGGATATCCCTAGATAAAGATCATTCCCAAAAGGTACCTGTTGGTAAATCATATTCCAAAGAAAGGCCTAAAGGGAAATCTTACAAAAGGGTATATAATGGAAGAACACCAACATTCAAAGGATACTTTCTTTTAGCAAAGAGGCGTGAAGCTATGCAAGGACAGAATGGACTCGATTTGAGGACAAATCACCCTAAAGAAGGCGGGATGATGCAAGCACGTTTTCAACTATAAAGGGAGTACTCTTGAACATCCTTTTAATGCATTTACTTTATAATAACCTTATAATATATACTATTATATTACATATCATTCTAAGGATATTAGTTATGAAGTTAAAGAATAACTTAGTATGAATACATCATACACATTGTTATTTTAATATGTTAAGCATGCTAGGATAGCTATATAATTATATTATGCAAGATTATAACATATACATCAAGGCAGCATACTTATAATGCATTTCATTAGTTCATTTGCATTCATATTAGCTCTTAGGCTTTATACCTTACCTTACACATATTAGGAGATGATATAATTAGCTCATGACAATCAAACTTAGCTTACATTGCCATATTCATGCATGGCAGCAAGGTATTTAGCTCGTATCAGCTCAATGCCATGGACTTACCTTGTTTTCTTGCACATGTAGGTACATTAGAGAATAATAAACGTTGAGATAGCTTGGTGAATAATTTGGACTTCATATGCAGCTCACAATCAGCTTACAAAGTACAAGGCAGCTCATGGAACACTAAGGGAAGCTCGGTTCAGCTGGAGGAGCTTAAGGCTAGCTAAACTTAGCTAGTTGGACTATTTGGAGTTGAGTTGCCAAAAGTGATGTCAAAGGTAGCTGAATATAGCTGAACATAATATTGAGGAGCTCACAAGGACTTAGCTAGGACGTTTGTTCACAAACAGCCCATGCTTGCTAGCTAGCTTCACAACTCAAGCTAGCTTGAAGAAAACACATGCATGCCCAAGAGAGAAAGAACATGACCAGTCATCATTCCATGCACAAGGCAGCACCACAAGGTTTCCTAGAACACCCATGTGCCTTGCATATGACCAGCCCCCATGTGCCTTCCATGAGGATCATTTAGGCACCAAGATGAAGAGTTCTCTCCCTATTCGGCCAAGCCATGTGTTTTGCATGTGAACAGCCCCATGTGCCTTGCATGTGGTTTATTTAGACGCCAAGATGAAGAGCTCTCTCCCTATTCGGCCAAGCATCATTTCCCATTCAATTTGGCGCCAACTTGAGGGGACACAAGGACTATTCAGCCAATGATTATTTCCCTCCATAAAGGACCAAAACATTATGTCATTTAGCATTTAATTATGTCATTTTATAGAGGCACAAGGGCTTGCCGAACCACCATGTATCCATTCGACCATGCCCCTCCATTTCCTATAAATAGGAAATCACAATTCATTTGTAATCAGACCATTTTTATTAATCAAAGTGAGATTATTCTCTTCCTTAAGTCCTGGTGACTTTTTATCGACTTATCAAGTATTTTATACTTGTGGCGTCAACCCTCTTCTTTCATCTTGATACTTCTGGTTCCTAGTTCATATAACTAGTGGGTCAAAGTACTTATCACCACCCCTTGAAGAAACAATATAAAGATTGGGTCTTTGCTCTCTATAGCATTGGTTCTTCTTTGAGCGTTCATCAAGATATTATCCTCACAACCATCCTTTTGTTTCATCGCCATAACCATAACCATTTCAATCATCTTCCGCTTCCATCTCTCATTTATTAAATAGTCTACCTATTAAACCATACGTTTACCACCCTTATCCATTCTGTTTTGAGCCATTCACTTGTGCAGGTTGTTTTGTTTCCTTCCTAGATCCACAATCAAATGAAAAGGTAGAATTACCTTACATCAGTTTCCAAACATTGTGTTCTCCCAATAAAGGAAGTGAAGTTACCCGATTTGAAGCCAAGAGGTTGAACATTTCGTGTGAATCATCTATTGGAGGAAATAATAAAGATTCAATCCTTCATATATCAAGAAAGTCTTCAATGAGAAACTACTTCGATTTGAGGACAAATCGCCTAAAAGAAGGGGAGGATGATACGATCCAAACTAACTCCAATTTTCTCCATGACTTTATCACACCATGGATGTTATTCAAAGATGTTTCTAAGGGAGTTATTCCTTACCCTATCTTATATTATATCATTCATACATTCTATTCTATCATAAGCATGCATTCACATGTTAGTATAAATTATCATAATAATTTCATCCTATGCCTAGTTGATCATGTCCTTCATATCATTCAAATATATGCTATGATTACATATAATTTCTTAGGATATTATTATTATATATTTCCATTTATCATTTATTATGAATACCATGTTAAATGATATTCATGCATACAACATATATCCACAATGTTATTTCAAGCATATTAAGTATGCCATATTAGTCTTGCATTCATTTAAGCATTATTATCACATATACATCAAGGCAGCATAATTATTATACATTTTATCAGCTCCTATGCATTCATTTTAGCACTTAGGCTTTATGCATTAGTTCATACATATTATAAGATGATATATTTAGCTCATGACCTTCAATCGTAGCTCACATTACCATATTCGTGCATGGTAGCAAGGTATTTAGCTCATATCAGCTCAATGCCATGGACTTACCTTGTTTCCTTGCACATGTAGCTACATTGGATCATGGCACACGTTGGGGTAGCTTGGTGGATTATTTGGATATCAAATGCATCTCACAAACAGCTCACAAGGAACATGGCATCTCATGGAACACTAAAGAAAGCTCAATTCAGCTGGAGGAGCTCAAGGCTAGCTAAACTCAACTAGTTGGACTATTTGGAGCTGAGTTGTCAAAAATAATATCAATGGTAGCTGAACATGTTGTTATGGAGCTCATAAGGACTCGACTAGGAAGTTTGTTCACAAACAGCCCCATGCTTGCTAAGCTAGCTCCACATTCAAGCTAGCTCCACATTCAAGCTAGCTCCACATTCAAGCTAGCTTCATATTCAAGCTAGCTAGGAGGAGACACATGGACGCCCAAGATGGAGCACATGACCAGCCATCATCCCATGCACAAGGATGCACCACAAGGCTCCCTATATCACCCATGTACATTCAAGTAGGCTGCCATGTGCATCATTCAAGCATGTGCACTCATGTGACATCAAATTGGCGCCAAGAGCATGTATCTTCATTTAAAACATGTATTTTCATAAAAAATCATGTATTTTCAAAGGGGTTTCAACATTGGCCGAACCATCAAGTGTTTTTTCGGCCTAAACCCTTTGAAAACTATAAATAGGCCATCATATTTCATTTGTAATCAGACCTTTTGATTAATTAAAGTGAGATTATTCTCTTTTCTTAAGTCATGATTACTTTTATCGACTTATCAAGTATTTTTATAATTGTGGCGTCAATCCCCTACCCCTTGATAATTCTGGTTCCTAGTTCTTATAACTAGTGGGTCAAAGTCTTTTATACCACCCCTTAAAGAAGCAATATAAAGTATGGGTCTTTGCTCTCTATAGCATTGGTTCTTTTATGAGTCTTCTTTAAGATACTACCTGATGTAAGGTTATCCAGGCTTCTTCAATAATGGATAAGTTGGCAACCTTGTTGTTTCACGATCTAGGAGAGACACCAAAATGCTACACTTTGAATTGATAAGTAATCTATAAAATTAAAAGAAATATTTGATTAAAAGGAAATGGAAATGGAAAGGATTGAAAAATGAAAGAATGTTATCAAAGATGGATGCGGAAGTGTTGAATAAATCTCCTTCAAGTGATGTTAACTTCAACCTCCAATGGTGGTGAAGAAGTATGCCTTGTTAATGGATGAAGGATGATTTAATGGAAAGATTGATGATATGGGCGTGAATAATGATGAAGGATGGTGATGGAAAGATGGTGATGGAAATAGATAGTATCTTATAAAACTAAGAAGGAACCAATGTTATAAAAGAGCAAAGACCCGTTTCTTATAAGTTTTACAAGGGATGGTAGCAAGGATTTTGACCCACTAGTTATATAAACTAGGAACCAGAAGTATCAATGAAGGAATTGATGCCACAAACTTTAGAAAAGCTTGCTTAATCAATATAGTTCTGAAAAGAACTTGAAGAGAGAATAATCTCACAAAGAGTTTAATTTATCAAAGGGTTCAGTTTACAATGGAAATACAATAGCCTATTTATAGTTTTCAAAGGGTTTAGGCCAAATAAACACATGATGGTTCGGTTAAGGTTGAAACCCCTTTGAAAACACATGATTTTTCATGAAAATACATAATTTTAATGAAATTAAATGCTCTTGGCCGAATGGTTAGGTGTTGGTTCGACCATAAGGATGTTTTCAATGCATTTGGAAGTTATTTGGGTGCCAAAATGAAGAGGAAAGAGTCTTTGGCCGAATAGGAAGCATCCCTTGGTGTTTTGGCGCTAATTTGATGTCACATAGAGTGCACATACTTGAATGATGCACATGACAGCCTACTTGAACGCACATGGGTCTTCTTGCAAGGCTTTGGTGAGGTTGCAACCATAGGATGATGTCTTGAAGTCCATGGAATGAAGATAGGTAGCAACTAGGCGTGGCTTAACTTCCAACATGCATCTAGGTGTCATGGTCTTCAATGGGCAGCAACTTGTCATGAAAAGTCACATTTGTGGAAGGTAACCTTTCATCATTTGAGCTACTTTCCATGTGTTTGAGCTGAAGATGAGCTGGCCAAAGATGAATTACATGTATGTGAGTCTTAGGACAGCTCCTTGTGAAAAAGCACTTCTCGGAATGGCAACTCTTTACGAAAAGGTACGAATCCAAAAAATTTGACCTAGACCATATTGTTGTGTTCTGTATGGTGATGATGATGGTGCAACTCTCCAGCTGAAATGAGGTCTCTAGCTAGCTCAAAAGTCTAGCTCAAGTGAGCTATGAGCTCGGGGGTCATCTGACAACTTTTCACCATTTGTTCTTCATGATCTCCCGAGTCATCCTATGTAAGTTTTCCTATCTCCTTATCCTTAGTTAAGCTCAAATTTAGCTCCCATCATGTGGCCGAATATGCACCTACAAAACAAATGCTGACTTGATTGGTGACCTCGACTTCTCCCCCATCATTTAGCGATTGTAACTTGCATGGTGTGGGATGTTTAATCGTCTTGAGTCCGAGTTCAGCCATCGTTAAAGTGCTTGCAACATTGGTACAACTTCCTCCATCGATAATCATGAAACAAACTTTGTTGTTTACATGACAACAAGTGTGAAAAGTGTTCTCTATTTGATTATCATCCATGGATCGAATATTCAAAGCTCTTTTTACTACCAAAACTTGTCATGAAACTTGAGACATTGTTAGTAAACAAATAAAACAAAAGGAAACCTTACCAGCACACTCACAAAGTCTCACAAATTTTGCTCCAAAGAAAAGATAAGATCACTCCACTCAACACTCAACACTCGTGTTTACTCTCGGGAATATAACTTGGCTTTTAACAATTCCCCTTCTGATCTCACTCACTCAATTAGCCTTTTCCACTCGATCTCTCTTGCTAAGTCCTTTGAAGAACTTACTCAAAATTATAACAAGTTATTTATTTTCTTGTGTGCGTCGGCTGCAATTAGGTTAGGGTAAAAAAGGAAAAGAAGAAATGAAAAGGTAGAAGGAAGGATTCAAGCTATTTAAAAGAAAGAAAAGGTTGAAGATAAGGAAAATGAAAGTATAGAAAAGGAAGAGCTGACTTACAACCCAAGAAACAACACTTACTGCAACCTTTCAAAAGAAACAATAAGGTTATCTTCTCAAGTGTAGATATGCCTCTTTGATGTACTTGCAATAGTAGAGAACTTTCCTTGGCTTTTTCTTTTCTTTTGAAATTCTCTTTTTCTTCTTTTTGTCTTTGAACTCCTTTGTTTGTTGTAGGAGTCTTGCTTTTCTTTCTGAACTTCTTTTTGTTTGTACGCCAATGACACTTTTGTTGTCAATTCAACTATGCTCTAAATACCGCTTGATGCAAACAGAATCTACACTATTCAATGAAAGTGAGTATATAGCCTTATTGTGTCCCAATCTATAATTGACAACTACTGATGTCCTTGAGTTATAAGTTTGGCTGTAACAAAGATAAGAAAGAAAGAAAGAAGATTAATAATGGACTTAAGAAATGGATAAATAATATAAGTAATGAAAAGGAAGAGATGAAAGAGATGGATGTGAAATTATGAAGGTGTTGATGGCCTTGATGAAGGATGTTGATGGTGATGATGTTGAAATAGAGATGGTGGTTGTGTTGTATCTCAAGCATGCCAAAGAAGAAACTATGCTAGGAAGCACAATCCCGTTCTTCATAAACTTACTTGAGGGGTGATGAAATTGTCTTCAACCCACTAGATATAAATCTTGGAATTTAGGAATCAAGGTGGAAGGATTGATGCCACAAGTATAAGAAATTATACTTGTTTAATCGATAAAGTTCACAAAGAACTTCAAGAGAGATTAAACTCACAAAGGTTTGTTTATAATATGAATGAGATGATTACAAATGAAGGCAAGCCTCTCAATCTCTAGGAAATGAGAGGGCTTGGTCGAATAGTCTCCAATAATTCGGCAAGATACATGACTCTTATAAAAGTACATAATGCTTTAAAGTGAAAGGAGAAGTCCCTTGGCTTGGTGATGGTTCGGCTACCTCTTCAAAGGGATCATGATGTTTCTGCAAGGATGAGGATACATCTCCCTTGGCCGAATGGTACATGCTTGTTCATCTTGGTGCCAAAGACATCTCCCTTGGCCGAATGATGATGTGTTGGTTCATATTTAGCACCCAAGCTCTCATGTGCAAGGTATGTGGATGATGGACGAATAGGTATGGTGCTTTGTCTCATGTACCTTTAATTATTTAGGCCTCCAATGGATGTAAACTCTTCAACAACGTGTACCTTGATGAATGGGCACCTTCATCGGTAACATCATTCATGAAAGGTCACAGCTGTTGGAAGGTAACCTTTCATATTTGAGCTAGTTCTAAGGTGAATGAGCTGGAGGAGAGCTGGTCATAGGTGGGTCGTAGCATGATGCACATTATGACAGCTCCTTGTGAAAAGGTACCTCTTGAGGGGGAAACTATTCACGAAAAGGTACGATTTCACAAAATTTGACTTAGGACATATTTGAAGTGTCCTAAGTGGTGATGATGATGGTGCAGCTCCCCAGCTGATTTGAAATCATCTTGTAGCTCAAATCTTAAGCTCAATCCAGCTATGAGCTCACGGGTCTCTGGAAAACTTTTCACCAAATGTTTCTTATGCTCTCCTAAACGTCACCATGTAGGTTCCTTGTTTTTTCTTTCACCATTTAGCTCCAAGTTAGCTCCCAAGTTGTGGTCGAATGTATATACACTTAAAACATAAAGAATAAGTTGATGTGATCCTGGCTAGCACCAACTTTTTGCATGACATACTCACATTATTGAAGATCCATCAAGATCAATCTAAGGGAGTTTTTCCATACTTTATATTATATTTACTCATTTATATACTATATATATTATTATGAGCATACATTTGCATCTTAAACTATGCTTGAATATCATATGTTATCATTCACTTGCATACTATATGATTTTCATGCATAACATATGTTTTCACATCTTTACTTAGCTTTATATTATGTCTTACGTATGTTTTAGATTCATTTATTATGTTTGCATATCATTTACATATCATGGCAGCATGTATGATGTAAGGCGAATCTACACGCTTTGATGGAAGAGAGTACTGATGTCCCGATCTAGGATTGACAAGTACTGATGTCCTTGAATTTATAAGTTTGGGCTCTTGAAAAGTCATATCCTTTAGTTCACCAAATTGATGGATTGTGTTGCTTGGTTCATCCTGCAAATCAAAGGAAACTCTTGCATTGTTAAGGTTAGAAAAATCATCATCAACTTTGCGTCTTGTCAATTGACATCTTTGTAACAAGCACCTAGATGTACAAGAACTTGTTTATAATATGCTTTCTTTTGTAGGTGCATATTCGGCCACATGATGGGAGCTGACTTAAAGCTAGCATTGGAGTCAATGAGGTTAGGAAACTTGACTAGAACAACTCTGATGTGATCCTGTCAAGCTCCAAATTTCTCCATGATTTGATCACACCATGGAGGTTATTCAAATCTGGTTCTAAGGGAGTTCTACCTTACTTTATCTTATATTTACTTATTTATGCACTATATATTATTATTATAAGCATACAATTTCATATTAGACTATGCTTGAATTATCATAACATGTGCATTCATTCATTATGTCCTATGGTTTGCATCATTGATTGATATTCATGCATATAATCTATAGTTGTAATAATAATATTCATTCATTATCGTATGATGCATGAGTTATTATTATAACATATAGTTCACATCTTTATAATATGCACATTCTTATTACTTTATAATAATTCATATACTTAGCTTATATTATGCTTTCTTTTGTAGGTGCATGTTCGGCCATATGATGGGAGCTGACTTAAAGCTAGCATTGGAGTCCAAGAGCTATGGAAACTAAACTAGGACAACTCCGGGACAGCTCAAGAACATTTTGGGACAAAGTTGCCAGCTGACCCCCGAGCTCATAGCTCACTTGAGCTGGACTTTTGAGCTAGCTAGAGACCTCATTTCAGCTGGAGAGTTGCACCGTCATCTTCACCACACAGAACACTTCAAATATGGTCTATGTCAATTTTTGTGGATTCGTACCTTTTCGCGAATAGTTGTCATTCCAAAAGGTGCCTTTTCACAAGGAGCTGACCTATGACTCATCTTCATGTAATTCATCTATGGCCAGCTCATCTTCAGCTCAAACACTTGTAAAGTAGCTCAAATGATGAAAGGTTACCTTCCACAAAATGTGACCTTTCATGACAAGTTGCTGCACATTGAAGGCCATGACACCTAGATGCATGTTGGAAGCCAAGTCACGCCTAGTTGCTCCCATATTCATTCCATGGACTTCAAGACACCATCCTATGGTTGTAACATCACCAAAGCCTTGCAAGAAGACCCATGTGCGTTCAAGTAGGCTGCCATGTGCATCATTCAAGCATGTGCACTCCATGTGACATCAAATTGGCGACAAAACACCAAGGGATGCTTCCTATTCGGCCAAAGACTCTTTCCTCTTCATTTTGGCGCCCAAATAACTTCCAAATGCATTCAAATCAACCTTAGGGCCGAACCAACACATAACCATTCGGCCAAGAGCATGTATCTTCATTTAAGTCATGTATTTTCATCAAAAATCATGTATTTTCAAAGGGATTTCAACCTTGGCCGAACCATCAAGTATCTATTCGGCCTAAACCCTTTGAAAACTATAAATAGGCTATTGCATTTCATTTGTAACGGAACCCTTTGATAATTAAAAATCCTTTGTGAGATTATTCTCTCTTCAAGTTCTTTTTACAACTATATCGATTAAGCAAGCCTTTCTAAAGCTTGTGGCATTATTCCTTCACCTTGATACTTCTGGTTCCTAGTTCTTATAACTAGAGGGTCAAAGTCCTTACTACCATCCCTTATAAGACTTATAAGAAACGGGTCTTTGTTCTTTATAACATTGGTTCCTTCTTAGTTTTATAAGATACTATTTCCATCTCCATATCCCATCACCTTCACGCCAAATCTATCTCCATTTCAATACCATCTTCATCACCAATTAAAACATCCTTCATTCATCATTAAGGCATACGACCAGCAACATCATTGGTGGCCGAATTCTCTTGCATTGAAGGATAAATCAACATTACTTCCGCAGCCCATCTTTGATAACATTCCTTTCCATTTCAATTCTTACCATTTCCATTTACTTTTCATTTCTTTATTATCATATTACTTAATCAATTCTTCTTCTTTTGTGTAGATTCCTTTCAATCCAAGGTGTAGCATTTGGTGTCTCTCCTAGATCGGGAAACAACAAGGTTGCCAACTTCTCCATCATTGAAGAAGCCTGGTTAGCCTCACATCAAGCGGTAATCAGAGCTTTGGTGGATTGACATTCAAAGTGCTACAACAAAAAGTAACAAGAAAGAAGAAAAAAAACAAAAAGAAAAGAAAAAGACTCCTACATCAAATTTGGAGTGCAAAAGAAAGAAAAGAAAAAGAAGAATCAAAAAGCAAAGAAAAAGTGAAGCAAAATTGCAAATACACTCAAATAGAAGCACAATACAATCTGCCCCAACATCAAACTTGAAGGAGGTATCCTTGTTGTTTCTTGTGAAGGAAGAAATTAAGTGTTGCAACTTGAGTTGTAAGTTATCTTCACTTTCTTACTATTTCATTTCCTTTTCTTTCATCTTTTCTTATTTCATTACATTATAATTTCTTAACCTTTTCTATCCTACCTTTACCATAACCATTTCTATACCCTAACCATATTATTTAAGCCGACGCACAAACTAAAGAAACTTGCTCAATCTTGAGTTAGTTCTTTAAAGGACCCACAAGAGAGAATCGAGTGGAAAAAGGCATACGAGAGGGTGAGATCAGAAGGGGGATCGAAAAAGCCAAGATTATATCCCCGAGTGTAAACACGAGTGTGAGTGGAATCTGAACTTTCTTTGGAGTGACCAAGTGAGGCTTTGTGAGTGCGCTGGTAAGGTTTAATTTTTTTTCTACTAACAATGCCTTGTGATCTTCCATCTTTCCAAACATTAGAGGACGAACAACAAAGAACAAACACATTTCACACTCGTTGCCATGTAGATGGTAAAGTGTGTCTTGTAGCTATTGACGGAGGAAGTTGTACAAACATTGCAAGCACATATACGGTGAACAAATTGGGGCTTTCAATGATTAAACATTCCAGCCCATATGAATTGCAATGGTTTAATGACGAGGAAGAGTTGTTGGTCACTGAACAAGTACTTGTACCATTCTCAATTGGAAGGTACAAAGACGAGATTCTATGCGACGTGGTGCCTATGAATACGAGTCATTTGCTGTTTGGATGACCATGGCTATTTGACAAACGGGCTGTCCATGATGGATTCTCAAATCGATACTCAATCATCCACAATGAAAGAAAATTCATTTTGAGTCCATTATCTCCTAGCCGAGTGAGTGAAGATCAAACTCATTTGAAAATGAGAATTGAAGCAATGAACAAGCAACTTAAAGACAATGCAACTGAAGGAGAACGTTTGGAGGAAGAATCAACTGAAGAAAAGCTTTTTGAAGTTGATTAAAAGAGAGCGGATGTAGAAAACGTTGGAGTTGAAAATGAGAAGAATGAATTTGGAGAAAAAGAGGAGAGTGAAGAACAAATTTTATCTAACCTTTCTTCTCCTATCATTCCTTTTGTTTTACAGGACCATTCAAGGGACATATCTTTTCAAGGAGATGAATCAAGAATCATGACTGTTGGAGCACTAAAAGATGTGACTTTTGGTGATCCACAAAACATGTCTCTTGATATTTCAAAGGAAGTGTCACTTGAAATACCTAGAGTAGCAGCCGTTGACATTCCAAGTACATTGCCAATTATGAAAAGAATTCAGCAACCAACTCCCATTAAACATCCACCCTGGTTTGATATGTCTATTCATCTTGTCAATAGTTTTTCATTTATTTATTTTGATTCATTTTGCAGCAATTCAATTCATGTTTGTGGCATTATCTTATCAATTTGTGATGATAAGGATGATTCAAAAGACACAATTTGTCAAGGGAAAGAGCCAAGAGACGTGAATCATAAAGGCTTAATGGACGTGACCCTTCAAGAGCATAAAATCGTGAATTTTCATGATCCAATGGACATGACTTTTGGGATGCCAAGGGACATGATCATTCAAAGCAACATGTCTTCAACATACATGATTTTTAACCAACCATCAAACACCAACAGGAAGTACAATTTTCCTTTATTTGTATTTAATCGTGTTTTTACTTATGAGAGTTATATTTCTTTTCAGGTCATGTACATTCAAAGAACTTATTCAAAGGACATGACTTATGAAAAGAAACATTTCATAAAGATCCCCGTTGCATATACCGGATGGGAGGACACTAAAGAGAAGTCACCTTTCAATTTGAGGACAAATCGCTCAAAAGAAGGGGAGGATGATGTGATCATGTCTAGCTCCAAATTTCTCCATGATTTGATCACACCATGGAGGTTATTCAAATCTGGTTCTAAGGGAGTTCTACCTTACTTTATCTTATATTTACTTATTTATGCACTATATATTATTATTATAAGCATACAATTTCATATTAGACTATGCTTGAATTATCATAACATGTGCATTAATTCATTATGTCCTATGGTTTGCATCATTGATTGATATTCATGCATATAATCTATAGTTGTTGATATCAGCACGTTTTCATCTATAAAGGGAGTACTTTTGAACATCTTTATATTGAATTTACTTATTATTAGCTTTATAATATATGCTATTATAATACATTTTATGATAAGAATATTAGTTAAGTAACTTAGTATGAATTCATATTACACATTGTTATTTTAATATGTTAATAATGTTAGGATAGTTTTATTATCATATTATGCATGATTATTATATATACATCAAGGCAGCATACTTATAATGCATTTCATTAGTTTATTTGCATTCATGTTAACTCTTAGGCTTTATACATTATCTTACACATATTAGGAGATGATGTACTTAGCTCATGACCATCATACTTAGCTCACATTACCATAAACAAACATGGCAGCAAGGTATTTAGCTCGTTTTAGCTCAATATCATGAACTTACCTTGTTTCCTTGCACATATAGGTACAATGGAGTATGATGCACGTTGAGGTAGCTTGGTGAATGATTTGGAAATCACATATAGCTCACAAACAGCTCACAAAGTACAAGGCAGCTCATGGAATGCTAAGGGAAGCTCGATTCAGCTGGAGAAGCTTCAGGCTAGCTAAACTTAGCTAGTTGGACTATTTGAAGCTGAGTTGCTAAAAGTGATGACAAAGGTAGCTGAATGTAGCTGAACATGCTGTTATGGAGCTCAAAAGGACTCGGCTAGGAAGATCATTCATAAACAGCCCCATTCTTGCTAGCTAGCTCAACACTCAAGCTAGCTTGGAAGGAGACACATGCACGCCCAAGATGGAGCACATGACCAGCCATCATTCCATGCGCAAGGCTACACCACAAGCATCCTAGAGAGGCCATGTGCACGCCTTGTGACCAGACCACCATGTGATAGGCGTGTGACTTCATTTAGGCGCCAAGATGAAGAGTCCTCTTACCATTCGGCCAAGCACTCCTTTCTCTCCAATTTGGCGCCAACTTGAAGGGGTACAAGCACTATTCGGCCAAAGGATATTTTCCTCCATTTAAACCGAACCATCATCTCTATTTGTAATTAAATTATGTCATTTTATAGAGGCACAAGGGCTGGTCGAATCCTCTTGTAACCATTCGGCCATATCCTTCCATTTCCTATAAATAGGAAAGCATATTTCATTTGTAAGCACACCTTTTATTCAATTAAAGTGAGATTATTCTCTTCTTAAGTCCTGGTGACTTTTTATCGACTTATCAAGTATTTTATACTTGTGGCGTCAAACCCTTTTCTTTCATCTTGATACTTCTGGTTCCTAGTTCATATAACTAGTGGGTCAAAGTACTTAACACCACCCCTTGAAGAAGCAATATAAAGATTGGGTCTCTGCTCTCTATAGCATTGGTTCTTCTTTGAGATTTCTTCAAGATACTATCCTCACAACCATCCTTTTATTTCATCTCCATAATCATAGCCTTATCAACTATCTTCCGCTTCCATTACTCATTATTTAAATAGCCTACCAATTCACCCATACGTCTACCACCCTTAACCATTCTATTTTGAGCCATTCACTTTGCAGGTTGTTTTGCTTCCTTCCTAGATCCACAATCATTTGAAAAGGTACAAGTACCTTACATCAAGCGGTAATCAGAGCTTTGGTGGAAGAAGCAACGTGCAACAACAACAAAAAGAAAAATACAAAAAGAAGTGCAAAAGTGAAGTGCAAAGTCAAAGAAGAAAAAAAAATCAGCAAAGAAAAATTGAAGGACTCAAAAGTCAAAGCACTCAAAAAGAAGAAAAAGCAAAGAAAAGAAAGAAAAGTTGGAAGCACTCATCAACAATTCTCATCACCAAGCATTTTCAAGTAAGCCTTTGAAATTGATTGTGGTGATAGAAGGTTGTGAAGTGACTTGTGTAAGTAACCCTTTCATTCTCTTATTTCTAATTTCTAAGCCACCTTTTCAATTATATTTGTTTTCCATTCCTACTAACCATTTGCAGCCGACGCCAAACAAGTGAAATTACTCGATATAGTCTTGAGTAAAAGTTCATTAGAACTTGAGACAAGAGAATTGAGGGAAAAAGGCTGGAGCGTGTGTGAGATCAGAAGAGGACAAGTAAAAGCCATTAAAAGTCCTAGAGTGCAAACACGAGTGGATTGAGTGACATCAAGTTTTTCTTGGAGTGACTCGTGAGGCTTTGTGAGAGTATATTCTGGTAAGGTCTTTTACACATCTTATTCTTTTCTTATTTATTAACCATGTCTCGGAGTTCAGGACGATCCCCAGAAAGAGAATCCCCTAATTTGCAGACTCAAGCCGTTATGCGTGAAATGACAAGATTGCTGAAATTAGAATTGGAGCATTTGCAAGATCGTCTGGATCAATTAGAAGTATCTCTAGGCAATCGGAGAGTAAATCGCCCTAGAATGGAAGAAGACTTAGAAGAGGAAGAGACTGAAGTAACATCAGTAGCAAGGAGAGATGTTCATCGAAATCAAAATGACAACTTCAGCAACATTAAAGTGACTATTCCTCCATTTCAAGGACGAACTGATCCAGAAGCCTATCTTGATTGGGTAATCAAAATTGAACACATTTTTGAATGCCAAAACTATACGGAGCAAAAGAAGGTTAGACTTGCTGCTATGGAATTCACTGACTATGCCTTAGTTTGGTGGGATCAATTGGTGAGTTCAAGAAGACGAAATGGTGAACGCCCCATCACAACTTGGGAAGAAATGAAGGCCCTTATGAGAAAAAGGTTTGTTCCTAATCACTATCACCGAGATCTCTATCATAAGTTACAAAATCTGAAACAAGGAAGCAAGAACGTTGAAGATTATTTCAAGGAGATGGAGATTGCCATGATCCGAGCCAATGTGGATGAAGATAGAGAAGCAACAATGGCAAGGTTCTTATCTGGTCTAAATATTGATATTGCTAACCTTGTTGAACTTCAGCATTATGTAGAAATTGAAGAGATGGTGCATGTGGCCATGAAAATTGAAAGACAACTCAAAAGGAAATCCTACACTAGGAGCAGTCCAAATTCGGCCACCAAATGGAAGCAAGAACCTATTACCTTCCGGAAACAAACTCCAATCCAACCAAAGGATCGCGCAGAGATACCCAAATCTGCACAAATGGGCGAATCTAGCAAGGGTAAAGAAAAGCAAACCAGCACTTTCGAGAGATCCAGAGACATCAAATGTTTCAAGTGTTTTGGAAAAGGACATGTTGCTAGTCAATGTCCCAACCGAAATGCCATGATGATACTTGACAATGGAGATATTGTATCAGATTCTGATGAGCCTATTTTTGACGAGGAACCTGAAATAATACAAGACGAATAAACGGAAGAAAATGCAGATCATGGTGAAATGCTTGTTTCAAAGAGGTGCCTACAATCACAAACATCCCAAGAGGATATTCAAAGAAACAATATCTTTCATACAAGGTGCCATGTCAAGGATAAGGTTTGCACAATGATCATCGATGGAGGAAGTTGCACAAACGTAGCCAGCACTCTTATGGTTGAAAAACTTGGATTAACAACGTCAAAGCATCCTACTCCGTATAAACTCCAATGGCTCAATGAAGGAGGTGAGTTAAATGTTACCAAACAGGTTCTAATTCCTTTTTCAGTTGGTAGGTACAAGGACGAGGTGCTTTGTGACATTGTCCCTATGCATGCTAGCCACATTTTACTTGGTAGACCATGGCAGTATGATAAAAGGGCTATTCATGATTGTTTTCACAATCAATACACTTTTAAGCATGATGGACGCAAGGTGACCTTGATGCCTTTAACGCCCAAAGAAGTGCAACAAGATCAGTTGCATATGAGAAAGAGTGTACAAGCATGGCGCAAAGACAAAACCCCAACAAAGAATGAAGAGGAACAAAACAAGAAACCAAACTTCTTCATAGAGAAACATGATGGTTCAATGCTGAAAAATGAAGGGTCTTCTACGAACAATGGTGATGTTTGGGACTTAAAGTCGCAACTTTTCACCAATGGGTTTAGACTTCAAAAGGTAAGTAACCCTTCATATGAAACCTTTTCTCTTCTCACTTTTCAGGACCAATTACGTAAAAGGTCACTTCCAAAAGGGATATCCTTAGATAAAGATCATTCCCAAAAGGTATCTGTTGGTAAATCATATTCCAAAGAAAGACCTAAAAGGAAATCTTACGAAAAGGTACCTAATGGGAGAACACAAACGTTCAAAGAATACTTTCTATTAGCAAAGAGGCGTGAAGCTATGCAAGGACAGAATGAACTCGATTTGAGGACAAATCGCCCTAAAGAAGGGGGGATGATATTAGCACGTTTTCATCTATAAAGGGAGTACTTTTGAACATCTTTATATTGAATTTACTTATTATTAGCTTTATAATATATGCTATTATAATACATTTTATGATAAGAATATTAGTTAAGTAACTTAGTATGAATTCATATTACACATTGTTATTTTAATATGTTAATAATGTTAGGATAGTTTTATTATCATATTATGCATGATTATTATATATACATCAAGGCAGCATACTTATAATGCATTTCATTAGTTTATTTGCATTCATGTTAACTCTTAGGCTTTATACATTATCTTACACATATTAGGAGATGATGTACTTAGCTCATGACCATCATACTTAGCTCACATTACCATAAACAAACATGGCAGCAAGGTATTTAGCTCGTTTTAGCTCAATATCATGAACTTACCTTGTTTCCTTGCACATATAGGTACAATGGAGTATGATGCACGTTGAGGTAGCTTGGTGAACGATTTGAAAGTCACATACAGCTCACAACCAGCTCACAAAGTACAAGGCAGCTCATGGAATGCTAAGGGAAGCTCGATTCAGCTGGAGAAGCTTCAGGCTAGCTAAACTTAGCTAGTTGGACTATTTGAAGCTGAGTTGCTAAAAGTGATGCCAAAGGTAGCTGAATGTAGCTGAACATGCTGTTATGGAGCTCAAAAGGACTCGGCTAGGAAGATCATTCATAAACAGCCCCATTCTTGCTAGCTAGCTCAACACTCAAGCTAGCTTGGAAGGAGACACATGCACGCCCAAGATGGAGCACATGACCAGCCATCATTCCATGCGCAAGGCTACACCACAAGCATCCTAGAGAGGCCATTTGCACGCCTTGTGACCAGACCACCATGTGATAGGCGTGTGACTTCATTTAGGCGCCAAGATGAAGAGTCCTCTTACCATCGGCCAAGCACTCCTTTCTCTCCAATTTGGCTCCAACTTGAAGGGGTACAAGCACTATTCGGCCAAAGGATATTTTCCTCCATTTAAACCGAACCATCATCTCTATTTGTAATTAAATTATGTCATTTTATAGAGGCACAAGGGCTGGTCGAATCCTCTTGTAACCATTCGGCCATATCCTTCCATTTCCTATAAATAGGAAAGCATATTTCATTTGTAAGCACACCTTTTATTCAATTAAAGTGAGATTATTCTCTTCTTAAGTCCTGGTGACTTTTTATCGACTTATCAAGTATTTTATACTTGTGGCGTCAAACCCTTTTCTTTCATCTTGATACTTCTGGTTCCTAGTTCATATAACTAGTGGGTCAAAGTACTTAACACCACCCCTTGAAGAAGCAATATAAAGATTGGGTCTCTGCTCTCTATAGCATTGGTTCTTCTTTGAGATTTCTTCAAGATACTATCCTCACAACCATCCTTTTATTTCATCTCCATAATCATAGCCTTATCAACTATCTTCCGCTTCCATTACTCATTATTTAAATAGCCTACCAATTCACCCATACGTCTACCACCCTTAACCATTCTATTTTGAGCCATTCACTTTGCAGGTTGTTTTGCTTCCTTCCTAGATCCACAATCATTTGAAAAGGTACAAGTACCTTACATCAAGCGGTAATCAGAGCTTTGGTGGAAGAAGCAACGTGCAACAACAACAAAAAGAAAAATACAAAAAGAAGTGCAAAAGTGAAGTGCAAAGTCAAAGAAGAAAAAAAAATCAGCAAAGAAAAATTGAAGGACTCAAAAGTCAAAGCACTCAAAAGAAGAAAAAGCAAAGAAAAGAAAGAAAAGTTGGAAGCACTCATCAACAATTCTCATCACCAAGCATTTTCAAGTAAGCCTTTGAAATTGATTGTGGTGATAGAAGGTTGTGAAGTGACTTGTGTAAGTAACCCTTTCATTCTCTTATTTCTAATTTCTAAGCCACCTTTTCAATTATATTTGTTTTCCATTCCTACTAACCATTTGCAGCCGACGCCAAACAAGTGAAATTACTCGATATAGTCTTGAGTAAAAGTTCATTAGAACTTGAGACAAGAGAATTGAGGGAAAAAGGCTGGAGCGTGTGTGAGATCAGAAGAGGACAAGTAAAAGCCATTAAAAGTCCTAGAGTGCAAACACGAGTGGATTGAGTGACATCAAGTTTTTCTTGGAGTGACTCGTGAGGCTTTGTGAGAGTATATTCTGGTAAGGTCTTTTACACATCTTATTCTTTTCTTATTTATTAACCATGTCTCGGAGTTCAGGACGATCCCCAGAAAGAGAATCCCCTAATTTGCAGACTCAAGCCGTTATGCGTGAAATGACAAGATTGCTGAAATTAGAATTGGAGCATTTGCAAGATCGTCTGGATCAATTAGAAGTATCTCTAGGCAATCGGAGAGTAAATCGCCCTAGAATGGAAGAAGACTTAGAAGAGGAAGAGACTGAAGTAACATCAGTAGCAAGGAGAGATGTTCATCGAAATCAAAATGACAACTTCAGCAACATTAAAGTGACTATTCCTCCATTTCAAGGACGAACTGATCCAGAAGCCTATCTTGATTGGGTAATCAAAATTGAACACATTTTTGAATGCCAAAACTATACGGAGCAAAAGAAGGTTAGACTTGCTGCTATGGAATTCATTGACTATGCCTTAGTTTGGTGGGATCAGTTGGTGAGTTCAAGAAGACGAAATGGTGAACGCCCCATCACAACTTGGGAAGAAATGAAGGCCCTTATGAGAAAAAGGTTTGTTCCTAATCACTATCACCGAGATCTCTATCATAAGTTACAAAATCTGAAACAAGGAAGCAAGAACGTTGAAGATTATTTCAAGGAGATGGAGATTGCCATGATCTGAGCCAATGTGGATGAAGATAGAGAAGCAACAATGGCAAGGTTCTTATCTGGTCTAAATATTGATATTGCTAACCTTGTTGAACTTCAGCATTATGTAGAAATTGAAGAGATGGTGCATGTGGCCATGAAAATTGAAAGACAACTCAAAAGGAAATCCTACACTAGGAGCAGTCCAAATTCGGCCACCAAATGGAAGCAAGAACCTATTACCTTCCGGAAACAAACTCCAATCCAACCAAAGGATCGCGCAGAGATACCCAAATCTGCACAAATGGGCGAATCTAGCAAGGGTAAAGAAAAGCAAACCAGCACTTTCGAGAGATCCAGAGACATCAAATGTTTCAAGTGTTTTGGAAAAGGACATGTTGTTAGTCAATGTCCCAACCGAAATGCCATGATGATACTTGACAATGGAGATATTGTATCAGATTCTGATGAGCCTATTTTTGACGAGGAACCTGAAATAATACAAGAAACGGAAGAAAATGCAGATCATGGTGAAATGCTTGTTTCAAAGAGGTGCCTACAATCACAAACATCCCAAGAGGATATTCAAAGAAACAATATCTTTCATACAAGGTGCCATGTCAAGGATAAGGTTTGCACAATGATCATCGATGGAGGAAGTTGCACAAACGTAGCCAGCACTCTTATGGTTGAAAAACTTGGATTAACAACGTCAAAGCATCCTACTCCGTATAAACTCCAATGGCTCAATGAAGGAGGTGAGTTAAATGTTACCAAACAGGTTCTAATTCCTTTTTCAGTTGGTAGGTACAAGGACGAGGTGCTTTGTGACATTGTCCCTATGCATGCTAGCCACATTTTACTTGGTAGACCATGGCAGTATGATAAAAGGGCTATTCATGATTGTTTTCACAATCAATACACTTTTAAGCATGATGGACGCAAGGTGACCTTGATGCCTTTAACGCCCAAAGAAGTGCAACAAGATCAGTTGCATATGAGAAAGAGTGTACAAGCATGGCGCAAAGACAAAACCCCAACAAAGAATGAAGAGGAACAAAACAAGAAACCAAACTTCTTCATAGAGAAACATGATGGTTCAATGCTGAAAAATGAAGGGTCTTCTACGAACAATGGTGATGTTTGGAACTTAAAGTCGCAACTTTTCACCAATGGATTTAGACTTCAAAAGGTAAGTAACCCTTCATATGAAACCTTTTCTCTTCTCACTTTTCAGGACCAATTACGTAAAAGGTCACTTCCAAAAGGGATATCCTTAGATAAAGATCATTCCCAAAAGGTATCTGTTGGTAAATCATATTCCAAAGAAAGACCTAAAAGGAAATCTTACGAAAAGGTACCTAATGGGAGAACACAAACGTTCAAAGAATACTTTCTATTAGCAAAGAGGCGTGAAGCTATGCAAGGACAGAATGAACTCGATTTGAGGACAAATCGCCCTAAAGAAGGGGGGGATGATATTAGCACGTTTTCATCTATAAAGGGAGTACTTTTGAACATCTTTATATTGAATTTACTTATTATTAGCTTTATAATATATGCTATTATAATACATTTTATGATAAGAAAATTAGTTAAGTAACTTAGTATGAATTCATATTACACATTGTTATTTTAATATGTTAATAATGTTAGGATAGTTTTATTATCATATTATGCATGATTATTATATATACATCAAGGCAGCATACTTATAATGCATTTCATTAGTTTATTTGCATTCATGTTAACTCTTAGGCTTTATACATTATCTTACACATATTAGGAGATGATGTACTTAGCTCATGACCATCATACTTAGCTCACATTACCATAAACAAACATGGCAGCAAGGTATTTAGCTCGTTTTAGCTCAATATCATGAACTTACCTTGTTTCCTTGCACATATAGGTACAATGGAGTATGATGCACGTTGAGGTAGCTTGGTGAACGATTTGGAAGTCACATACAGCTCACAAACAGCTCACAAAGTACAAGGCAGCTCATGGAATGCTAAGGGAAGCTCGATTCAGCTGGAGAAGCTTCAGGCTAGCTAAACTTAGCTAGTTGGACTATTTGAAGCTGAGTTGCTAAAAGTGATGACAAAGGTAGCTGAACATGCTGTTATGGAGCTCAAAAGGACTCGGCTAGGAAGATCATTCATAAACAGCCCCATTCTTGCTAGCTAGCTCAACACTCAAGCTAGCTTGGAAGGAGACACATGCACGCCCAAGATGGAGCACATGACCAGCCATAATTCCATGCGCAAGGCTACACCACAAGCATCCTAGAGAGGCCATGTGCACGCCTTGTGACCAGACCACCATGTGATAGGCGTGTGACTTCATTTAGGCGCCAAGATGAAGAGTCCTCTTACCATTCGGCCAAGCACTCCTTTCTCTCCAATTTGGCGCCAACTTGAAGGGGTACAAGCACTATTCGGCCAAAGGATATTTTCCTCCATTTAAACCGAACCATCATCTCTATTTGTAATTAAATTATGTCATTTTATAGAGGCACAAGGGCTGGTCGAATCCTCTTGTAACCATTCGGCCATATCCTTCCATTTCCTATAAATAGGAAAGCATATTTCATTTGTAAGCACACCTTTTATTCAATTAAAGTGAGATTATTCTCTTCTTAAGTCCTGGTGACTTTTTATCGACTTATCAAGTATTTTATACTTGTGGCGTCAAACCCTTTTCTTTCATCTTGATACTTCTGGTTCCTAGTTCATATAACTAGTGGGTCAAAGTACTTAACACCACCCTTGAAGAAGCAATATAAAGATTGGGTCTCTGCTCTCTATAGCATTGGTTCTTCTTTGAGATTTCTTCAAGATACTATCCTCACAACCATCCTTTTATTTCATCTCCATAATCATAGCCTTATCAACTATCTTCCGCTTCCATTACTCATTATTTAAATAGCCTACCAATTCACCCATACGTCTACCACCCTTAACCATTCTATTTTGAGCCATTCACTTTGCAGGTTGTTTTGCTTCCTTCCTAGATCCACAATCATTTGAAAAGGTACAAGTACCTTACATCAAGCGGTAATCAGAGCTTTGGTGGAAGAAGCAACGTGCAACAACAACAAAAAGAAAAATACAAAAAGAAGTGCAAAAGTGAAGTGCAAAGTCAAAGAAGAAAAAAATCAGCAAAGAAAAATTGAAGGACTCAAAAGTCAAAGCACTCAAAAGAAGAAAAAGCAAAGAAAAGAAAGAAAAGTTGGAAGCACTCATCAACAATTCTCATCACCAAGCATTTTCAAGTAAGCCTTTGAAATTGATTGTGGTGATAGAAGGTTGTGAAGTGACTTGTGTAAGTAACCCTTTCATTCTCTTATTTCTAATTTCTAAGCCACCTTTTCAATTATATTTGTTTTCCATTCCTACTAACCATTTGCAGCCGACGCCAAACAAGTGAAATTACTCGATATAGTCTTGAGTAAAAGTTCATTAGAACTTGAGACAAGAGAATTGAGGGAAAAAGGCTGGAGCGTGTGTGAGATCAGAAGAGGACAAGTAAAAGCCATTAAAAGTCCTAGAGTGCAAACACGAGTGGATTGAGTGACATCAAGTTTTTCTTGGAGTGACTCGTGAGGCTTTGTGAGAGTATATTCTGGTAAGGTCTTTTACACATCTTATTCTTTTCTTATTTATTAACCATGTCTCGGAGTTCAGGACGATCCCCAGAAAGAGAATCCCCTAATTTGCAGACTCAAGCCGTTATGCGTGAAATGGCAAGATTGCTGAAATTAGAATTGGAGCCTTTGCAAGATCGTCTGGATCAATTAGAAGTATCTCTAGGCAATCGGAGAGTAAATCGCCCTAGAATGGAAGAAGACTTAGAAGAGGAAGAGGCTGAAGTAACATCAGTAGCAAGGAGAGATGTTCATCGAAATCAAAATGACAACTTCAGCAACATTAAAGTGACTATTCCTCCATTTCAAGGACGAACTGATCCAGAAGCCTATCTTGATTGGGTAATCAAAATTGAACACATTTTTGAATGCCAAAACTATACGGAGCAAAAGAAGGTTAGACTTGCTGCTATGGAATTCACTGACTATGCCTTAGTTTGGTGGGATCAGTTGGTGAGTTCAAGAAGACGAAATGGTGAACGCCCCATCACAACTTGGGAAGAAATGAAGGCCCTTATGAGAAAAAGGTTTGTTCCTAATCACTATCACCGAGATCTCTATCATAAGTTACAAATCTGAAACAAGGAAGCAAGAACGTTGAAGATTATTTCAAGGAGATGGAGATTGCCATGATCCGAGCCAATGTGGATGAAGATAGAGAAGCAACAATGGCAAGGTTCTTATCTGGTCTAAATATTGATATTGCTAACCTTGTTGAACTTCAGCATTATGTAGAAATTGAAGAGATGGTGCATGTGGCCATGAAAATTGAAAGACAACTCAAAAGGAAATCCTACACTAGGAGCAGTCCAAATTCGGCCACCAAATGGAAGCAAGAACCTATTACCTTCCGGAAACAAACTCCAATCCAACCAAAGGATCGCGCAGAGATACCCAAATCTGCACAAATGGGCGAATCTAGCAAGGGTAAAGAAAAGCAAACCAGCACTTTCGAGAGATCCAGAGACATCAAATGTTTCAAGTGTTTTGGAAAAGGACATGTTGCTAGTCAATGTCCCAACCGAAATGCCATGATGATACTTGACAATGGAGATATTGTATCAGATTCTGATGAGCCTATTTTTGACGAGGAACCTGAAATAATACAAGACGAATAAACGGAAGAAAATGCAGATCATGGTGAAATGCTTGTTTCAAAGAGGTGCCTACAATCACAAACATCCCAAGAGGATATTCAAAGAAACAATATCTTTCATACAAGGTGCCATGTCAAGGATAAGGTTTGCACAATGATCATCGATGGAGGAAGTTGCACAAACGTAGCCAGCACTCTTATGGTTGAAAAACTTGGATTAACAACGTCAAAGCATCCTACTCCGTATAAACTCCAATGGCTCAATGAAGGAGGTGAGTTAAATGTTACCAAACAGGTTCTAATTCCTTTTTCAGTTGGTAGGTACAAGGACGAGGTGCTTTGTGACATTGTCCCTATGCATGCTAGCCACATTTTACTTGGTAGACCATGGCAGTATGATAAAAGGGCTATTCATGATTGTTTTCACAATCAATACACTTTTAAGCATGATGGACGCAAGGTGACCTTGATGCCTTTAACGCCCAAAGAAGTGCAACAAGATCAGTTGCATATGAGAAAGAGTGTACAAGCATGGCGCAAAGACAAAACCCCAACAAAGAATGAAGAGGAACAAAACAAGAAACCAAACTTCTTCATAGAGAAACATGATGGTTCAATGCTGAAAAATGAAGGGTCTTCTACGAACAATGGTGATGTTTGGGACTTAAAGTCGCAACTTTTCACCAATGGGTTTAGACTTCAAAAGGTAAGTAACCCTTCATATGAAACCTTTTCTCTTCTCACTTTTCAGGACCAATTACGTAAAAGGTCACTTCCAAAAGGGATATCCTTAGATAAAGATCATTCCCAAAAGGTATCTGTTGGTAAATCATATTCCAAAGAAAGACCTAAAAGGAAATCTTACGAAAAGGTACCTAATGGGAGAACACAAACGTTCAAAGAATACTTTCTATTAGCAAAGAGGCGTGAAGCTATGCAAGGACAGAATGAACTCGATTTGAGGACAAATCGTCCTAAAGAAGGGGGGATGATATCAGCACGTTTTCATCTATAAAGGGAGTACTTTTGAACATCTTTATATTGAATTTACTTATTATTAGCTTTATAATATATGCTATTATAATACATTTTATGATAAGAATATTAGTTAAGTAACTTAGTATGAATTCATATTACACATTGTTATTTTAATATGTTAATAATGTTAGGATAGTTTTATTATCATATTATGCATGATTATTATATATACATCAAGGCAGCATACTTATAATGCATTTCATTAGTTTATTTGCATTCATGTTAACTCTTAGGCTTTATACATTATCTTACACATATTAGGAGATGATGTACTTAGCTCACATTACCATAAACAAACATGGCAGCAAGGTATTTAGCTCGTTTTAGCTCAATATCATGAACTTACCTTGTTTCCTTGCACATATAGGTACAATGGAGTATGATGCACGTTGAGGTAGCTTGGTGAACGATTTGGAAGTCACATACGGCTCACAAACATCTCACAAAGTACAAGGCAGCTCATGGAATGCTAAGGGAAGCTCGATTCAGCTGGAGAAGCTTCAGGCTAGCTAAACTTAGCTAGTTGGACTATTTGAAGCTGAGTTGCTAAAAGTGATGACAAAGGTAGCTGAATGTAGCTGAACATGCTGTTATGGAGCTCAAAAGGACTCGGCTAGGAAGATCATTCATAAACAGCCCCATTCTTGCTAGCTAGCTCAACACTCAAGCTAGCTTGGAAGGAGACACATGCACGCCCAAGATGGAGCACATGACCAGCCATCATTCCATGCGCAAGGCTACACCACAAGCATCCTAGAGAGGCCATGTGCACGCCTTGTGACCAGACCACCATGTGATAGGCGTGTGACTTCATTTAGGCGCCAAGATGAAGAGTCCTCTTACCATTCGGCCAAGCACTCCTTTCTCTCCAATTTCGTGCCAACTTGAAGGGGTACAAGCACTATTCGGCCAAAGGATATTTTCCTCCATTTAAACCGAACCATCATCTCTATTTGTAATTAAATTATGTCATTTTATAGAGGCACAAGGGCTGGTCGAATCCTCTTGTAACCATTCGGCCATATCCTTCCATTTCCTATAAATAGGAAAGCATATTTCATTTGTAAGCAAACCTTTTATTCAATTAAAGTGAGATTATTCTCTTCTTAAGTCCTGGTGACTTTTTATCGACTTATCAAGTATTTTATACTTGTGGCGTCAAACCCTTTTCTTTCATCTTGATACTTCTGGTTCCTAGTTCATATAACTAGTGGGTCAAAGTACTTAACACCACCCCTTGAAGAAGCAATATAAAGATTGGGTCTCTGCTCTCTATAGCATTGGTTCTTCTTTGAGATTTCTTCAAGATATTATCCTCACAACCATCCTTTTATTTCATCTCCATAATCATAGCCTTATCAACTATCTTCCGCTTCCATTACTCATTATTTAAATAGCCTACCAATTCACCCATACGTCTACCACCCTTAACCATTCTATTTTGAGCCATTCACTTTGCAGGTTGTTTTGCTTCCTTCCTAGATCCACAATCATTTGAAAAGGTACAAGTACCTTACATCAGTTGTAATAATAATATTCATTCATTATCGTATGATGCATTAGTTATTATTATAACCTATAGTTCACATCTTTATAATATGCACATTCTTATTACTTTATAATAATTCATATACTTAGCTTATATTATGCTTTCTTTTGTAGGTGCATGTTCGGCCATATGATGGGAGCTGACTTAAAGCTAGCATTGGAGTCCAAGAGATATGGAAACTTAACTAGGACAACTCCGGGACAGCTCAAGAACATTTTGGGACAAAGTTGCCAGCTGACCCCCGAGCTCATAGCTCACTTGAGCTGGACTTTTGAGCTAGCTAGAGACCTCATTTCAGCTGGAGAGTTGCACCATCATCTTCACCATACAGAACACTTCAAATATGGTCTATGTCAATTTTTGTGGATTCGTACCTTTTCGCGAATAGTTGTCATTCCAAAAGGTGCCTTTTCACAAGGAGCTGACCTATGACTCATCTTCATGTAATTCATCTATGGCCAGCTCATCTTCAGCTCAAACACTTGTAAAGTAACTCAAATGATGAAAGGTTACCTTCCACATAATGTGACCTTTCATGACAAGTTGCTGCACATTGAAGGCCATGACACCTAGATGCATGTTGGAAGCCAAGTCACGCTTAGTTGCTGCCATATTCATTCCATGGACTTCAAGACACCATCCTATGGTTGTAACATCACCAAAGCCTTGCAAGAAGACCCATGTGCATTCAAGTAGGCTGCCATGTGCATCAATCAAGCATGTGCACTCCATGTGACATCAAATTGGCGCCAAAACACCAAGGGATGCTTCCTATTCGGCCAAAGACTCTTTCCTCTTCATTTTGGCGCCCAAATAACTTCCAAATGCATTCAAATCAACCTTAGGGACGAACCAACACATAACCATTCGGCCAAGAGCATGTATCTTCATTTAAATCATGTATTTTCATCAAAAATCATGTATTTTCAAAGGGATTTCAACCTTGGCCGAACCATCAAGTATCTATTCGGCCTAAACCCTTTGAAAACTATAAATAGGCTATTGCATTTCATTTATAACGGAACCCTTTGATAATTAAAAATCCTTTGTGAGATTATTCTCTCTTCAAGTTCTTTTTAGAACTATATCGATTAAGCAAGCCTTTCTAAAGCTTGTGGCGTCATTCCTTCACCTTGATACTTCTGGTTCCTAGTTATTATAACTAGAGGGTCAAAGTCCTTACTACCATCCCTTATAAGACTTATAAGAAACGGGTCTTTGTTCTTTATAACATTGGTTCCTTCTTAGTTTTATAAGATACTATTTCCATCTCTATATCCCATCACCTTGACGCCAAATCTATCTCCATTTCAATACCATCTTCATCACCAATTAAAACATCCTTCATTCATCATTAAGGCATACGACCAGCAACATCATTGGTGGCCGAATTCTCTTGCATTGAAGGATAAATCAACATTACTTCCGCAGCCCATCTTTGATAACATTCCTTTCCATTTCAATTCTTACCATTTCCATTTACTTTTCATTTCTTTATTATCATATTACTTAATTAATTCTTCTTCTTTTGTGTAGATTACTTTCAATCCAAGGTGTAGCATTTGGTGTCTCTCCTAGATCAGGAAACAACAAGGTTGCCAACTTCTCCATCATTGAAGAAGCCTGGTTAGCCTCACATCAAACTTCGGGACAGCTCAAGAACATTTTGGGACAAAGTTGCCAGCTGACCCTCGAGTTCATAGCTCACTTGAGCTGGACTTTTGATGATGTGATCCTATTTAGCACCAACTTTCTGCATGACATACTCACATCATTGAAGAACCATCAAACTCAATATAAGGGAGTTCTACCATACTTTATATTATATTTACTTAATTATGCACTATATATATTATTATGAGCATACATTTGCATATTAGACTATACTTGAATTCTCATAGTATGTGCATTCATTCATTATATCCTATGGTTTGCATCATTGATTGATATTCATGTATATAATCTAAAGTTATAATATTAATATTCATTCATTATCATATGATGCATGAATTATTATTATAACCTATAGTTCACATCTTTATAATATGCACATCATTATATTATATGCATTATATAGTTTATATACTTAGTTTATTTCTTTATGTTATGCATGTAGGCATATTCGGCCAACACTTGGGAGCTACATTTGAGCTTAACTAATGATAAGGAGCTAGGAAAACTTTCATAGGATGACTCGGGAGATCATGAAGAACAAATGATGAAAAGTTGTCAGCTGACCCCGAGCTCATAGCTCACTTGAGCTGGACTTTTGAGCTAGCTAGAGACCTCATTTCAGCTGGAGAGTTGCACCACCATCACCACCACACAGAGTACTTCAAATATGGTCTAAGTTAATTTTTGTGGATTCGTACCTTTTTGCGAAGAGTTGCCATTCCAAGAGGTGCCTTTTCACAAGGAGCTGGCCAAAGACTCATCTTCATATAATTCACCTATGACCAGCTCATCTTCAGCTCATACACATGGGAAGTAGCTCAAATGATGAAAGGTTACCTTCCACAAATGTGACCTTTCATGATAAGAATCTGCCCATTGAAGACCATGACACCTAGATGCATGTTGGAAGCCAAGTCACGCCTAGTTACTGCCATCTTCATTCCATTGACTTCAAGACATTATCCTATGGTTGCAACCTCACCAAAGCCTTGCAAGAAGACCCATGTGCGTTCAAGTAGGCTGCCATGTGCATCATTCAAGCATGTGCACTCTATGTGACATCAAATAGGCGCCAAAACACCAAGGGATGCTTCCTATTCGGCCAAAGACTTATTCCTCTCCATTTTGGCGCCCAAATGACTTCCAAAAGCATTTAAAACATCCATAGGCCGAACCAACACCTTACCATTCGGCCAAGAGCATGTATCTTCATTAAAATCATGTATTTTCATTTAAAAATCATGTATTTTCAAAGGGGTTTCATCCATGGCCGAACCATCATGTATCTATTCGGTCTAAACCCTTTGAAAAACTATAAATAGGTTAGTGTATTTCATTTGTAAGAATCTCATCTCATAGATAAAATATACTCTTGTGAGTTATTTCTCTTCAAAGTTCTTTGTGAACTTTATCGATTAAACAATGTAGTTCCTATACTTGTGGCGTCATTCCTTCCATTTTGATTCCTAAATTCCTAGATTGTTATCTAGTGGGTTGAAGACACGATCACCACCCCTCAAGCAAGTTTGTGAAGACCGGGATTGTGCTTCATAGCATAGTTTCCTCTTTGGCGTGTTTGGGATACTATCACCACCATCTCCATTTCATCATTTCCATCATCAACAACATCCATCAATCCATCAATTCCGCAGCCATCTCTTTTATATCTAAATTTCATTTTTTTTATCTCTTATATTATCATCCATTTCTTAATTCCATCATTAATATTATTTCCTTTTCTTATCTTATTTTGCAGCCCAAGCTTATAAATTCAAGGACATCAGTACTTGTCAATCCTAGATCGGGACACAATAAGGCTATCTACTCTCTTCCATCAAAGCGTGTAGATTCGCCTGTACGTCAAGCGGTAATCAGAGCATAGTTGGATTGACAACAAAAGTGTCATTGGCGTACAAAGCAAAAAAAAAATCAAAAGAGAAAAAGACTCCTTCAACAAATTGGAGTGCAAAAAGAAGAGAAAAATCAGAAAAGAAGAAAAGAAAAGAAAAGAAAAAGAGAAGTTCAAAAAGATAAAGCAAGCCAAGGAAAGTGCTCTACCATTGCAAAGTACATCAAAGAGGCCTATCTACACTAAGAGAAGATAACCTTATTGTTTCTTGAGAAAGGTTGCAGTAAGTGTTGTTTCTTGAATTGTAAGTCACCTCTTCCTTTTTTTATCCTTTCATTTTCCTTGTCTTCAACCATTTTTATCTTTTAATACCTTTAAATCCTTTCTTCTACTTTACATTTCTTCTATTCTTTCTACCCTAACCTATTTGCAGCCGAAGCACACAAGGAAAGAATTAACTTGTTCTAATCTTGAGTAAGTTTTTTAAAGGACTTAACAAGAGAAATTGAGTGGAAAAAGGCTAATTGAGAGAGTGAGATCAGAAGGGGAATTGTTAAAAGCCAAATTATATTCCCGAGAGTAAACACAAGTGTTGAGTGAGTGATCTCTTAATTTTCTTTGGAGTGAAGATTGTGAGGCTTTGAGAGCGTGCTGGTAAGGTTTTAATTTTTTTTTTCTTTCTACTAACAATGTCTTATGATTTTTCATCTTTCCAAACAATGGAGAACGAACAACAAAGAACAAACACATTTCACACTCGTTGCCATGTAAATGGTAAAGTGTGTCTTGTAGCTATTGACGGAGGAAGTTGTACAAATATTGCAAGCATATACATGGTGAACAAATTGGGGCTTACGACAATTAAACATTCCAGCCCATATGACTTGCAATGGTTGGACGACGAGGAAGAGTTAAGGGTCACTGAACAAGTACTTGTGCCATTCTCACTTGGAAGTTACAAAGACGAGATTCTATGTGACGTGGTGCCTATGAATATGAGTCATTTACTCTTAGGGAGGCCATGGCAATTTGACAAGCGGGTTGTCCATGATGGATTCACAAATCAATATTCATTCATCCACAATGAACGAAAAGTCATATGGACTCCATTATCTCCTAGCCGAGTGAATGAAGATAAAAACACCTTGAGGAAAAACATTGAAGCAATGAAAGAGCAAATTAAAGACAAGCAACTTGAAGAAGACGTTGGAGTTGAAAATGAGAGGAGTGAAATTGGATCCAAAGAGGAGAGTAAAGAACAAATTTTATCTAACATTACTTTTTCTCCTATTCTTCCTTTTGTTTTGCAGGACAATTCAAGAGACATATCTTTTCAAGGAGATGATTCAAGAATCATGTCTTTTGGAGGACTAAAAGATGTGACTTTTGAAGAACATATAGTTGTTACTTTTGATCCACAAAACACATCTCTTGATGTTTCAAATATGATGCCATTTGGAGTTCTAAAAGAAACGTCATTTGAAGTGCCAAGAGTTGTGTTCGTTGACATTCCAAGTGCATTGCCAATCGTGAAAAGAATTCAGCAACCAACTCCTATTAAACATCCACCTTGGTTTGATGTTTCCATTCATCTTGTTAATAATTTCTTATATTTTAACTTTGATTTACTTTGCAGGAATTTGAGTTATGTACATGGTATTATCTTACCAAACGTTAATGACAAGATCAATTGTCGTTATAAGCTTGATTGGTGCATTGAACTCAAGCATTTCAAGAAGTTTCAAAGGTTAAGACTCTCTACAAACCATCATGATGATTTAAAGAGTGGAGATGAAGATATACATATTCTTTTTAACGAATATGATGTGTTGGATCAAGGAGATATTCCAAATGATTCAATTTGTCAAATGGAGGAACCAAAAGGCGTGATCCTTGGAAGCTTAAGAGAATTATCTTCTCAAGTACTAGAAGATATGACTTTTCATTTAAAGGACGTGATCTTTGGGAAACCAAATAATATGTCTTTTAGAGTGCGAAAAGAAGTGATCATTCAAAACAACATGTCTTGTGATTCAAATGACATAACTTTTGGCTATTCAAAACATGAGAACAGGGAGTACATTTTTCACTTGTTCATAATTAACAATTCTCTTACTTATGAAAGTTTCTTATCTTTTCAGGTCATGGACATTCAAGGAACCTATTCAAGGGATATGAATCTTGATAAGAATCCTTTCATAAAGATGATCTATGGAAGCAAACCAGCAACGATTGAATGGGCGTACAATTTGGAGAAGTCATCTTTCGATTTGAGGACAAATCGCCCAAAAGAAGGGGAGGATGATGTGATCCTGTTTAGCACCAACTTTCTGCATGACATACTCACATCATTGAAGAACCATCAAACTCAATATAAGGGAGTTCTACCATACTTTATATTATATTTACTTAATTATGCACTATATATATTATTATGAGCATACATTTGCATATTAGACTATACTTGAATTCTCATAGTATGTGCATTCATTCATTATATCCTATGGTTTGCATCATTGATTGATATTCATGTATATAATCTAAAGTTATAATATTAATATTCATTCATTATCATATGATGCATGAATTATTATTATAACCTATAGTTCACATCTTTATAATATGCACATCATTATATTATATGCATTATATAGTTTATATACTTAGTTTATTTCTTTATGTTATGCATGTAGGCATATTCGGCCAACACTTGGGAGCTACATTTGAGCTTAACTAATGATAAGGAGCTAGGAAAACTTTCATAGGGTGACTCGGGAGATCATGAAGAACAAATGATGAAAAGTTGTCAGCTGACCCCGAGCTCATAGCTCACTTGAGCTGGACTTTTGAGCTAGCTAGAGACCTCATTTCAGCTGGAGAGTTGCACCACCATCACCACCACACAAAGTACTTCAAATATGGTCTAAGTTAATTTTTGTGGATTCGTACCTTTTTGCGAAGAGTTGCCATTCCAAGAGGTGCCTTTTCACAAGGAGCTGGCCAAAGACTCATCTTCATATAATTCACCTATGACCAGCTCATCTTCAGCTCATACACATGGGAAGTAGCTCAAATGATGAAAGGTTACCTTCCACAAATGTGACCTTTCATGATAAGAATCTGCCCATTGAAGACCATGACACCTAGATGCATGTTGGAAGCCAAGTCACGCCTAGTTGCTGCCATCTTCATTCCATTGACTTCAAGACATTATCCTATGGTTGAAACCTCACCAAAGCCTTGCAAGAAGACCCATGTGCGTTCAAGTAGGCTGCCATGTGCATCATTCAAGCATGTGCACTCCATGTGACATCAAATAGGCGCCAAAACACAAAGGGATGCTTCCTATTCGGCCAAAGACTTATTCCTCTCCATTTTGGCGCCCAAATGACTTCCAAAAGCATTTAAAACATCCATAGGCCGAACCAACACCTTACCATTCGGCCAAGAGCATGTATCTTCATTAAAATCATGTATTTTCATTTAAAAATCATGTATTTTCAAAGGGGTTTCATCCATGGCCGAACCATCATGTATCTATTCGGTCTAAACCCTTTGAAAAACTATAAATAGGTTAGTGTATTTCATTTGTAAGAATCTCATCTCATAGATAAAATATACTCTTGTGAGTTATTTCTCTTCAAAGTTCTTTGTGAACTTTATCGATTAAACAAGTGTAGTTCCTATACTTGTGGCGTCATTCCTTCCATTTTGATTCCTAAATTCCTAGATTGTTATCTAGTGGGTTGAAGACACGATCACCACCCCTCAAGCAAGTTTGTGAAGACCGGGATTGTGCTTCATAGCATAGTTTCCTCTTTGGCGTGTTTGGGATACTATCACCACCATCTCCATTTCATCATTTCCATCATCAACAACATCCATCAATCCATCAATTCCGCAACCATCTCTTTTATATCTAAATTTCATTTTTTTAATCTCTTATATTATCATCCATTTCTTAATTCCATCATTAATATTATTTCCTTTTCTTATCTTATTTTGCAGCCCAAGATTATAAATTCAAGGACATCAGTACTTGTCAATCCTAGATCGGGACACAATAAGGCTATCTACTCTCTTCCATCAAAGCGTGTAGATTCGCCTGTACGTCATTTGAGCTAGCTAGAGACCTCATTTCAGCTGGAGAGTTGCACCGTCATCTTTACCACAGAGAACACTTCAAATACGGTCTATGTCAATTTTTGTGGATTCGTACCTTTTCGCGAATAGTTATCATTCCAAAAGGTGCCTTTTCACAAGGAGTTGACCTATGACTCATCTTCATGTAATTCATCTATGGCCAGCTCATCTTCATCTCAAACACTTGTAAAGTAGCTCAAATGATGAAAGGTTACCTTCCACATAATGTGACCTTTCATGATAAGTTGCTGCCCATTGAAGGCCATGACACCTAGATGCATGTTGGAAGCCAAGTCACGCCTAGTTGCTGCCATATTCATTCCATGGACTTCAAGACACCATCCTATGGTTGTAACATGACCAAAGCCTTGCAAGAAGACCCATGTGCATTCAAGTAGGCTGCCATGTGCATCATTCAAGCATGTGCACTCCATGTGACATAACATTGGCGCCAAAACACCAAGGGATGCTTCCTATTCGGCCAAAGACTTTTTCCTCTTCATTTTGGCGCCCAAATAACTTCCAAATGCATTCAAATCAACCTTAGGGCCGAACCAACACATAACCATTCGGCCAAGAGCATGTATCTTCATTTAAATCATGTATTTTTATCAAAAATCATGTATTTTCAAAGGGGTTTCAACCTTGGCCGAACCATCAAGTATCTATTCGGTCTAAACCCTTTGAAAACTATAAATAGGCTTGGGTATTTCATTTGTAGAAGAACCCTTTGATCAATTAAAAACCCTTTGTGAGATTATTCTCTCTTCAAGTTCTTTTTAGAACTATATCGATTAAACAAGACTTTCTAAAGCTTGTGGCATCATTCCTTCACCTTGATACTTCTGGTTCCTATCTCCTATAGATAGAGGGTCAAAGTCCTTAATACCATCCCTTATAACGACTTATAAGAAATGGGTCTTTGCTCCTTTATAGCATTGGTTCCTTCTTAGTCTTATAAAAATGACTGTCCCTTTTTCCCATATATATGGGGTAAGGGGGAGGTAAGATAGTAGGCTACCCCAACACCAGGTTGAGAGAAGCTTCCGTAAGAGACCTCCGAATTATGAAATGCCCTCTGTGGGACTCGATCCCACGACTTCAAGGTTAAGAACCTTGTGCTCTACCAACTGAGCTGGATGGTCATTTCATTACCACCTTCCACCATCACTATCACGCCAACTCCATTCCATTAATATTTCCATCACCATTATCCATATCCCTTCACACCCATATAATCATCCTTCATCATCAACAAGGCATTCGTCTATTTACCACCATTGGAGGCCGAATCCATCATCACTTGAAGGATCATTCTACAACACTTCCACAACCCTTCTTTGATAACTATTCTATCCATTTCAATTCTTTCCATTTCCTTTCTTAATTATTCTTTTACTTAACCAATTCTTCTTCTTTTGTGCAGATTACTTTTCAATTCAAGGCGTAGCATTTGGTGTCTCTCCTAGATCGGGAAACAACAAGGTTGCCAACTTCTCCATTATTGAAGAAGCCTGGTTAGCCTTACATCAAGCGGTAATCAGAGCTTTGGTGGATTGACATTCAAAGTGCTACAAAAAAAGCAACAAAAAGAGAAAAAGAAAGAAGAAAAAAAAGAGAAAGAAGAGACTCCTACAACAAATTTGGAGTGCAAAAGAAAGAAAAAGAAAAAGAAAAACAGAAATTCAAAGGAAAAAGCAAGTTGCAAAGTACACTCAAAGAGAAGCATATTACAATCTGCCCAACATCAAACTTGAAGGAGGTATCCTTGTTGTTTCTTGTGAAGGAAGATAGTAAGTGTTGCAACTTGAGTTGTAAATTATCTTCACTTTCTTACTATTTCATTTCTTTATTCTTTCATTTTTTTTCTTGTTTCATTACCATATTTTTTCTTAAACTTTCTACCCTATCATAACCATTTCTACCCCTAATCATTTCTAAACCGACGCACAAACTAAAGAGACTTGCTCAATCTTGAGTTAGTTCTTTAAAAGGACCCACAAGAGAGAATCGAGCGGAAAAAGGCATAAAGAGAGGGTGAGATCAGAAGGGGGATCAGAAAAAGCCAAGACATATATCCCCGAGTGCAAACACGAGTGATTGAGTGGAGTGACATCGCAAATTTTTTTTTGGAGTGATCGTGAGGTTTTGTTGTGTGAAATTTGGTAAGGTCCTATTTTTCACATTTCAATTTTTTTTCACTAACAATGTTACTTGATATTTCCTCTTCCCAAGCAATGGAGAACAATCAGCAAAGAGAGAATGCATTTCATACTCGTTGCCATGTAAATGGTAAAGTGTGTCTTGTAGTTATTGACGGAGGATGTTGTACAAACATTGTAAGCACATACATGGTGAACAAATTGGGGCTTTCAACGATTAAACATTCCAGCTCATATAAATTGCTATGGTTGAACGACGAGGAAGAATTAAAGGTCACTGAACAAGTACTTGTGTCATTCTCAATCGGAATATACAAAGACGAGATTCTATGTGATGTGGTGCCTATGAGTACAAGTCATTTACTTTGGGGGAGGCCATGGCAATTTGACAAACGGGCTGTCCATGATGGATTCACAAATCGGTACTCAATCATCCAAAATGAAAGAAAATTCATTTTGACTCCATTATCTCCTAGTCGAGTGAGTAAAGATCAAACTCATTTGAAAATGAGAATTGAAGTAATGAAAAAACAACTTAAAGACAATGCAACTGAAGGAGAACGTTTGGAGGAAGATTCAAATGAAGAAAAGCTTTTTGAAGTTGAACAAAAGAGAGTGGATGTAGAAAATGTTGGAGTTGAAAATGAGAAGAATGAATTTGGAGAAAAAGAGGATAGTGAAGAACAAATTTTATCTAACCTTTCTTCTCCTCTCATTCCTTTTGTTTTACAGGACCATTCAAGGGACATATCTTTTCAAGGAGAAAAATCATGGCTTTTGGAGGACTAAAAGATGTGACTTTTGGTGATCCACAAAACATGTCTCTTGATATTTCAAAGGAAGTGTCACTTGAAATGCCAAGAGTAGAAGCCGTTAACATTCCAAATACACTGCACATATTGAAGGGAATTCAACAACCAATGGAGTTCTCCATCATTAAGCAACCAACTCCCATTAAACATCCACCTTGGTTTGATATTTCCATTCATTTTGTTTATAATTTCTCATATTCTAACTTTGATTTAGTTTGTAGGAAATAAATTCATATACATGGGACTTGTAAAATGGAGGAACCAAGAGGCATGATCCATGGAAGCTTAAGAGAAATATATTTTTAAGTGCCAAAAGCTATAACTTTTCATTCAATGGACATGACTTTTGGGATGCCAAGGGGCATGATCATTCAAAGCAACATGTCTTCAACAGACATGATTTTTAGCGATCCATCAAACACCAACAGAAAGTATAATTTTCCTTTATTTGTATTCAATCATGTTTTTACTTATGAGAGTTATCTTTCTTTTCAGGTCATGTACATTCAAAGCACTTATTCAAAGGACATGACTTATGAAAAGAATCTTTTCATAAAGATCCCTGTTGCATCTATCGGATGGGAGGACAATTTGGAGAAGTCACATTTTGATTTGAGGACAAATCGCATAAAAGAAGGGGAGGATGATGTGATCCTGTCTAGCTCCAACTTTATCCATGACTTGATCACACCATGGAGATTATTCAAATCTGGTTCTAAGGGAGTTCTTCCTTACTTTATCTTATATTTACTTATTTATGCATTATATACTATTATGAGCATACATATGAAGATTATACTATACTTGAATTATCATAACATGTGCATTCATTCATTATATGGTTTGCATCATTGATTGATATTCAAGCATATAATCTATAGTTATAATAATAATATTCATTCATTATCATATGATGCATGAGTTATTATTATAACCTATAGTCCACATATTTATATATTTATATCCTATATTACTTAGCTTATAATATGCTTTCTTTTGTAGGTGCATATTCGGCCACATGATGGGAGCTGACTTAAAGCTAGCATTGGAGTCAATGAGCTTAGGAAACTTGACTAGAAATCCTCCGGGACAGCTCAAGAACATTTTGGGACAAAGTTGCCAGTTGTCCCCCGAGCTCATAGCTCACTTGAGCTGGACTTTTGAGCTAGCTAGAGACCTCATTTCAGCTGGAGAGTTGCACCATCATCTTCACCACAGAGAACACTTCAAATACGGTCTATGTCAATTTTTGTGTATTCGTACCTTTTCGCGAATAGTTGTCATTCCAAAAGGTGCCTTTTCGCAAGGAGTTGACCTATGACTCATCTTCATGTAATTCTTCTATGGCCAGCTCATCTTCATGTAATTCATCTATGGCCAGCTCATCTTCAGCTCAAACACTTGTAAAGTATCTCAAATGATGAAAGGTTACCTTCCACATAATGTGACCTTTCATGACAAGTTGCTGCCCATTGAAGGCCATGACAGCTAGATGCATGTTGGAAGCCAAGTCACGCCTAGTTGCTGCCATATTCATTCCATGGACTTCAAGACACCATCCTATGGTTGTAACATCACCAAAGCCTTGCAAGAAGACCCATGTGCGTTCAAGTAGGCTGCCATGTGCATCATTTAAGCATGTGCACTCCATGTGATATCAAATTGGCGCCAAAACACCAAGGGATACTTCCTATTCGGCCAAAGACTCTTTCCTCTTCATTTTGGCGCCCAAATAACTTCCAAATGCATTCAAATCAACCTTAGGGCCGAACCAACACATAACCATTCGGCCAAGAGCATGTATCTTCATTTAAATCATGTATTTTCATCAAAAATCATGTATTTTCAAAGGGGTTTCAACCTTGGCCGAACCATCAAGTATCTATTCGGCCTAAACACTTTGAAAATTATAAAATAAGCTTGGATATTTCATTTGTAGAAGAACCCTTTGATCAATTAAAAATCCTTTGTGAGATTATTCTCTCTTCAAGTTCTTTTTAGAACTATATCGATTAAACAAGCCTTTCTAAAGCTTGTGGCGTCATTCATTCACCTTGATACTTCTGGTTCCTATCTCCTATAGATAGAGGGTCAAAGTCCTTAATACCATCCCTTATAACGACTTATAAGAAACGGGTCTTTGCTCCTTTATAGCATTGGTTCCTTCTTAGTCTTATAAGATACTATCTATTCATTACCACCTTCCATCATCACTATCACACCAACTCCATTCCATTAATATTTCCATCACCATTATCCATATCCCTTCACACCCATATAATCATCCTTCATCATCAACAAGGCATTCGTCTATTTACCACCATTGGAGGCCGAATCCATCATCACTTGAAGGATCATTCTACAACACCTCCATTATTGAAGAAGTCTGGTTAGCCTTACATCAAGCGGTAATCAGAGCTTTGGTGGATTGACATTCAAAGTGCTACAAAAAAAAGCAACAAAAAGAGAAAAAGAAAGAAGAAAAACAAAAAAAGAGAAAGAAGAGACTCCTTTAACAAATTTGGAGTGCAAAAGAAAGAAAAAGAAAAAGAAAAACAGAAATTCAAAGAAAGAAGCAAGTTGCAAAGTACACTCAAAGAGAAGCATATTACAATCCGCCCAACATCAAACTTGAAGGAGGTATCCTTGTTATTTCTTATGAAGGAAGATAGTAAGTGTTACAACTTGAGTTGTAAATTATCTTCACTTTCTTACTATTTCATTTCTTTATTCTTTCATTTTTTTTCTTGTTTCATTACCATATCTTTTTCTTAAACTTTCTACCCTATCGTAACCATTTCTAAACCGACGCACAAACTAAAGAGACTTGCTCAATCTTGAGTTAGTTCTTTAAAAGGACCCACAAGAGAGAATCGAGCGAAAAAAGGCATAAAGAGAGGGTGAGATCAAAAGGGGGATCAGAAAAAGCCAGGACATATATCCCCGAGTGCAAACACGAGTGCTTGAGTGGAGTGACATCGCAAATTTTGTTTTGGAGTGACCGTGAGGTTTTGTTGTGTGAAATTTGGTATGGTCCTATTTTTCACATTTCAATTTTTTTTTCACTAACAATGTTACTTGATATTTCCTCTTCCCAAGCAATGGAGAATAATCAGCAAAGAGAGAATGCATTTCATACTCGTTGCCATGTAAATGGTAAAGTGTGTCTTGTAGTTATTGACGGAGGATGTTGTACAAACATTGCATGGTGAACAAATTGGGGCTTTCAACGATTAAACATTCCAGCCCATATAAATTGCAATGGTTGAATGACGAGGAAGAATTAAAGGTCACTGAACAAGTACTTGTGTCATTCTCAATCGGAATATACAAAGACGAGATTCTATGTGATGTGGTGCCTATGAGTACGAGTCATTTACTTTGGGGGAGGCCATGGCAATTTGACAAACGGGATGTCCATGATGGATTCACAAATCGGTACTCAATCATCCACAATGAAAGAAAATTCATTTTGACTCCATTATCTCCTAGTCGAGTGAGTAAAGATCAAACTCATTTGAAAATGAGAATTGAAGCAATGAAAAAACAACTTAAAGACAATGCAACTGAAGGAGAACGTTTGGAGGAATATTCAAATGAAGAAAAGCTTTTTGAATTTGAACAAAAGAGAGTGGATGTAGAAAACGTTGGAGTTGAAAATGAGAAGAATGAATTTGGAGAAAAAGAGGATAGTGAAGAACAAATTTTATCTAACCTTTCTTCTCCTATCATTCCTTTTGTTTTGCAGGACCATTCAAGGGACATATCTTTTCAAGGAGAAAAATCATGGCTTTTGGAGGACTAAAAGATGTGACTTTTGGTGATCCACAAAACATGTCTCTTGATATTTCAAAGGAAGTGTCACTTGAAATGCCAAGAGTAAAAGCCGTTGACATTCCAAATACACTGCATATATTGAAGGGAATTCAACAACCAATGGAGTTCTCCATCATTAAGCAACCAACTCCCATTAAACATCCACCTTGGGTTGATATTTCCATTCATTTTGTTTATAGTTTCTCATATTCTAACTTTGATTTAGTTTGCAAGATATCAATTCATATACATGGGACTTGTAAAATGGAGGAACCAAGAGGCATGATCCATGGAAGCTTAAGAGAAATATATTTTCAAGTGCCAAAAGCTATAACTTTTCATTCCATGGACATGACTTTTGGGATGCCAAGGGACATGATCATTCAAAGCAACATGTCTTCAACAGACATGATTTTTAGCGATCCATCAAACACCAACAGAAAGTATAATTTTCCTTTATTTGTATTCAATCATGTTTTTACTTATGAGAGTTATCTTTCTTTTCAGGTCATGTACATTCAAAGCACTTATTCAAAGGACATGACTTATGAAAAGAATCTTTTCATAAAGATCCCTGTTGCATCTATCGGATGGGAGGACAATTTGGAGAAGTTACATTTCGATTTGAGGACAAATCGCATAAAAGAAGGGGAGGATGATGTGATCCTGTCTAGCTCCAACTTTATCCATGACTTGATCACACCATGGAGATTATTCAAAGCTGGTTCTAAGGGAGTTCTTCCTTACTTTATCTTATATTTACTTATTTATGCATTATATACTATTATGAGCATACATATGAAGATTAGACTATACTTGAATTATCATAACATGTGCATTTATTTATTATATGGTTTGCATCATTGATTGATATTCAAGCATATAATCTATTGTTATAATAATAATATTCATTCATTATCATATGATGCATGAGTTATTATTATAACATATAGTCCACATATTTATATATTTATATCCTATATTACTTAGCTTATAATATGCTTTCTTTTGTAGGTGCATATTCGGCCACATGATAGGAGCTGACTTAAAGCTAGCATTGGAGTCAATGAGCTTAGGAAACTTGACTAGAACAACTCCAGGATAGCTCAAGAACATGTTGGGACAAAGTTGCCAGCTGACCCCCGAGCTCATAGCTCACTTGAGCTGGACTTTTGAGCTAGCTAGAGACCTCATTTCAGCTCAAATGATGAAAGGTTACCTTCCACATAATGTGACCTTTCATGACAAGTGGCTGCCCATTGAAGGCCATGACACCTAGATGCATGTTGGAAGCCAAGTCACGCCTAGTTGCTGCCATATTCATTCCATGGACTTCAAGACACCATCCTATGGTTGTAACATCACCAAAGCCTTGCAAGAAGACCCATGTGCGTTCAAGTAGGCTGCCATGTGCATCATTCAAGCATGTGCACTCCATGTGACATCAAATTGGAGCCAAAACACCAAGGGATGCTTCCTATTCGGCCAAAGACTCTTTCCTCTTCATTTTGGCGCCCAAATAACTTCCAAATGCATTCAAATCAATCTTAGGGCCGAACCAACACATAACCATTCGGCCAAGAGCATGTATCTTCATTTAAATCATGTATTTTCATCAAAAATCATGTATTTTCAAAGGAGTTTCAACCTTGGCCGAACCATCAAGTATCTATTCGGCCTAAACCCTTTGAAAACTATAAATAGGCTTGGGTATTTCATTTGTAGAAGAACCCTTTGATCAATTAAAAATCCTTTGTGAGATTATTCTCTCTTCAATTTCTTTTTAGAACTATATCGATTAAACAATCCTTTCTAAAGCTTGTGTCGTCATTCCTTCACCTTGATACTTCTGGTTACTATCTCCTATAGATAGAGGGTCAAAGTCCTTAATACCATCCCTTATAACGACTTATAAGAAACGGGTCTTTGATCCTTTATAGTATAGGTTTTTTCTTAGTCTTATAAGATACTATCTATTCATTACCACCTTCCATCATCACTATCACGCCAACTCCATTCCATTAATATTTCCATCACCATTATCCATATCCCTTCACACCCATATAATCATCCTTCATCATCAACAAGGCATTCGTCCATTTACCACCATTGGAGGCCGAATCCATCATCACTTGAAGGATCATTCTACAACACTTCCGCAGCCCTTCTTTGATAACTATTCTATCCATTTCAATACTTTCCAATTCCTTTCTTAATTATTCTTTTACTTAACCAATTATTCTTCTTTTGTGCAGATTACTTTTCAATTCAAGGCGTAGCATTTGGTGTCTCTCCTAGATCGGGAAACAACAAGGTTGCCAACTTCTCCATTATTGAAGAAGCCTGGTTAGCCTTACATCAGCACAAGGAACAATTGGTGAAAAGTTGTCCGGAGGCCGTGAGCTCATAGCTAGATTGAGCTGAAGATTTGAGCTACAAGATGACCTTATTTCAGCTGGGGAGTTGCACCATCATCATCACCACATAGGACACTTCAAATATTTCCTAAGTCAAAATTTGTGAAATCGTACCTTTTTGCGAATAGTTGCCACCTCAAGAGGTACCTTTTCACAAGGAGCTGCCCAAACGTCCACCATGTCACAAGTCATCTATGGTCAGCTCACCTTTAGCTCATTCACACCATAAGCAGCTCAAACATGAAGGGACACCTTTCTCAAACATTGTGACCTTTCATGAATGATGCTGCCCATGAAGATGCCTTTTCATCTAGGAGCACGTTGGTGAAAGAATTGCTAGCATTAGAACCTTAAATCACCAAGAGGCATGAGATAGAGCTCCAAGCCTATTCGATCACACCACATGCCTTGCACATGGAAGCTTTGGCGCCAAACATGATAAGGCACATGACTATTCGGCCAAGGAGAGGAAATTGGCGCCAAGATGAACAAGCATGCACCATTCGGCCAAGTGAGATGTCTCTCCACCCTTTGACCGAATCATTAAGGCCTTTCATGAAGAGTTAGCCAAACCATCACAAGCCCAAAGGACTTATTCATTCATCTCAAGCATTATGTATTTTCCTAGAGACATGTATCTAGTCGAAACAACTTGTAACCATTCGGCTAAGCCCTCTCATTTCCTATAAATAGAGTGGCTTGCCTTCATTTGTACCCATCTCATCTCTTATATAAAATATACTCTTGTGAGTTATTTCTCTTCAACGTTCTTTGTGAACTTTATCGATTAAACAAGTATAGTTCCTATACTTGTGGCGTCATTCCTTCCATTTTGATTCCAAAATTCCTAGATTGTTATCTAGTGGGTTGAAGACACTATCACCACCCCTCAAGCAAGTTTGTGAAGACCGGGATTGTGCTTCATAGCATAGTTTCCTCTTTGGCATGTTTGAGATACAACATCACCAGCATTGCCATTTCATCATCAACATCATCCATCTCTTCTATTAATTCCGCAGCCATCTCTATCCTTTATTTATTTCATCTCATTCTTATTATTTATTTTCATTACTTATATTATTATCCCCTTTATTAAATTCCATTATTAATCATTATTTTCTTATCTTATTTTACAGCCCAAACTTATAAATTCAAGGACATCAGTACTTGTCAATCCTAGATCGGGACACAATAAGGCTATCTACTCTCTTCTCCCAAAGCGTGTAGATCCGCCTTACATCAAGCGGTAATCAGAGCATAGTTGGATTGACAATAAAAGTGTCATTGGCGTGCAAAGCAAAAAGAAAAAAGAAAAAGGAGTTCAAAATACAAAAAGAAGAACATTCAAAAAAGAAGAAAAAAAAAGAGAAAGCAAGCCAAGGAAAGTTCTCTACCATTGCAAAGTACATCAAAGAGGCCATCTACACTAAGAGAAGATAACCTTATTGTTTCTTGAGAAAGGTTGCAGTAAGTGTTGTTTCTTGAATTGTAAGTCACCTCTTTATTTTCCATAATTTCATTTTCCTTGTCTTCAACCATTTCTTTCTTTTAAATACCTTAAAACCTTTCTTCTACCTTTCCATTTCTTCTATTCTTTTCAACTCTAACCTATTTACAGCCGACGCACACAAGGAAGGAATTAACTTGTTATAATCTTGAGTAAGTTCCTCAAAGGACTTAGCAAGAGAAATTGAGTGGAAAAAGGCTATTGAGAGAGTGAGATCAGAAGGGGAATTGTTAAAAGCCAAATATATATTCCTGAGAGTAAACACGAGTGTTTAGTGGAGTGATCTTATATTTTCTTTGCAGTGAAATTGTGAGACTTTGTTAGTGTGCTGGTAAGGTTTATTTTTTTGTTTTATTTACTAACCATGTCTCAAAGTCCTAAAGGAAATGCAGGTCAACCCAATTTGTAAATGCAAGCACTGATTGGAGAAATGATGAGAATGTTTCGAATATAATTTGATGCTCTCCATGAGAAACTAGACCAAAGACAAGATCAACCACAAATTAGAAACAATAATACTCCTCAGAGGCAACAACCTCTTCCAGAAGATGATGTCCCAAATCCTTATGATGAAGAAGAACCAGCATTGATACAAGGACCTAGGCGTGCAAATGTTGATGATAATATGAGCAACATCAAAATCAAAATTCCTCAATTCCAAGGGAAGACTGATCCAGAAGCCTATCTTGAATGGGAAAGCAAGGTGGAACATGTGTTTAGGTGCCATAACTATTCTGAACTCAAGAAAGTAAGATTGGTAGCCATGGAGTTTGTTGATTATGCTTTGATATGGTGGGATCAACTTACTATTACTCGAAGAAGGAATGGAGAGAGACCAATTTCAACATGGCTCGAAATGAAAGGTATCATGCTTAAACATTTCATTCCTACTCATCATCACCGAGACATGTTTCAGAAATTGCAGAATTTGAAAAAAGGCCAATGGAGTGTGGAGGATTATTATAAAGAAATGGAAGTGGTGATGATCCGAGTCAATATTGGGAGGATCGTGAAGCAACCATGGCTAGATTTCTTGCTGGACTCAATCCTGAGATTGCCAACATACTAGAATTGTATCATTATATCGAACTTGATGAAATGGTGCAAATGGCTATGAAAATAGAGAGGCAATTACGAAGGAGATCTATATCTCGCACTACCATGCCTTCGAGATAGAGTCCTAACAATTTGAAGAAGTCTACTCCTACTCCTATCAAGGAAAAAGCTGAATCATCAAATGCATCCCAACTTGGTAAGGAGAATCGAGGAAAAGAGATCCCTGAACTAACAAGAGACATCTGTTGTTTTAAATGTCTTGGGAGGGGGCATATATCCACACAATGTCCCAATAGAAACACCATGTTATTACTTGGAAATGGTGAGATTGAATCTGACCATGAAGAAGAAGAAGCACCACCAACAGAAGTGGAGGAAGAAACCGAAATTAGTGCTCCTGTGGAAGGTGAAGCCCTAGTGGTCAAGAGAAGTCTAAGTGCCCAAGTAGTAGAAGACGATACACAACGGAAAAACATCTTTCATACCCGCTGCCATGTGAATGAAAAAGTGTGTTTCATGATTATAGACGGAGGGAGTTATACTAATGTTGCTAGTACCATCATGGTGGAGAAATTGGGATTGCAAACGTTGAAATATTCAAATCCCTACAAACTATAATGGCTCAATGAACGAGGTGAACTTAATGTCAACAAACAGGTGATGGTCCCTTTTTCAATTGGTAAGTACAAGGATGAGGTTATGTGCGATGTTGTTCCTATGCATGCTAGCCATTACTCCTTGGAAGACCATGGCAATATGATAGGAGGACCATTCATGATTGTTTTACCAATCAGTATTCATTCAACCATGGAGGAAAGAAGATCATCCTAACACCCTTGACGCCTAAACAAGTCCAAGTTGAGTAAATCAAGATGAAACAAAGTGTTGAGGCCATGAGGAAAGGAAAATCGAAGTTAATCCAGGAAGAAAACATTCCAAAAACAAGTGCTTATACATCTAAGTGCTTGTTACAAAGATGTTTACTGACGAGGCGCAAGGTCAAAGAAGATTTTTCTAACTTTGACAATGCAAGAATTTCATTTGATTTTGCAGGATGATCCAAGTGGCACAATCCATCTTTATGGGAAATTAAAAGACGTGACCTTTCAAGAGCCAAAAGGTGCGATTTTTGAAAAGTAAAGAGTGGTAATTCTTCATCCAAAGGACGTGATCCTTCAAGAATCAAGAGTTATGCCTAATGAAAATCAAAGGGAAGCGATTTTTCAACCAAGGGGCGTGACTTATGAGAACATCACCATTCCAAGAGTCATCATCTTTCATGAATCAATGCAAACATCTATTGAAGAACAAAATGACATGATTTTTGGAATGCAAAAGGGCGCAAACGTTCAAAGCAAAATGAATTCAATAGACATGAACTTTGAACATACAATTTACATGAAGTATTTCTTAACTTTAGTTATGTTTGATCACATTTTTTCTAATGAAAGTTTTCTTTCTTTTCAGGTTAAGAACTTCTAAAGCAGTCTTTCAACGGATATGAACCTTTTTGTAAAGATTGAATGGAAGGACACTAGGAAAAGATGATCATTCGATTTGAGGACAAATCGATTAAAAGAAGGGGAGTATGATGTGATCCAATTCAGCATCATATTTACCATGGCTATTCCAACCTCTCCAGGGAAGAAACTTTCTATCTTTATACCTATAGATGCTTATTTCATATGTTATAAGATAGTTATTTTCATATATATATATTATACCTATAGTTATTATGATAATAAGTTATCCATTTATATATGAGATACAAGTTATTATCATATACTATAGTCACAATATTATAATGTACACATTATATAAGCTTATATACTTAGTTTATTTCTTTATGTTATGCATGTAGGCACATTCGACCAACACTTGGGAGCTGCATTAGAGCTAAATAGAGCATGTAACAACAAGGAAACTTACATGGGATCGATTAGGAGAGCACAAGGAACAATTGGTGAAAAGTTGTCCGGAGGCCGTGAGCTCATAGCTAGATTCAGCTGAAGATTTGAGCTACAAGATGACCTTATTTCTGCTGGGGAGTTGCACCATCATCATCACCACTTATGACACTTCAAATATGTCCTAAGTAAAAATTTGTGAAATCGTACCTTTTTGTGAATAGTTGCCACCTCAAGAGGTACCTTTTCACAAGGAGCTGTCCAAACGTCCACCATGTCACAAGTCATCTATGGCCAGCTCACCTTTAGCTCATTCACACCATAAGCAGCTCAAACATGAAGGGACACCTTTCTCAAACATTGTGACCTTTCATGAATGATGCTGCCCATGAAGATGCCTTTTCATCTAGGAGCACGTTGGTGAAAGAATTGCTAGCATTAGAACCTTAAATCACCAAGAGACATGAGATAGAGCTCTAAGCCCATTCGATCACACCACATGCCTTGCAACATGGAAGCTTTGGCGCCAAACATGATAAGGCACATGACTATTCGGCCAAGGAGAGGGAATTGGCGCCAAGATGAACAAGCATGCACCATTCAGCCAAGTGAGATGTCTCTCCACCCTTTGACCGAATCATTAAGGCCTTTCATGAAGAGTTAGCCAAACCATCACAAGCCCAAAGGTCTTATTCATTCATCTCAAGCATTATGTATTTTCCTAGAGACATGTATCTAGTCGAAACAACTTGTAACCATTCAGCCAAGCCCTCTCATTTCTTATAAATAGAGTGGCTTGCCTTCATTTGTACCAATCTCATCTCTTATATAAAATATACTCTTGTGAGTTATTTCTCTTCAACGTTCTTTGTGAACTTTATCGATTAAACAAGTATAGTTCCTATACTTGTGGCGTCATTCCTTCCATTTTGATTCCAAAATTTCTAGATTGTTATCTAGTGGGTTGAAGACACTATCACCACCCCTCAAGCAAGTTTGTGAAGACCGGAATTGTGCTTTATTGCATAGTTTCCTCTTTGGCGTGTTTGAGATACAACATCACCAGCATTGCCATTTCATCATCAACATCATCCATCTCTTCTATCAATTCCGCAACCATCTCTATCCTTTATTTATTTCATCTCATTCTTATTATTTATTTTCATTACTTATATTATTATCCCCTTTATTAAATTCCATTATTAATTATTATTTTCTTATCTTATTTTGCAGCCCAAACTTATAAATTCAAGGACATCAGTACTTGTCAATCCTATATCGGGACACAAAAAGGCTATCTACTCTCTTCTCCCAAAGCGTGTAGATCCGCCTTACATCAAGCGGTAATCAGAGCATAGTTGGATTGACAATAAAAGTGTCATTGGCGTGAAAAGCAAAAAGTAAAAAGAAAAAGGAGTTCAAAATACAAAAAGAAGAACATTCAAAAAAGAAGAAAAAAAAGAAAAAAAAAAGAGAAAGCAAGCCAAGGAAAGTGCTCTACCATTGCAAAGTACATCAAAGAGGCCATCTACACTAAGAGAAGATAACCTTATTGTTTCTTGAGAAAGGTTGCAGTAAGTGTTGTTTCTTGAATTGTAAGTCATCTCTTTATTTTCCATAATTTCATTTTCCTTGTCTTCAACCATTTCTTTCTTTTAAATACCTTAAAACCTTTCTTCTACCTTTCCATTTCTTCTATTCTTTTCAACTCTAACCTATTTACAGCCGACGCACACAAGGAAGGAATTAACTTGTTATAATCTTGAGTAAGTTCCTCAAAGGACTTAGCAAGAGAAATTGAGTGGAAAAAGGCTATTGAGAGAGTGAGATCAGAAGGGGAATTGTTAAAAGCCAAATATATATTCCTGAGAGTAAACACGAGTGTTTAGTGGAGTGATCATATATTTTCTTTGGAGTGAAATTGTGAGACTTTGTTAGTGTGCTGGTAAGGTTTATTTTTTTTGTTTTATTTACTAACCATGTCTCAAAGTCCTAAAGGAAATGCAGGTCAACCCAATTTGCAAATGCAAGCACTGATTGGAGAAATGATGAGAATGTTTTGAATATAATTTGATGCTCTCCATGAGAAACTATACCAAAGACAAGATCAACCACAAATTAGAAACAATAATACTCCTCAGAGGTAACAACCTCTTCCAAAAGATGATGTCCCAAATCCTTATGATGAAGAAGAACCAGCATTGATACAAGGACCTAGGCGTGCAAATGTTGATGATAATATGAGCAACATCAAAATCAAAATTCCTCAATTCCAAGGGAAGACTGATCCAGAAGCCTATCTTGAATGGGAAAGCAAGGTGGAACATGTGTTTAGTTGCCATAACTATTCCGAACTCAAGAAAGTAAGATTGGTAGCCATGGAGTTTGTTGATTATGCTTTGATATGGTGGGATCAACTTACTATTACTCGAAGAAGGAATGGAGAGAGACCAATTTCAACATGGCTCGAAATGAAAGGTATCATGCTTAAACGTTTCATTCCTACTCATCATCACCGAGACATGTTTCAGAAATTGCAGAATTTGAAAAAAGGCCAATGGAGTGTGGAGGATTATTATAAAGAAATGGAAGTGGTGATGATCCGAGTCAATATTGAGGAGGATCGTGAAGCAACCATGGCTAGATTTCTTGTTGGACTCAATCCTGAGATTGCCAACACACTAGAATTGTATCATTATATCGAACTTGATGAAATGGTGCAAATGGCTATGAAAATAGAGAGGCAATTACGAAGGAGATCTATATCTCGCACTACCATGCCTTCGAGATGGAGTCCTAACAATTTGAAGAAGTCTACTCCTACTCCTATCAAGGAAAAAGCTAAATCATCAAATGCATCCCAACTTGGTAAGGAGAATCGAGGAAAAGAGATCCCTGAACTAACAAGAGACATCCGTTGTTTTAAATGTCTTGGGAGGGGGCATATATCCACACAATGTCCCAATAGAAACACCACATTATTACTTGGAAATGGTGAGATTGAATCTGACCATGAAGAAGAAGAAGCACCACCAACAGAAGTGGAGGAAGAAACCGAAATTAGTGCTCCTGTGGAAGGTGAAGCCCTAGTGGTCAAGAAAAGTCTAAGTGCCCAAGTAGTAGAAGACGATACACAACGGGAAAACATCTTTCATACCCGCTGCCATGTGAATGAAAAAGTGTGTTTCATGATTATAGACGGAGGGAGTTATACTAATGTTGCTAGTACCATCATGCTGGAGAAATTGGGATTGCAAACGTTGAAACATTCAAATCCCTACAAACTATAATGGCTCAATGAACGAGGTGAACTTAATGTCAACAAACAGGTGATGGTCCCTTTTTCAATTGGTAAGTACAAGGATGAGGTAATGTGCGATGTTGTTCCTATGCATGCTAGCCATTACTCCTTGGAAGACCATGACAATCTAATAGGAGGACCATTCATGATTGTTTTACCAATCAATATTCGTTCAACCATGGAGGAAAGAAGATCATCCTAACACCCTTGATGCCTAAACAAGTCCAAGTTGAGCAAATCAAGATGAAACAAAGTGTTGAGGCCATGAGGAAAGGAAAATCGAAGTTAATCCAGGAAGAAAACATTCCAAAAACAAGTGCTTATACATCTAAGTGCTTGTTACAAAGATGTTTACTGACGAGGCGCAAGGTCAAAGAAGATTTTTCTAACTTTGACAATGCAAGAATTTCCTTTGATTTTGCAGGATGATCCAAGTGGCACAATCCATCTTTTTGGGAAATTAAAAGACGTGACCTTTCAAGAGCCAAAAGGTGCGATTTTTGAAAAGTAAAGAGTGGTAATTCTTCATCCAAAGGACGTGATCCTTCAAGAATCAAGAGTTATGCCTAATGAAAATCAAAGGGAAGCGATTTTTCAACCAAGGGGCGTGACTTATGAGAACATCACCATTCCAAGAGTCATCATCTTTCATGAATCAATGCAAACATCTATTGAAGAACAAAAGGACATGATTTTTGGAATGCAAAAGGGCGCAAACGTTCAAAGCAAAATGAATTCAATAGACATGAACTTTGAACATACAATTTACATGAAGTATTTCTTAACTTTAGTTATGTTTGATCACATTTTTTCTAATGAAAGTTTTCTTTCTTTTCAGGTTAAGAACTTCTAAAGCAGTCTTTCAACGGATATGAACCTTTTTGTAAAGATTGAATGGAAGGACACTAGGAAAAGATGATCATTCGATTTGAGGACAAATCGATTAAAAGAAGGGGAGGATGATGTGATCCAATTCAGCATCATATTTATCATGGCTATTCCAACCTCTCCAGGGAAGAAACTTTCTATCTTTATACCTATAGATGCTTATTTCATATGTTATAAGATAGTTATTTTCATATATATATATATTATACCTATAGTTATTATGATAATAAGTTATCCATTTATATATGAGATACAAGTTATTATCATATACTATAGTCACAATATTATAATGTACACATTATATAAGCTTATATACTTAGTTTATTTCTTTATGTTATGCATGTAGGCACATTCGACCAACACTTGGGAGCTGTATTAGAGCTAAATGGAGCATGTAACAACAAGGAAACTTACATGGGATCGATTAGGAGAGCACAAGGAACAATTGGTGAAAAGTTGTCCGGAGGCCGTGAGCTCATAGCTAGATTGAGCTGAAGATTTGAGCTACAAGATGACCTTATTTCAGCTGGGGAGTTGCACCATCATCATCACCACTTAGGACACTTCAAATATGTCCTATGTCAAAATTTGTGAAATCGTACCTTTTCGCGAATAGTTGCCACCTCAAGAGGTACCTTTTCACAAGGAGCTGCCCAAACGTCCACCATGTCACAAGTCATCTATGGCCAGCTCACCTTTAGCTCATTCACATCATAAGCAGCTCAAACATGAAGGGACACCTTTCTTAAACATTGTGACCTTTCATGAATAATGCTGCCCATGAAGATGCCTTTTCATCTAGGAGCACGTTGGTGAAAGAATTACTAGCATTAGAACCTTAAACCACCAAGAGACATGAGATAGAGCTCCAAGCCTATTCGATCACACCACATGCCTTGCACATGGAAGCTTTGGCGCCAAACATGATAAGGCACATGACTATTCGGCCAAGGAGAGGAAATTGGCGCCAAGATGAACAAGCATGCACCATTCGCCAAGTGAGATGTCTCTCCACCCTTTGACCGAATCATTAAGGCCTTTCATGAAGAGTTAGCCAAACCATCACAAGCCCAAAGGACTTATTCATTCATCTCAAGCATTATGTATTTTCCTAGAGACATGTATCTAGTCGAAACAACTTGTAACCATTCGGCCAAGCCCTCTCATTTCCTATAAATAGAGTGGCTTGCCTTCATTTGTACCCATCTCATCTCTTATATAAAATATACTCTTGTGAGTTATTTCTCTTCAACGTTCTTTGTGAACTTTATCGATTAAACAAGTATAGTTCCTATACTTGTGGCGTCATTCCTTCCATTTTGATTCCAAAATTCCTAGATTTTTATCTAGTGGGTTGAAGACACTATCACCACCCCTCAAGCAAGTTTGTGAAGACCGGGATTGTGCTTCATAGCATAGTTTCCTCTTTGGCGTGTTTGAGATACAACATCACCAGCATTGCCATTTCATCATCAACATCATCCATCTCTTCTATCAATTCCGCAGCCATCTCTATCCTTTATTTATTTCATCTCATTCTTATTATTTATTTTCATTACTTATATTATTATCCCCTTTATTAAATTCCATTATTAATCATTATTTTCTTATCTTATTTTGCAGCCCAAACTTATAAATTCAAGGACATCAGTACTTGTCAATCCTAGATCGGGACACAATAAGGCTATATACTCTCTTCTCCCAAAGCGTGTAGATCCACCTTACATCAAGCGATAATCAGAGCATAGTTGGATTGACAATAAAAGTGTCATTGGCGTGCAAAGCAAAAAGAAAAAGGAGTTCAAAATGCAAAAAGAAGAACATTCAAAAAAGAAGAAAAAAAAAGAAAAAAAAAAAGAGAAAGCAAGCCAAGGAAAGTGCTCTACCATTGCAAAGTACATCAAAGAGGCCATCTACACTAAGAGAAGATAACCTTATTATTTCTTGAGAAATGTTGCAGTAAGTGTTGTTTCTTGAATTGTAAGTCACCTCTTTATTTTCCATAATTTCATTTTCCTTGTCTTCAACCATTTCTTTCTTTTAAATACCTTAAAACCTTTCTTCTACCTTTCCATTTCTTCTATTCTTTTCAACTCTAACCTATTTACAGCCGACGCACACAAGGAAGGAATTAACTTGTTATAATCTTGAGTAAGTTCCTCAAAGGACTTAGCAAGAGAAATTGAGTGGAAAAAGGCTATTGAGAGAGTGAGATCAGAAGGGGAATTGTTAAAAGCCAAATATATATTCCTGAGAGTAAACACGAGTGTTTAGTGGAGTGATCTTATATTTTCTTTGCAGTGAAATTGTGAGACTTTGTTAGTGTGCTGGTAAGGTTTATTTTTTTGTTTTATTTACTAACCATGTCTCAAAGTCCTAAAGGAAATGCAGGTCAACCCAATTTGCAAATGCAAGCACTGATTGGAGAAATGATGAGAATGTTTCGAATATAATTTGATGCTCTCCATGAGAAACTAGACCAAAGACAAGATCAACCACAAATTAGAAACAATAATACTCCTCAGAGGCAACAACCTCTTCCAGAAGATGATGTCCCAAATCCTTATGATGAAGAAGAACCAGCATTGATACAAGGACCTAGGCGTGCAAATGTTGATGATAATATGAGCAACATCAAAATCAAAATTCCTCAATTCCAAGGGAAGACTGATCCAGAAGCCTATCTTGAATGGGAAAGCAAGGTGGAACATGTGTTTAGTTGCCATAACTATTCCGAACTCAAGAAAGTAAGATTGGTAGCCATGGAGTTTGTTGATTATGCTTTGATACGGTGGGATCAACTTACTATTACTCGAAGAAGGAATGGAGAGAGACCAATTTCAACATGGCTCGAAATGAAAGGTATCATGCTTAAACGTTTCATTCCTACTCATCATCACCGAGACATGTTTCAGAAATTGCAGAATTTGAAAAAAGGCCAATGGAGTGTGGAGGATTATTATAAAGAAATGGAAGTGGTGATGATCCGAGTCAATATTGAGGAGGATCGTGAAGCAACCATGGCTAGATTTCTTGCTAGACTCAATCCTGAGATTACCAACACACTAGAATTGTATCATTATATCGAACTTGATGAAATGGTGCAAATGGCTATGAAAATAGAGAGGCAATTACGAAGGAGATCTATATCTCGCACTACCATGCCTTCGAGATGGAGTCCTAACAATTTGAAGAAGTCTACTCCTACTCCTATCAAGGAAAAAGCTGAATCATCAAATGTATCCCAACTTGGTAAGGAGAATCGAGGAAAAGAGATCCCTGAACTAACAAGAGACATCCGTTGTTTTAAATGTCTTGGGAGGGGGCATATATCCACACAATGTCCCAATAGAAACACCATGTTATTACTTGGAAATGGTGAGATTGAATCTGACCATGAAGAAGAAGAATCACCACCAACAGAAGTGGAGGAAGAAACCGAAATTACTGCTTCTGTGGAAGGTGAAGCCCTAGTGGTCAAGAGAAGTCTAAGTGCCCAAGTAGTAGAAGACGATACACAACGGGAAAACATCTTTCATACCCGCTGCCATGTGAATGAAAAAGTGTGTTTCATGATTATAGACGGAGGGAGTTATACTAATGTTGCTAGTACCATCATGGTGGAGAAATTGGGATTGCAAACGTTGAAACATTCAAATCCCTACAAACTATAATGGCTCAATGAACGAGGTGAACTTAATGTCAACAAACAGGTGATGGTCCCTTTTTCAATTGGTAAGTACAAGGATGAGGTTATGTGCGATGTTGTTCCTATGCATGCTAGCCATTACTCCTTGGAAGACCATGGCAATATGATAGGAGGACCATTCATGATTGTTTTACCAATCATTATTCATTCAACCATGGAGGAAAGAAGATCATCCTAACACCCTTGACGCCTAAACAAGTCCAAGTTGAGCAAATCAAGATGAAACAAAGTGTTGAGGCCATGAGGAAAGGAAAATCGAAGTTAATCCAGGAAGAAAACATTCCAAAAACAAGTGCTTATACATCTAAGTGCTTGTTACAAAGATGTTTACTGACGAGGCGCAAGGTCAAAGAAGATTTTTCTAACTTTGACAATGCGAGAATTTCCTTTGATTTTGCAGGATGATCCAAGTGGCACAATCCATCTTTTTGGGAAATTAAAAGACGTGACCTTTCAAGAGCCAAAAGGTACAATTTTTGAAAAGTAAAGAGTGGTAATTCTTCATCCAAAGGACGTGATCCTTCAAGAATCAAGAGTTATGCCTAATGAAAATCAAAGGGAAGCGATTTTTCAACCAAGGGGCGTGACTTATGAGAACATCACCATTCCAAGAGTCATCATCTTTCATGAATCAATGCAAACATCTATTGAAGAACAAAAGGACATGATTTTTGGAATGCAAAAGGGCGCAAACGTTCAAAGCAAAATGAATTCAATAGACATGAACTTTGAACATACAATTTACATGAAGTATTTCTTAACTTTAGTTATGTTTGATCACATTTTTTCTAATGAAAGTTTTCTTTCTTTTCAGGTTAAGAACTTCTAAAGCAGTCTTTCAACGGATATGAACCTTTTTGTAAAGATTGAATGGAAGGACACTAGGAAAAGATGATCATTCGATTTGAGGACAAATCGATTAAAAGAAGGGGAGGATGATGTGATCCAATTCAGCATCATATTTACCATGGCTATTCCAACCTCTCCAGGGAAGAAACTTTCTATCTTTATACCTATAGATGCTTATTTCATATGTTATAAGATAGTTATTTTCATATATATATATTATACCTATAGTTATTATGATAATAAGTTATCCATTTATATATGAGATACAAGTTATTATCATATACTATAGTCACAATATTATAATGTACACATTATATAAGCTTATATACTTAGTTTATTTCTTTATGTTATGCATGTAGGCACATTCGACCAACACTTGGGAGCTGCATTAGAGCTAAATGGAGCATGTAACAACAAGGAAACTTACATGGGATCGATTAGGAGAGCACAAGGAACAATTGGTGAAAAGTTGTCCGGAGGCCGTGAGCTCATAGCTAGATTGAGCTGAAGATTTGAGCTACAAGATTACCTTATTTCGGCTGTGGAGTTGCACCATCATCATCACCACTTAGGAAACTTCAAATATGTCCTAAGTCAAAATTTGTGAAATCGTACCTTTTCGCAAATAGTTGCCACCTCAAGAGGTACCTTTTCACAAGGAGCTGCCCAAACGTCCACCATGTCACAAGTCATCTATGGCCAGCTCACCTTTAGCTCATTCACACCATAAGCAGCTCAAACATGAAGGGACACCTTTCTCAAATATTGTGACCTTTCATGAATGATGCTGCCCATGAAGATGCCTTTTCATCTAGGAGCACGTTGGTGAAAGAATTGCTAGCATTAGAACCTTAAATCACCAAGAGACATGAGATAGAGCTCCAAGCCTATTCGATCACACCACATGCCTTGCACATGGAAGCTTTGGCGCCAAACATGATAAGGCACATGACTATTCGGCCAAGGAGAGGAAATTGGCGCCAAGATGAACAAGCATGCACCATTCGGCCAAGTGAGATGTCTCTCCACCCTTTGACCGAATCATTAAGGCCTTTCATGAAGAGTTAGCCAAACCATCACAAGCCCAAAGGTCTTATTCATTCATCTCAAGCATTATGTATTTTCCTAGAGACATGTATCTAGTCGAAACAACTTGTAACCATTCGGCCAAGCCCTCTCATTTCCTATAAATAGAGTGGCTTGCCTTCATTTGTACCAATCTCATCTCTTATATAAAATATACTCTTGTGAGTTATTTCTCTTCAACGTTCTTTGTGAACTTTATCGATTAAACAAGTATAGTTCCTATACTTGTGGCGTCATTCCTTCCATTTTGATTCCAAAATTTCTAGATTGTTATCTAGTGGGTTGAAGACACTATCACCACCCCTCAAGCATGTTTGTGAAGACCGGAATTGTGCTTCATTGCATAGTTTCCTCTTTGGCGTGTTTGAGATACAACATCACCAGCATTGCCATTTTATCATCAACATCATCCATCTCTTCTATCAATTCCGCAGCCATCTCTATCCTTTATTTATTTCATCTCATTCTTATTATTTATTTTCATTACTTATATTATTATCCCCTTTATTAAATTCCATTATTAATCATTATTTTCTTATCTTATTTTGCAGCCCAAACTTATAAATTCAAGGACATCAGTACTTGTCAATCCTAGATCGGGACACAAAAAGGCTATCTACTCTCTTCTCCCAAAGCGTGTAGATCCGCCTTACATCAAGCGGTAATCAGAGTATAGTTGGATTGACAATAAAAGTGTCATTGGCGTGCAAAGCAAAAAGCAAAAAGAAAAAGGAGTTCAAAATACAAAAAGAAGAACATTCAAAAAAGAAGAAAAAAAAGAAAAAAAAAGAGAAAGCAAGCCAAGGAAAGTGCTCTACCATTGCAAAGTACATCAAAGAGGCCATCTACACTAAGAGAAGATAACCTTATTGTTTCTTGAGAAAGGTTGCAGTAAGTGTAGTTTCTTGAATTGTAAGTCACCTCTTTATTTTCCATAATTTCATTTTCCTTGTCTTCAACCATTTCTTTCTTTTAAATACCTTAAAACCTTTCTTCTACCTTTCCATTTCTTCTATTCTTTTCAACTCTAACCTATTTACAGCCGACGCACATAAGGAATTAACTTGTTATAATCTTGAGTAAGTTCCTCAAAGGACTTAGCAAGAGAAATTGAGTGGAAAAAGGCTATTGAGAGAGTGAGATCAGAAGGGGAATTGTTAAAAGCCAAATATATATTCCTGAGAGTAAACACGAGTGTTTAGTGGAGTGATCATATATTTTCTTTGGAGTGAAATTGTGAGACTTTGTTAGTGTGCTGGTAAGGTTTATTTTTTTTGTTTTATTTACTAACCATGTCTCAAAGTCCTAAAGGAAATGCAGGTCAACCTAATTTGCAAATGCAAGCACTGATTGGAGAAATGATGAGAATGTTTTGAATATAATTTGATGCTCTCCATGAGAAACTAGACCAAAGACAAGATCAACCACAAATTAGAAACAATAATACTCCTCAGAGGTAACAACCTCTTCCAGAAGATGATGTCCCAAATCCTTATGATGAAGAAGAACCAACATTGATACAAGGACCTAGGCGTGCAAATGTTGATGATAATATGAGCAACATCAAAATCAAAATTCCTCAATTCCAAGGGAAGACTGATCCAGAAGCCTATCTTGAATGGGAAAGCAAGGTGGAACATGTGTTTAGTTGCCATAACTATTCCGAACTCAAGAAAGTAAGATTGGTAGCCATGGAGTTTGTTGATTATGCTTTGATATGGTGGGATCAACTTACTATTACTCGAAGAAGGAATGGAGAGAGACCAATTTCAACATGGCTCGAAATGAAAGGTATCATGCTTAAACGTTTCATTCCTACTCATCATCACCGAGACATGTTTCAGAAATTGCAGAATTTGAAAAAAGACCAATGGAGTGTGGAGGATTATTATAAAGAAATGGAAGTGGTGATGATCCGAGTCAATATTGAGGAGGATCGTGAAGCAACCATGGCTAGATTTCTTGTTGGACTCAATCCTGAGATTGCCAACACACTAGAATTGTATCATTATATCGAACTTCATGAAATGGTGCAAATGGCTATGAAAATAGAGAGGCAATTACGAAGGAGATCTATATCTCGCACTACCATGCCTTCGAGATGGAGTCCTAACAATTTGAAGAAGTCTACTCCTACTCCTATCAAGGAAAAAGCTAAATCATCAAATGCATCCCAACTTGGTAAGGAGAATCGAGGAAAAGAGATCCCTGAACTAACAAGAGACATCCGTTGCTTTAAATGTCTTGGGAGGGGGCATATATCCACACAATGTCCCAATAGAAACACCATGTTATTACTTGGAAATGGTGAGATTGAATCTGACCATGAAGAAGAAGAAGCACCACCAACAGAAGTGGAGGAAGAAACCGAAATTAGTGCTCCTGTGGAAGGTGAAGCCCTAGTGGTCAAGAAAAGTCTAAGTGCCCAAGTAGAAGAAGACGATACACAACGGGAAAACATCTTTCATACCCGCTGCCATGTGAATGAAAAAGTGTGTTTCATGATTATAGACGGAGGGAGTTATACTAATGTTGCTAGTACCATCATGGTGGAGAAATTGGGATTGCAAACGTTGAAACATTCAAATCCCTACAAACTATAATGGCTCAATGAACGAGGTGAACTTAATGTCAACAAACAGGTGATGGTCCCTTTTTCAATTGGTAAGTACAAGGATGAGGTTATGTGCGATGTTGTTCCTATGCATGCTAGCCATTACTCCTTGGAAGACCATGGCAATCTGATAGGAGGACCATTCATGATTGTTTTACCAATCAATATTCGTTCAACCATGGAGGAAAGAAGATCATCCTAATACCCTTGACGCCTAAACAAGTCCAAGTTGAGCAAATCAAGATGAAACAAAGTGTTGAGGCCATGAGGAAAGGAAAATCGAAGTTAATCCAGGAAGAAAACAGTCCAAAAACAAGTGCTTATACATCTAAGTGCTTGTTACAAAGATGTTTACTGACGAGGCGCAAGGTCAAAGAAGATTTTTCTAACTTTGACAATGCAAGAATTTCCTTTGATTTTGCAGGATGATCCAAGTGGCACAATCCATCTTTTTGGGAAATTAAAAGACGTGACTTTTCAAGAGCCAAAAGGTGCGATTTTTGAAAAGTAAAGAGTGGTAATTCTTCATCCAAAGGACGTGATCCTTCAAGAATCAAGAGTTATGCCTAATGAAAATCAAAGGGAAGCGATTTTTCAACCAAGGGGCGTGACTTATGAGAACATCACCATTCCAAGAGTCATCATCTTTCATGAATCAATGCAAACATCTATTGAAGAACAAAAGGACATGATTTTTGGAATGCAAAAGGGCGCAAACGTTCAAAGCAAAATGAATTCAATAGACATGAACTTTGAACATACAATTTACATGAAGTATTTCTTAACTTTAGTTATGTTTGATTACATTTTTTCTAATGAAAGTTTTCTTTCTTTTCAGGTTAAGAACTTCTAAAGCAGTCTTTCAACGGATATGAACGTTTTTGTAAAGATTGAATGGAAGGACACTAGGAAAAGATGATCATTCGATTTGAGGACAAATCGATTAAAAGAAGGGGAGGATGATGTGATCCAATTCAGCATCATATTTATCATGGCTATTCCAACCTCTCCAGGGAAGAAACTTTCTATCTTTATACCTATAGATGCTTATTTCATATGTTATAAGATAGTTATTTTCATATATATATATTATACCTATAGTTATTATGATAATAAGTTATCCATTTATATATGAGATACAAGTTATTATCATATACTATAGTCACAATATTATAATGTACACATTATATAAGCTTATATACTTAGTTTATTTCTTTATGTTATGCATGTAGGCACATTCGACCAACACTTGGGAGCTGCATTAGAGCTAAATGGAGCATGTAACAACAAGGAAACTTACATGGGATCGATTAGGAGAGCACAAGGAACAATTGGTGAAAAGTTGTCCGAAGGCCGTGAGCTCATAGCTAGATTGAGCTGAAGATTTGAGCTACAAGATGACCTTATTTCAGCTGGGGAGTTGCACCATCATCATCACCACTTAGGACACTTCAAATATGTCCTAAGTCAAAATTTGTGAAATCGTACCTTTTCGCGAATAGTTGCCACCTCAAGAGGTACCTTTTCACAAGGAGCTGCCCAAACGTCCACCATGTCACAAGTCATCTATGGCCAGCTCACCTTTAGCTCATTCACACCATAAGCAGCTCAAACATGAAGGGACACCTTTCTTAAACATTGTGACCTTTCATGAATAATGCTGCCCATGAAGATGCCTTTTCATCTAGGAGCACGTTGGTGAAAGAATTGCTAGCATTAGAACCTTAAACCACCAAGAGACATGAGATAGAGCTCCAAGCCTATTCGATCACACCACATGCCTTGCACATGGAAGCTTTGGCGCCAAACATGATAAGGCACATGACTATTCGGCCAAGGAGAGGAAATTGGCGCCAAGATGAACAAGCATGCACCATTCGGCCAAGTGAGATGTCTCTCCACCCTTTGACCGAATCATTAAGGCCTTTCATGAAGAGTTAGCCAAACCATCACAAGCCCAAAGGACTTATTCATTCATCTCAAGCATTATGTATTTTCCTAGAGACATGTATCTAGTCGAAACAACTTGTAACCATTCGGCCAAGCCCTCTTATTTCCTATAAATAGAGTGGCTTGCCTTCATTTGTACCCATCTCATCTCTTATATAAAATATACTCTTGTGAGTTATTTCTCTTCAACGTTCTTTGTGAACTTTATCGATTAAACAAGTATAGTTCCTATACTTGTGGCGTCATTCCTTCCATTTTGATTCCAAAATTCCTAGATTTTTATCTAGTGGGTTGAAGACACTATCACCACCCCTCAAGCAAGTTTGTGAAGACCGGGATTGTGCTTCATAGCATAGTTTCCTCTTTGGCGTGTTTGAGATACAACATCACCAGCATTGCCATTTCATCATCAACATCATCCATCTCTTCTATCAATTCCGCAGCCATCTCTATCCTTTATTTATTTCATCTCATTCTTATTATTTATTTTCATTACTTATATTATTATCCCCTTTATTAAATTCCATTATTAATCATTATTTTCTTATCTTATTTTGCAGCCCAAACTTATAAATTCAAGGACATCAGTACTTGTCAATCCTAGATCGGGACACAATAAGGCTATCTACTCTCTTCTCCCAAAGCGTGTAGATCCGCCTTACATCAAGCGGTAATCAGAGCATAGTTGGATTGACAATAAAAGTGTCATTGGCGTGCAAAGCAAAAAGCAAAAAGAAAAAGGAGTTCAAAATACAAAAAGAAGAACATTCAAAAAAGAAGAAAAAATAGAAAAAAAAAGAGAAAGCAAGCCAAGGAAAGTGCTCTACCATTGCAAAGTACATCAAAGAGGCCATCTACACTAAGAGAAGATAACCTTATTATTTCTTGAGAAAGGTTGCAGTAAGTGTTGTTTCTTGAATTGTAAGTCACCTCTTTATTTTCCATAATTTCATTTTCCTTGTCTTCAACCATTTCTTTCTTTTAAATACCTTAAAACCTTTCTTCTACCTTTCCATTTCTTCTATTCTTTTCAACTCTAACCTATTTACAGCCGACGCACACAAGGAAGGAATTAACTTGTTATAATCTTGAGTAAGTTCCTCAAAGGACTTAGCAAGAGAAATTGAGTGGAAAAAGGCTATTGAGAGAGTGAGATCAGAAGGGGAATTGTTAAAAGCCAAATATATATTCCTGAGAGTAAACACGAGTGTTTAGTGGAGTGATCTTATATTTTCTTTGTAGTTAAATTGTGAGACTTTGTTAGTGTGCTGGTAAGGTTTATTTTTTTGTTTTATTTACTAACCATGTCTCAAAGTCCTAAAGGAAATGCAGGTCAACCCAATTTGCAAATGCAAGCACTGATTGGAGAAATGATGAGAATGTTTCGAATATAATTTGATGCTCTCCATGAGAAACTAGACCAAAGACAAGATCAACCACAAATTAGAAACAATAATACTCCTCAGAGGCAACAACCTCTTCCAGAAGATGATGTCCCAAATCCTTATGATGAAGAAGAACCAGCATTGATACAAGGACCTAGGCGTGCAAATGTTGATGATAATATGAGCAACATCAAAATCAAAATTCCTCAATTCCAAGGGAAGACTGATCCAGAAGCCTATCTTGAATGGAAAAGCAAGGTGGAACATGTGTTTAGTTGCCATAACTATTCCGAACTCAAGAAAGTAAGATTGGTAGCCATGGAGTTTGTTGATTATGCTTTGATACAGTGGGATCAACTTACTATTACTCGAAGAAGGAATGGAGAGAGACCAATTTCAACATGGCTCGAAATGAAAGGTATCATGCTTAAACGTTTCATTCCTACTCATCATCACCGAGACATGTTTCAGAAATTGCAGAATTTGAAAAAATGCCAATGGAGTGTGGAGGATTATTATAAAGAATTGGAAGTGGTGATGATCCGAGTCAATATTGAGGAGGATCGTGAAGCAACCATGGCTAGATTTCTTGCTAGACTCAATCCTGAGATTGCCAACACACTAGAATTGTATCATTATATCGAACTTGATGAAATGGTGCAAATGGCTATGAAAATAGAGAGGCAATTACGAAGGAGATCTATATCTCGCACTACAATGCCTTCGAGATGGAGTCCTAACAATTTGAAGAAGTCTACTCCTACTCCTATCAAGGAAAAAGCTGAATCATCAAATGCATCCCAACTTGGTAAGGAGAATCGAGGAAAAGAGATCCCTAAACTAACAAGAGACATCCGTTGTTTTAAATGTCTTGGGAGGGGGCATATATCCACACAATGTCCCAATAGAAACACCATGTTATTACTTGGAAATGGTGAGATTGAATCTGACCATGAAGAAGAAGAATCACCACCAACAGAAGTGGAGTAAGAAACCGAAATTAGTGCTCCTGTGGAAGGTGAAGCCCTAGTGGTCAAGAGAAGTCTAAGTGCCCAAGTAGTAGAAGACGATACACAACGGGAAAACATATTTCATACCCGCTGCCATGTGAATGAAAAAGTGTGTTTCATGATTATAGACGGAGGGAGTTATACTAATGTTGCTAGTACCATCATGGTGGAGAAATTGGGATTGCAAACGTTGAAACATTCAAATCCCTACAAACTATAATGGCTCAATGAACGAGGTGAACTTAATGTCAACAAACAGGTGATGGTCCCTTTTTCAATTGGTAAGTACAAGGATGAGGTTATGTGCGATGTTGTTCCTATGCATGCTAGCCATTACTCCTTGGAAGACCATGGCAATATGATAGGAGGACCATTCATGATTGTTTTACCAATCAGTATTCATTCAACCATGGAGGAAAGAAGATCATCCTAACACCCTTGACGCCTAAACAAGTCCAAGTTGAGCAAATCAAGATGAAACAAAGTGTTGAGGCCATGAGGAAAGGAAAATCGAAGTTAATCCAGGAAGAAAACATTCCAAAAACAAGTGCTTATACATCTAAGTGCTTGTTACAAAGATGTTTACTGACGAGGCGCAAGGTCAAAGAAGATTTTTCTAACTTTGACAATGCGAGAATTTCCTTTGATTTTGCAGGATGATCCAAGTGGCACAATCCATCTTTTTGGGAAATTAAAAGACGTGACCTTTCAAGAGCCAAAAGGTACGATTTTTGAAAAGTAAAGAGTGGTAATTCTTCATCCAAAGGACGTGATCCTTCAAGAATCAAGAGTTATGCCTAATGAAAATCAAAGGGAAGCGATTTTTCAACCAAGGGGCGTGACTTATGAGAACATCACCATTCCAAGAGTCATCATCTTTCATGAATCAATGCAAACATCTATTGAAGAACAAAAGGACATGATTTTTGGAATGCAAAAGGGCGCAAACGTTCAAAGCAAAATGAATTCAATAGACATGAACTTTGAACATACAATTTACATGAAGTATTTCTTAACTTTAGTTATGTTTGATCACATTTTTTCTAATGAAAGTTTTCTTTCTTTTCAGGTTAAGAACTTCTAAAGCAGTCTTTCAATGGATATGAACCTTTTTGTAAAGATTGAATGGAAGGACACTAGGAAAAGATGATCATTCGATTTGAGGACAAATCGATTAAAAGAAGGGGAGGATGATGTGATCCAATTCAGCATCATATTTACCATGGCTATTCCAACCTCTCCAGGGAAGAAACTTTCTATCTTTATACCTATAGATGCTTATTTCATATGTTATAAGATAGTTATTTTCATATATATATATTATACCTATAGTTATTATGATAATAAGTTATCCATTTATATATGAGATACAAGTTATTATCATATACTATATGATACATGCACCACATGCCCTAAAGCTAAGGATGATGAATTTACTATACCACTTGGCCCTATCACACGAGGCCGGACCAAACTTCTTAAAGACAAGCTTCAAATCGCAGTTCAAGCATTCATCCGGAAGGGTCTAATAGCAGCAGATTTAAAACAACTTTTTGAAGGGGATCCAGTTGTTATCCGGTCGACATGTCTTCTGGAGATACAACCGTCTGTCTCTTATCTTTCCAACGGTTCTTGAATCGAATCAATCCGATATCGGGAACTCAAAATATGGTCATTTTACTGAAGACGGTGCAGGCAGGAAATCCTATACGGGATTAATACGTTATTTTGTAAATATTACGAGTTTTCAATATTTATATTGATTATTTGTAATATAATTTAATATAGGATGATTAATTATCTTTTAGGATCAGATTTATTATTTTATTAGGAATTAAGGTTGGGTTAAAACAATATTTTTAGTTATTATTATTTTATTAGGAATTAGAGTTAAAACATGTTTAGTTTATTAATATTTTATTCTTTAGTTATTTAGAACCTTTAGAATTCAGCCCCTATATAAAGGAGGCTTCATTCAACTTTGTAAATCAGATTTCTTTGATTAATAATACAACGAGAGTTTGTTTTTGCAAGTGCTGATTGCCTTGTGCCTTCGAAGCTTCTTCTCCTTGAGTTCTTTCAAGTTCTTGTGAGGGAGATTAATCTTCACACTCCAATTTGCCTTTTCATCACGACTAGGAGGGTTGGTTAGAGCCATTTATCGTGTTTGCCTTTTCATTGCGACTAGGAGGGCTCGATAGGACACTTATCCATCTATTATCCACAAATCCATTCGCACCATCAATCGTCTTTACCGTTCACCTTCATAAGGGAGATATTTTGATTTCTTTATTATCTTATTTCATCTTCCATTTATTTATCTTTTGTTTATTTTATTCTAATCTTATTGCCTTGATTCCAGCACATAAAAGAAACTCTAAGAACCCTACTTGCTACCGCCACCTTCCCCTATTCGTTCCCTTTGTTCTTAATCGAGTCTAGAGCTTTCTAAGAACCCTTTGTTCGTGGTGAAAATTTCCAGATTGAAAATTCATATATTGAAGATCATTCAAACAAAAAATCAGAATTTTTGGAGATCAACAACACCTTCGAACAAAGCGATCAAGAAAAACAGATTGTTTGAGGACTCACCGTTCAACAGAGTCTACTGGATACTACTGAAGGTATTTGGTTCTGAAATTTTACAGGTGGTTTCTTGACGCATCAAAAGACATTCAAGAATTTTTCCAGAATTTTTTGACCCCGGTAACCCCCTCAAAAACGTTGCTCAAATTGATCCAGCGTTTTCCAGGTTTCTGGGTTGGTTCTTTTTTTTCTTTGACTCTTAGTGCTTTAAGTTCTTTTGTTTTTCCTTGTTATTGTTCTTTTACATTATCTAATACATTATCTTCATTGTGTTAGTAGGACTAAAGAGTTTGCATACTTCTTCCTTCTTTGCATTCTCGTTCGCTTGGAGTCTAACCTTTGTTTGGCCTCTTAGAGCTTTTAGGTTTTTCTTATCGCCTTTGCTAGTAATCAAACTCCGATACGAACTGTGAAAGACTACTTGGTAAAGTGAGTTTTAAAGAGTACAAGATCGGCTTACTTGCCTCTCGTTGTGTTACTTTCTTGGAGTGACTTGTGAGGTTTCTTGCTTTGTTGAATTTATTTTATTTTATTCTACTTTAAAATCTTTTTGAGTGTTATAATTGCAGGATGGGCGACAATAACAATGAGACACTTACGGCTATCTTAGCCGCACTTGAACGACTCACAACTCAATTTGATCAACTTAACAATGCCTTGAGAGAACGGCAAGAACTACAACTGGATCAACCAAACCAGAATCCAAGGCCAAACAATGCTGAACTTTTGGCCCCCAGGCGAGCACAACCACGTTTTCAAACACCCGAACTCTTTGCAAAACCAAAGTTCACGATCCCCTCTTTTAAAGGAGACTACGACCCAGACAAGTACATCGATTGGGAAGGAAAAGTTGATCTCTTGTTCGCATACCATGACTGCCCCCAAGCTGAACAAGTTCCCCTCATCACCTTGGAATTCGAAGGATATGCTCACACTTGGTGGATGCAAACAAGGAAAAAGATCGACAACTACCAAATTCAACCAATCACATCTTGGACAGAACTCAAACATGCCATGAGGAACCGATTTCTACCGACACATTATACACGAGAAGTTAAACAACGACTACACCGACTTCGACAAGGTAGAAGTTCAGTTGAAGATTACTACAAGGAGATGCAGTCCTTACTCAATAGGGCTAACATAACTGAAGAAGAAGAGGACACCATGTCAAGATTCGTCGTTGGCTTAAACTCAAACATCACTGATCTTCTTGATCTCCATGGGTACAAAAACCTCGAAGATACACTAAAGAAAGCAATGACAATCGAAGCACAAATACAAAGGAGATTCTGATTCAGAGAACATTACCAAGGTACTTCATTCTCTTATCAAGGTAATACTTCAAATCCTTCCTCATCTTCTACATCTCCATGGGTACAAAAACCTCGAAGATACACTAAAGAAAGCAATGACAATCGAAGCACAAATACAAAGGAGATTCTGATTCAGAGAACATTACCAAGGTACTTCATTCTCTTATCAAGGTAATACTTCAAATCCTTCCTCATCTTCTACTCCATCTTCTCAAAAAAAGTCGAGAGATGACAAACTCGACAAAGAAAAACAACGACCAGCGAAGAATGAGACACTTCCAGCCCCTAAAGACGATACCCGAGCAAGAGACATCAAGTGTTTTAAATGCTTAGGAAGAGGCCATATCAGCCGCAATTGTCCAAACACGAGGACCTTAACCATACTAGGTGATGGATCTTACAATTCTGACTCTGATGACGGCCTTGCCGACATTCCAGCACATGCCGAAGCCAAAGAAGACAGCGATGACTATGGAAGCGATGAGTACAATGGCACAATCTTGGTGATCCGTCATACATTGAACATCCAAGCATCCGATGAGTCTGACATGCAACGTTCCAACATCTTCCACACACGCTGCCTAATCAAGGAACAACCATTCTCCATCATCATTGATAATGGTAGTTGTGTCAACGTCATTAGCTCCAATGTTGTTGAATCACTCAAACTTCCTTGCCAACGACATCCGAAACCTTATTGCTTACAATGGCTTAATGAGAGTGCCGAGATGAAGGTGGTTAAACAATGCCTCGTTAATATCAAGATGGGAAAGTATTGTGACGACGTATGGTGTGATGTAATTCCGATGCAAGCATCCCACATTCTCTTAGGACGACCTTGGCAATACGACAATGACGTCACATATTATGGTCGAAAGAACATTTACACAATTCCAATAAAAGGTAAACCGTTCCGACTTAACCCCCTACCCCCCAAAGAGATTCTCATAGATCAACAACGAATTCTCAAGGAAACAGGGAATTTGAAACAAAAGGCAAAAGAGGTCGCAATCAATAAAAGCCAAACAAATGACCCACGGGTGGTGAGTGAACCTCAATGTGAAAATAAAAGAGTGTCTCAAAACATTTATGCGAGTGCAAAAGACATGAGAGATACCCTTTTTCAAAATAGGCCGTGCATTCTAGTCCGTTTCAAGGACTCCATTTTATCAACTATCACTAACATCACAGATTTGCCTAGTGTGTTTTCTTCTCTATTACAGGAGTTTCAAGATGTCTTAAGCAACCCACCGGATGGTTTACCACCTACAAGAGGAATTGAACATCAAATCGAATTTATCCCTGGATCAACCATACCAAACCGCCCCGCTTACCGATGCAATCCTGAGGAAACGAAGGAATTGGAACGACAAATAGATTCATTATTACAAAAAGGACACATCCGTGAGAGTCTTAGTCCTTGTGCAGTTCCCGTCATTCTAGTTCCAAAGAAAGATGGCACATTCCGAATGTGTGTAGATTGTCGACCTATCAATCGGATAACAATCAAGTATAGGCATCCTATTCCACGCCTAGATGATATGTTGGATGAACTACATGGTGCAAGTATCTTCACCAAAATTGACTTGAAGAGTGGTTACCATCAAATTCGAATGAAAGAAGGTGACGAATGGAAAACAGCATTCAAGACAAAGTTCGGCTTGTATGAATGGCTTGTTATGCCTTTTGGACTCACAAACGCTCCAAGCACCTTCATGAGATTAATGAATCACGTTCTTAAGGAATTTATAGGTAAATTTGTTGTCGTTTACTTTGATGACATTCTTATATACTCATCTTCTTTTGATTCTCATGTCATTCACGTTCGAATGGTTCTCGAAGTTCTTTGACGAGAACATTTATATGCTAACATGGACAAGTGTGTGTTTTGCAGTGATAAGCTTATGTTTTTAGGCTTTATAGTTAGTGTACAGGGTATTCATGTAGATAAAGAGAAGGTCAAGGCAATTAAAGAATGGCCCACGCCTACTTCCATCACCGAGGTAAGATCTTTTCATGGTTTGGCAAGTTTCTACCGTCGCTTTGTCAAAGATTTCTCAACCATTGCTGCACCATTAACCGAGATCATCAAAAAGTCAGTTGAATTCAAATGGGGACCACTACAATAAAAAGCTTTTGAACTTCTTAAAGATAAGTTATGTTCTGCCCCTATTCTTCGTCTTCCCAATTTTTCTAACATCTTTGAGCTAGAATGTGACGCTTCAGGCATAGGCATTGGTGCCGTCCTCATGCAAGAAAGACAACCTATCGCTTACTTTAGTGAGAAGTTAAAAGGTGCACAATTGAACTACTCTACCTACGACAAGGAACTTCTTGCACTCGTCCGAGCACTCGAAGTGTGGCAACACTATCTTCTCCCTAAATAGTTTGTCATTCACACAGACCATGAATCACTCAAATGGTTAAATGGACAAGGTAAGTTAAACAAACGACATGCTCGATGGGTTGAGTTCATTGAATCTTTTCCTTACATCATCAAATACAAACAAGGGAAAGATAACATCGTAGCTGATGCATTATCCCGACGATACACACTTATCACTCGAATGCATGCTACTGTTCTGGGTTTTGCACATATCAAAGAACTTTATCCTAACGATCCAGATTTTTCTGAGATTTATAAACAATGTGTAAAAGGTGCTTTTAACAAATTTTATCTTGTAGATGGCTTTCTTTTTCGCATGAACAGGTTGTGTATACCACAAAGCTCTTTGCGAGAATTCTTGGTTCACGAGTCACATGCCGGAGGACTTATGGGACACTTCGGTATTCACAAAACACTTGATATGGTCATGGAACACTTCTTTTGGCCGCACATGCGTAAAACAGTGGAAAAGATTTGTGCATCATGCATCACGTGCAAACAAGCAAAGTCAAAGGTAAATCCTAATGGTTTGTATACGCCTTTACCAATTTCTTCTTCTCCTTGGATCGATTTATCGATGGATTTTATACTTGGCTTACCCCGCACTAAGAAAGGACGAGATAGTATTTTTGTGGTTGTGGACAGATTCTCAAAGATGGCACACTTCATTCCTTGCCATAAAACGGACGATGCCACACATATTGCTAATTTATTCTTTCGAGAAATAGTTCGCCTTCATGGAATTCCTCGCACCATTGTGTCCGATCGTGACACTAAGTTCATAAGCCACTTTTGGAAGGTATTATGGGGTAAGATTGGTACAAAACTTCTCTATTCCACTTCTTGTCATCCTCAAACTGATGGACAAACCGAAGTAATAAATCGGATTCTAGGATCTTTGCTAAGAACTGTGGTAGGTAAGAATACCCGTAATTGGGAAGAATGTTTACCTTTTGTTGAGTTTGCTTATAATCGATCCATTCACTCCACAACAGGTTATTCTCCATTCGAAATAGTTTATGGTTTTAACCCACTAACTACTTTGGATCTTATTCCCTTACCTTTAGATCAGGTTGCCAGTTTAGATGGTGAAAAGAAGGCTGCCCTTGTCAAAGACATTCACGCCAAAGCCAAACTCAAGATGGAGAAAACCTACGAGGCAATCGCAAACCGAGTTAACAAGGGCCGACGACATGTCACCTTTGAACCAGGAGATTGGGTATGGGTTCACATGAGAAAAGAAAGATTCCCAACACAAAGGAAATCCAAGCTAAACCCACGAGGCGATGGCCCATTCCAATTTCTTGAACGAATCAATGACAACGCCTACCGCATTGATCTTCCCGGTGAGTATAACGTGAGTGCATCCTTTAATGTTTCTGACTTATCTCCTTTTGATATTTCAGATTCGAGGACGAATCCTTTTAAGGAAGGGGGAGATGATACATGCACCACATGCCCTAAAGCTAAGGATGATGAATTTACTATACCACTTGGCCCTATCACACGAGGCCGGACCAAACTTCTTAAAGACAAGCTTCAAATCGCAGTTCAAGCATTCATCCGGAAGGGTCTAATAGCAGCAGATTTAAAACAACTTTTTGAAGGGGATCCAGTTGTTATCCGTTCGACATGTCTTCTGGAGATACAACCGTCTGTCTCTTATCTTTCCAACGGTTCTTGAATCGAATCAATCCGATATCGGGAACTCAAAATATGGTCATTTTACTGAAGACGGTGCAGGCAGGAAATCCTATACGGGATTAATACGTTATTTTGTAAATATTACGAGTTTTCAATATTTATATTGATTATTTGTAATATAATTTAATATAGGATGATTAATTATCTTTTTAGGATCAGATTTTATTATTTTATTAGGAATTAAGGTTGGGTTAAAACAATATTTTTAGTTATTATTATTTTATTAGGAATTAGAGTTAAAACATGTTTAGTTTATTAATATTTTATTCTTTAGTTATTTAGAACCTTTAGAATTCAGCCCCTATATAAAGGAGGCTTCATTCAACTTTGTAAATCAGATTTCTTTGATTAATAATACAACGAGAGTTCGTTTTTGCAAGTGCTGATTGCCTTGTGCCTTCGAAGCTTCTTCTCCTTGAGTTCTTTCAAGTTCTTGTGAGGGAGATTAATCTTCACACTCCAATTTGCCTTTTCATCACGACTAGGAGGATGGCTCGATAGGACACTTATCCATCTATTATCCACAAATCCATTCGCACCATCAATCGTCTTTACCGTTCACCTTCATAAGGGAGATATTTTGATTTCTTTATTATCTTATTTCATCTTCCGTTTATTTATCTTTTGTTTATTTTATTCTAATCTTATTGCCTTGATTCCAACACATAAAAGAAACTCTAAGAACCCTACTTGCTACCGCCACCTTCCCCTATTCGTTCCCTTTGTTCTTAATCGAGTCTAGAGCTTTCTAGGTTTGATTCTTCAACAAGAGCAACGTTCATCAATCCGCCACCGCTTCCCTATCACTATAGTCACAATATTATAATGTACACATTATATAAGCTTATATACTTAGTTTATTTCTTTATGTTATGCATGTAGGCACATTCGACCAACACTTGGGAGCTGCATTAGAGCTAAATGGATCATGTAACAACAAGGAAACTTACATGGGATCGATTAGGAGAGCACAAGGAACAATTGGTGAAAAGTTATCCGGAGGCCGTGAGCTCATAGCTAGATTGAGCTGAAGATTTGAGCTACAAGATGACCTTATTTCAGCTGGGGAGTTGCACCATCATCATCACCACTTAGGACACTTCAAAGATGCCTTTTCATCTAGGAGCACGTTGGTGAAAGAATTGCTAGCATTTGAACCTTAAATCACCAAGAGACATGAGATAGAGCTCCAAGCCTATTCGATCACACCACATGCCTTGCACATGGAAGCATTGGCGCCAAACATGATAAGGCACATGACTATTCGGCCAAGGAGAGGAAATTGGTGCCAAGATGAACAAGCATGCACCATTCGGCCAAGTGAGATGTCTCTCCACCCTTTGACCGAATCATTAAGGCCTTTCATGAAGAGTTAGCCAAACCATCACAAGCCCAAAGGACTTATTCATTCATCTCAAGCATTATGTATTTTCCTAGAGACATGTATCTAGTCGAAACAACTTGTAACCATTCGGCTAAGCCCTCTCATTTCCTATAAATAGAGTGGCTTGCCTTCATTTGTACCCATCTCATCTCTTATATAAAATATACTCTTGTGAGTTATTTCTCTTCAACGTTCTTTGTGAACTTTATCGATTAAACAAGTATAGTTCCTATACTTGTAGCGTCATTCCTTCCATTTTGATTCCAAACTTCCTAGATTGTTATCTAGTGGGTTGAAGACACTATCACCACCCCTCAAGCAAGTTTGTGAAGACCAGGATTGTGCTTCATAGCATAGTTTCCTCTTTGGCGTGTTTGAGATACAACATCACCAGCATTGCCATTTCATCATCAACATCATCCATCTCTTCTATCAATTCCGCAACCATCTCTATCCTTTATTTATTTCATCTCATTCTTATTATTTATTTTCATTACTTATATTATTATCCCCTTTATTAAATTCCATTATTAATCATTATTTTCTTATCTTATTTTGCAGCCCAAACTTATAAATTCAAGGACATCAGTACTTGTCAATCCTAGATCGGGACACAATAAGGCTATCTACTCTCTTCTCCCAAAGCGTGTAGATCCGCCTTACATCAAGCGGTAATCAAAGCATAGTTGGATTGACAATAAAAGTGTCATTGGCGTGCAAAGCAAAAAGCAAAAAGAAAAAGGAGTTCAAAATACAAAAAGAAGAACATTCAAAAAAGAAGAAAAAAAAAGAAAAAAAAAGAGAAAGCAAGCTTAGCTCATGACCATTATACTTAGCTCACATTACCATAAACAAACATGGCAGCAAGGTATTTAGCTCGTTTTAGCTCAATATCATGAACTTACCTTGTTTCCTTGCACATATAGGTACAATGGAGTGTGATGCACGTTGAGGTAGCTTGGTGAATAATTTGGACGTCATATATAGCTCACAAACAGCTCACAAAGTACAAGGCAGCTCATGGAATGCTAAGGGAAGCTCGATTCAGTTGGAGAAGCTTCAGGCTAGCTAAACTTAGCTAGTTGGACTATTTGAAGCTGAGTTGCTAAAAGTGATGACAAAGGTAGCTGAATGTAGCTGAACATGCTGTTATGGAGCTCAAAAGGACTCGGCTAGGAAGATCATTCACAAACAGCCCCATGCTTGCTAGCTAGCTCAACACTCAAGCTAGCTTGGAGGACACATGCACGCCTAAGAAGAAGCACATGACCAGCCATCATCCAATGCACATGGGTGCACCACAAGGCTTCCTAGAACACCCATGTGCCGTGCATATGACCAGCCCTCATGTGCCTTGCATGTGAACTCATTTAGGCACCAAGATGAAGAGCCATCTCCCTATTCGGCTAAGCATCATCTCCCATCCAATTTGGCGCCAACTTGAGGAGACACAAGAACTATTCGGCCAAGGATCATTTCCCTCCATCTAGGGCCGAACCATCCTCTCTTTTAGCATTTAAATTATGTCTTTATAGGGAGATACATAGGCTGGCCGAATCATCTTGTATTTATTCGGCCATGTCTCTCAATTTCCTATAAATAGGAAAACATTACATCATTTGTAAGTACACCTTTTTATTCAATTAAAGTGAGATTATTCTCTTCTTAAGTCCTGGTGACTTTTTATCGACTTATCAAGTATTTTATACTTGTGGCGTCAACCCCTTCCTTTCATCTTGATACTTATGGTTCCTAGTTCATATAACTAGTGGGTCAAAGTACTTAACACCATCCCTTGAAGAAACAATATAAAGATTGGGTCTCTGCTCTATATAGCATTGGTTCTTCTTTGAGATTCCTTCAAGATACTATCCTCACAACCATCCTTTTATTTCATCACCATAACCATAGCCTTATCAACTATCTTCCGCTTCCATTACTCATTATTTAAATAGCCTACCAATTCACCCATACGTCTACCACCCTTAACCATTCTATTTTGAGCCATTCACTTTGCAGGTTGTTTTGCTTCCTTACTAGATCCACAATCATTTGAAAAGGTACAAGTACCTTACATCAAGTGGTAATCAGAGCTTTGGTGGAAGAAGCAACGTGCAACAACAACAAAAAGAAAAATACAAAAAGAAGTGCAAAAGTGAAGTGTAAAGTCAAAGAAAAAGAAAAAAAAATCAGCAAAGAAAATTGAAGGACTCAAAAGTCAAAGCACTCAAAAAGAAGAAAACGCAAAGAAAAGAAAGAAAAGTTGGAAGCACTCATCAACAATTCTCATCACCAAGCATTTTCAAGTAAGCCTTTAAAATTGATTGTGGTGATAGAAGGTTGTGAAGTGACTTGTGTAAGTAACCCTTTCATTCTCTTCTTTCTAATTTCTAAGCCACCTTTTCAATTATATTTGCTTTCCATTCCTACTAACCATTTGCAGCCGACGCCAAACAAGTGAAATTACTCGGTATAGTCTTGAGTAAAAGCTCATTAGAACTTGAGACAAGAGAATTGAGGGAAAAAGGCTGGAGCGTGTGTGAGATCAGAAGAGGACAAGTAAAAGCCATTAAAGTCCTAGAGTGCAAACACGAGTGGATTGAGTGACATCAAGTTTTCTTGGAGTGACTCGTGAGGCTTTGTGAGAGTATATTCTGGTAAGGTCCTACACACATTTCAATTTTTTCCTTATTTGCTAACATGTCTCTTCCATCCAACATTTTTGTAGTCAAAAGGACTTTGAACATTCAAAGTCAAGATGATGAACAAAGAGAAAACATCTTCCATTCCAAATGTCACGTGGGAGATAAAATTTGTGTGGTGATCATTGATGGAGGAAGTTGTACCAATGTAGTAAGTACTCACATGGTGGAAAAGTTGGGTCTCAAGACTTCCAAACATCCTCATCCTTACAAACTCCAATGGCTCAACGATGTGGGAGAAGCCAAGGTAACCAAGCAAGTGATTGTACCTTTCTCAATTGGAAGATACAATGATGAAGTCCTTTGTGATGTGGTGCCCATGAGTGCAAGTCACCTTATACTAGGACGTCCTTGGCAATATGATAAGAAAGCCACCCATGACGGATTCTCAAACAAGTACTCATTCCAACATCAGGGAAAGAAAATCATATTGGCACCTTTGTTACCAAGCCAAGTTCAGGAATGTCAAGTGACCCTCAAATCACGCATAGAAGAATGGGAGAAAGAAAAGAAGGCCAAAGAAATCCATACTCCAAAGATGAATATCTATGCCAGCAGAGGAGATATTCGGAAACATTTATCAACTAAGAAAGCTCTACTTATACTTATGTATAAGGAAAGTTTTCTTCTTACTAACCCTCCTAAAGGTTTGCCTTCTTCTATTTCTAATCTTTTGCAGGAATTTGAGGATATGTTTCCTGAGGAAATTCCCGATGGATTGCCACCGATTAGAGGAATTGAACATCAAATTGATTTCATTCCTGGAGCTACCATTCCTAATAGACCAGCATATAGGAGCAATCCTGAAGAAACAAAGGAATTGCAAAGACAAGTCAAAGAACTCCTAAACAAAGGTTACATTCGAGAAAGCTTAAGTCCATGTGTTGTCCCCGTTTTGTTGGTACCAAAGAAAGATGGAACTTGGAGAATGTGCGTGGATTGTAGAGCAGTGAATCAAATCACTATCAAATATAGGCACCCTATACCTCGGTTGGATGATATGCTTGATGAACTTAGCGGGGCCAATATCTTCTCCAAAATTGATTTGAAAAGTGGCTACCATCAGATAAGAATGAAGGAAGGTGATGAGTGGAAATCTGCGTTCAAGACCAAACAAGGTTTGTATGAATGGTTAGTCATACCTTTTGGCTTGACTAATGCCCCTAGTACCTTTATGCGTTTAATGAATCATGTCCTTCGGCCTTATATTGGTAAGTTTTGTGTTGTTTACTTTGATGATATCTTGATATACAGTAAGTCATTGAAAGATCATGTTGAACACTTACGATCTATTCTTAGCACTTTGAGAGAAGAGCATTTATATGCTAATCTCAAGAAGTGTGATTTTTGTACTAATCAAGTTACTTTCTTAGGCTTTATTGTAAGTTCACAGGGATTATCAGTGGATCCAGAGAAGATTAAGGCAATACAAGAATGGCCAAAACCGGTTAATGTCAGTCAAGTTCGAAGTTTCCATGGATTAGCCAGTTTTTACAGAAGGTTTGTACCAAACTTTAGTTCCATTGCTGCACCCTTAACAGGGATTATTAAGAAGAATTCAAACTTCTCTTGGGGAAATGAACAAGACAAATCTTTCAACGAACTCAAAGATTGTTTGACAAAGGCCCCATTACTAGTCTTGCCAAACTTTGAGAAAACATTTGAAGTTGAATGTGATGCTTCCGGAATTGGAATTGGTGCTGTTTTAAGTCAAGAAGGAAAACCCATTGCCTATTTTAGTGAAAAACTAAATGGTGCAACTCTGAACTATCCAACATATGACAAAGAGATGTATGCACTCATTCGAGCATTGGAAACTTGGCAGCACTATTTATTGCCAAAGGAATTCGTGATACACACTGACCATGAAGCATTAAAGCATATCAAAGGACAACACAAACTCAACAAGAGACATGCCAAATGGGTTGAATTTCTTGAGTCTTTTCCCTATGTCATCCACTATAAGAGAGGAAAGGATAATGTCGTGGCAGATGCTCTTTCACGCAGGTATGTCTTACTTAACACTTTGGATTCCAAACTTCTTGGTTTTTCATTCATTAAGGAACATTATGCTACTGATTTGGACTTTGGAGAAAGGTATAAGTTATGTGAAACAGGTGCTCATGATAAGTATTATCAGCATGATGGATATCTTTTCAAAGAAGGACGATTATGTATTCCACAAGGTTCCATAAGAGAAGTGTTAACCAAAGAAGCACATGAAGGAGGACTCATGGGACACTTTGGAGTTGAAAAGACTCTTAGCATTCTGAAAGAACACCTCTTTTGGCCAAAGATGAAAAGGTATGTTGAAAAGGTATGTGAAAGGTGTTTAGTATGTAAAAGGGCAAAATCAAGAGTCATGCCTCATGGATTATACATGCCTTTGCCAATACCAACCATGCCATGGATAGATATTTCAATGGACTTTGTTTTAGGTTTACCAAAAACAAAGAGTGGAAAGGATTCAATATTTGTGGTGGTTGATAGATTCTCCAAAATGGCTCAGTTTATACCATGTCACAAGACTGATGATGCTATTCTGGTTGCCAACTTATTCTTCCGAGAAGTGGTAAGGTTACATGGACTTCCTTGAACCATTGTGTCAGATAGAGACGTTATGTTCCTAAGTCATTTTTGGAGGACTTTATGGAGTAAAATAGGCACAAAACTACTATTCTCTACTACATATCATCCTCAAACGGATGGTCAAACTGAAGTAGTTAATAGAGTTTTATCAATGCTACTACGATCCATCATCAAGAAAAATATTAAGACATGGGAAGAATGCCTACCACACGTGGAATTTGCATACAACCGAACCATTCACTCGGCAACTAAACATTCTCCATTTGAGGTAGTGTATGGTTTCAATCCTTTAACTCCTTTGGATTTACTTCCTTTACCTTATGATCAGATAGTGAACAAAGATGGAAAGAACAAAGCAGAATTTGTTAAAAGACTCCATCAACAAGTCAAGGACAATATTGAGAGAAGAACAAGACAATATGAACAACAAGCAAACAAAGGAAGGAAGAAGGTAACTTTTGACGTAAGAGATTGGGTTTGGGTACACTTTAGGAAAGAAAGATTCCCAAACCAAAGGAAGTCTAAACTACTACCCCGAGGAGATGGTCCATTTCAGATTATAGAAAAGATCAACGACAATGCCTATAAAATTGAATTGCCCAGTGAGTTTGGTGGCGTCAGTGCTTCATTCAACATCACTGACTTATCTCCCTTTGAGGATGGACACGATTTAGGGACAAATCGCTTAAAAGAAGGGGGATGATATAGTCACGTCTACACCAGATCCGGAGGTCATGCCACACGGTCCCATTACTAGGTCAAGGGCCAAACAATTCAGGGAAGTTCTCTTAACTAAGTGTCTTGAAGCTTTTGATTCATTTGATAACTTAACACTCTCTTATGTTATGTTATATAATGTTTTAATAGCTAAAGAATAACTTAGTATGAACACATCTTACACATTGTTATTTTTAATATGTTAAGCATGTTAGGATAGTTTTATTATCATATTAAGCATGATTATTATATATACATCAAGGCAGCATACTTATAATGCATTTCATTAGTTTATTTGCATTCATATTAACTCTTAGGCTTTATACATTATCTTACACATATTAGGAGATGATGTACTTAGATCATGACCATTATACTTAGCTCACATTACCATAAACAAACATGGAAGCAAGGTATTTAGCTCGTTTTAGCTCAATATCATGAACTTACCTTGTTTCCTTGCACATATAGGTACAATGGAGTGTGATGCACGTTGAGGTAGCTTGGTGAATAATTTGGACGTCATATATAGCTCACAAACAGCTCACAAAGTACAAGGCAGCTCATGGAATGCTAAGGGAAGCTCGATTCAGCTGGAGAAGCTTCAGGCTAGCTAAACTTAGCTAGTTGGACTATTTGAAGCTGAGTTGCTAAAAGTGATGACAAAGGTAGCTGAATGTAGCTGAACATGCTGTTATGGAGCTCAAAAGGACTCGGCTAGGAAGATCATTCACAAACAGTCCCATGCTTGCTAGCTAGCTCAACACTCAAGCTAGCTTGGAGGACACATGCACGCCTAAGAAGAAGCACATGACCAGCCATCATCCAATGCACATGGGTGCACCACAAGGCTTCCTAGAATACCCATGTGCCGTGCATATGACCAGCCCTCATGTGCCTTGCATGTGAACTCATTTAGGCACCAAGATGAAGAGCCCTCTCCCTATTCGGCCAAGCATCATCTCCCATCCAAATTGGCACCAACTTGAGGAGACACAAGAACTATTCGGCCAAGGATCATTTCCCTCCATCTAGGTCCGAACCATCCTCTCTTTTAGCATTTAAATTATGTCTTTATAGGGAGATACATAGGCTGGCCGAATCATCTTGTATTTATTCAGTCATGTCTCTCCATTTCCTATAAATAGGAAAACATTACATCATTTGTATGTACACCTTTTTATTCAATTAAAGTGAGATTATTCTCTTCTTAAGTCCTGGTGACTTTTTATCGACTTATCAAGTATTTTATACTTGTGGCGTCAACCCCTTCCTTTCATCTTGATACTTCTGGTTCCTAGTTCATATAACTAGTGGGTCAAAGTACTTAACACCATCCCTTGAAGAAACAATATAAAGATTGGGTCTCTGCTCTATATAGCATTGGTTCTTCTTTGAGATTTCTTCAAGATACTATCCTCACAACCATCCTTTTATTTCATCACCATAACCATAGCCTTATCAACTATCTTCCGCTTCCATTACTCATTATTTAAATAGCCTACCAATTCACCCATACGTCTACCACCCTTAACCATTCTATTTTGAGCCATTCACTTTGCAGGTTGTTTTGCTTCCTTACTAGATCCACAATCATTTGAAAAGGTACAAGTACCTTACATCAGAACTTTATCGATTAAACAAGTATAGTTCCTATACTTGTGGCTTCATTCCTTCCATCTTGATTCCTAAATTCCTAGATTAATATCTAGTGGGTTGAAGACACTAACATCACCCCTCAAGCAAGTTTGTGAAGACCGGGATTATGCTTCATAGCATAGTTTCCTCTTTGGCGTGTTTGAGATACAATATCACCACCATTGACATTTCATCATCAACATCATCCATCTATTCCATCAATTCTGCAGCCATCTCTATAATTTCTTTATTTCATTTCATTCTTATTATTTCTTTTCATTACTTATATTATTATGCCCTTTATAATTCCATTATGAATCATATTTCCTTTTCTTATTTTGTGCAGCCCAAGTTTATAAATTCAAGGACATCAGTACTTGTCAATCCCAGATCGGGACACAATAAGGCTATCTACTCTCTTCTCCCAAAGCGTGTAGATCACCTTACATCACTTTCATTTCATGCCAAGTTGAGACTGGTCTTTCTCTATTCCTTCTTCGGTTAAGGGTAAGTTGATCCCACCATATTAAGGCATAATCTATGAATTCAATGGCTGCCAATCTTACTTTCTTCATCTCGGAATAGTTGTGGCAACTAAAAACGTGTTCCACTTTGCTTTCCCATTCAAGGTAGGCTTCATGATCAGTCTTTCCTTGGAATTGAGGAATTTTGATCTTGATATTGCTCAAGTTGTCATCGATAATGGCACGTCTAGGGCCTTGGAATGCTGCTTGTTCTCCATCGTCTAAATTTTCTTAAACATCTTCTTCTGGAGGTCGTGGAGGTTGTTGTCTTCTATGGGCTCCATTATTACGTACTGGTGGTAGATCCTAGCGTTGATCTATCTTTTCATGAAGAGCATCGAACTCTTCATGAAACATTCTCATCATTTCGCCAATGAGTGCCTGCATTTATAAGTTTGGTGTTCCTGCATTTTCTCTGGGGCTTTGAGACATGGTTAGTGTAATAAAAACAAATTAAAAACCTTACCAGCACACTCACAAAACCTCACTTGATCACTCCAAAGAAAATTTCATATTGCACTCCACTCACACTCGTGTTTGCACTCGGGGATATATTCTTGGCTTTTTCTTGATCCCCCTTTTGATCTTACCCTCTCGTTTGCCTTTTACCACTCGATTATCTCTTGTGGGTCCTTTTAAAGAACTAACTCAAGATTGAGCAATTTTCTTTAGTTTGTGCGTCGGTTTAGAAATGGTTAGGGATAGAAATGGTTATGATATAGGGTATGATAGAAAAAGGTTTAAGAAAATGAAAGGTAATGGAATAAGAATAGATGAAAGAATAAGAAAATGAAATAGTAAGAAAGTGAAGATAACTTACAACTCAAGTTGTAACACTTACTATCTTCCTTCACAAGAAACAACAAGGATACCCCCTTCAAGTTTGTTGTTGGGGCAGATTGTATTGTGCTTCTCTTTGAGTGTACTTTGCAACTTTCTTCACATTTTCTTTTTCTTTGAATTTCTATTTTTTCTTTTCTTTTTCTTTCTTTTGCACTCCAAATTTGTTGTAGGAGTCTTTTCCTTTTTTTTTGTTGCTTTTGTTGTAGCACTTGATTGTCAATCCACCAAAGCTCTGATTACCGCTTGATGTAAGGCTAACTAGGCTTCTTCAATAATGGAGAAGTTGGCAACCTCGTTGTTTCCCCATCTAGGAGAGACACCAAATGCCACACTTGAATCAATAAGTAATCTACACAAAATTAAAAGAAAGAAATGATTAAAATGAAATATGAAAGAAGAAAGGAAATGACAGGAAAGAAAATGGATAGAAATGTTATAAAAGATGGGTTACGAAAGTGTTGAATAAATCTTCTTCAAGTGATGCTAACTTCGGCCTCCAATGGTGGTGATGAAGTATGCCTTGTTGATGAATGAAGGATGATTTAATGGTGATGAAATGGTAATAAAAGATGGGGATGATATAGGCGTGATATGGAAGATGGTGATGTTATAGATAGTATCTTTTAAAACTAAGAAGGAACCAATGTTATAAAAGAGAAAAGACCCGTTTCTTATAAGTCTTATAAGGGATGGTATGAAATGACTTTGAACCACTAGTTATAGGAACTAGGAACCAGAAGTATCAATGAAAGGGGGTTTAATGCCACTAACTATGAAAGCTTACTTAATCGATATAGTTCTAAAAACAACTTGAAGAGAGAATAATCTCACAAGGATTTTATATTGTCAAAGGGTTCAAGTTACAAATGAACATCAAAGCCATATTTATAGGCTTGCATAGGTTTGGCCGAATAAATAGGTGTCCATTTGGCTAGATACATGTCTTAAAACGAAAATAGATGATGCTTGGATGAGGGGAGATGTCTTTGGCTGAATGGTTCCCTTGTCTCTTCATCTTGGCGCCAACTTGAAGCAAGGTGATGCTTTGGACGAATAGAGAGAACCCTCTTCATTTTGGCACCCATTTCATCCACATGCATAGCACATGTGTGGGCTGGTCATAAGACACTCACATGGTCATAGGGTGCTTATGGTGTGGCTTCTCCTTGGCATGAAGTTGAGCAGCAACTAGGTGTGATTTGGCTTCCATCTTGCGTCTCGGTGACATGTCATCAATGGGGTAGCAACTAATTATGAAATGTCACATTTGTGGAAGGCAACCTTTCATCATTTGAGCTCCTTCCCATGTGTATGAGCTGAAGATGAGCTGGCCATAGATGAAATAAATGAAGATGAGTCTTAGGACAACTCCTTGTGAAAGGGCACTTCTCGGATTGGCAACTCTTCGCGAAAAGGTACGAATCCACAAAATTTGACCTAGACCATATTTTTAGTGCTTTTTGTGGTGAAGATGATGGTGCAACTCTCCAGCTAAATTGAAGTCTCTAGCTAGCTCTAAAGTCCAGCTCAAGTGAGCTATGAGCTCGGGGGTCAGCTGACAACTTTTCACCATTTGTTCTTCATGATCTCCTGAGTCATCTTATGTAAGTTTTCCTAGCTCATTGATTCCCATGCTAGCTTTAAGTCAGCTCCCATCATGTGGCCAAACATGTACCTACAAAATAAAGTATTTATAATCTAAGTAATATAAGATATAATCATGTAAATATGTGGTTCATAATAATTTCATAGAATCATAATATCATCATAACTATAAATATAATGTATGTAAGCTATTATCATAACTATGGTATAAAGAAAGATTAAGTTAAAGAAAACACCCCGTTGATTATTGAGAAAGGTTGGAGATGCAAGTCCATTTTTTATGCTGAATTGGATCACATCATCATGTCCTTCATATCATTCAAATATATGCTATGATTACATATCATTTCTTAGAATATTTGATACGATCCAAACTAGCTCCAATTTTCTCCATGACTTTATCATACCATGGATGTTATTCAAAGCTATTTCTAAGGGAGTTATTCCTTACCCTATCTTATATTATATCATTCATACATTCTATTCTATCATAAGCATGCATTCACATGTTAGTATACATTATCATAATAATTCCATCCTATGCCTAGTTGATCATGTCCTTCATATCATTCAAATATATGCTATGATTTTCATATCATTTCTTAGGATATTATTATTATATGTTTCCATTTATCATTTATTATGAATACCACATTAAATGATATTCATGCATACAACATATATCCACAATGTTATTTAAAGCATGTTTAAGTATGCTATATTAGTCTTGCATTCATTTAAGCATGATTATCACATATACATCAAGGCAGCATAATTATCATTCATTTTATCAGCTCCTATGCATTCATTTTAGCACTTAGGCTTTATGCATTAGTTCATACATATTATAAGTTGATATACTTAGCTCATGTCATGCATTCATAGCTCACAAGACCATGATCATGCACGGCAGCAAGGTAATTAGCTCATACAAGCTCAATTCCATTGAAATACCTTGTTTTCTTTGCACATGTAGGAACATTGGAGCATGGCACACATTAGGACAGCTTGGTGGATTATTTGGACATCAAATGCAGCTCACAAACAGCTCACAAGGAACATGGCAGCTCATGGAACACTAAGGAAAGCTTAATTCAGCTAGAGGAGCTCAAGGCTAGCTAAACTCAGCTAGTTGGACTATTTGGAGCTGAGTTGTCAAAAATGATATCAATGGTAGCTGAATGTAGCTGAACATTCTGTTATGGAGCTCACAAGGACTCGAATAGGAAGCTTGTTCACAAACAGCCCCATGCTTGCTAAGCTAGCTCCACATTCAAGCTAGCTAGGAGGGGACACATGCACGCTCAAGATGGAGTACATGACCAGCCATTATCCCATGCACAAGGCTGCACCACAAGGCTCCCTAGATCACCCATGTGCATTCAAGTAGGCTGCCAAGTGCATCATTCAAGCATGTGCACTCATGTGACATCAAATTGGCGCCAAAACACTAAGGGATGCTTCTTATTCGGCCAAAGACTCTTTCCTCTTCATTTTGGCGCCCAAATAACTTCCAAATGCATTCAAATCTTCCTTAGGGCCGAACCAACACATAACCATTCGGCCAAGAGCATGTTTCTTCATTTAAATCATGTATTTTCATCAAAAATCATGTATTTTCAAAGGGGTTTCAACCTTGGCCGAACCATCAAGTGTTTATTCGACCTAAACCCTTTGAAAACTATATATAGACCATCATATTTCATTTGTAATTAGACTTTTTGATTAATATAAGTGAGATTATTCTTTTCCTTAAGTCCTGGTGACTTTTATCGACTTATCAAGTATTTTATACTTGTGGCATCAACCCCTTTCTTTTCACCTTGATACTTCTGGTTCCTAGTTCATATAACTAGTGGGTTAAAGTACTTAATACCACCCCTTGAAGAAGCAATATAAATTATGGGTCTTTGCTATCTATAGCATTGGCTCTTCTTTGAGTCTTCTTTAAGATACTATCCTCACAACCATCCCATTGTTTCATTAGCCATAACCATAGCCATATCAACCATCTTCCGCTTCCATCTCTCATTTTAAACAACCCACCTATTCACCATACGTCTACCACCCTTAACCCTCTCTTTTTTGAGTCATTCACTTGTGCAGGTTGTTTTGCTTCCTTCCTAGATCCATAATTAATTGATATGGTACAAGTGCCTTATATCAAGCGGTAATCAGAGCTATTGGTGGAAGAAAACAACGTGCAACAACAACAAAAAGAAAAATACAAAAAGAAATGCAAAAGTGAAGTGCAAAGTCAAAGAAAAAGAAAAATCAGAAAAGAAAGTGAAGCACTCAAAAGAAAGAAAAATCCAGCACTCAAAAGAAGAGAAAGCAAAGAAAAGAAAGAAAAGAAGTTGAAGCACTCATCAACAATTATCATCACCAAGCAATTCAAGTAAGCCGTTTAAATTGATTGTGGTGATAGAAGGTTGTGAAGTGACTTGTGTAAGTAACCCTTTATGTTCTCTTCTTTATATTTCTAATCCACCCTTTCATTATATTTTATTTTCCATTCCTACTAACCCTTTTGCATCCGACGCCAAACAAGTAGAAATTTATTTGATACAGTCTTGAGTAAAGTTCTCTAGAACTTGAGACAAGAGAATCGAGAGGAAAAAGGCTGGAGTGTGTGTGAGATCAAAAGAGGACAAGTAAAAGCCAATAAAGTCCTAGAGTGCAAACACGAGCGGATTGAGTGACATTCAAGTTTCCTTGGAGTGACTCATGAGTCTTTGTGAGAGTATATTATGGTAAGGTCCTACACACATTTCATTTTTCTTTATTTGCTAATATGTCTCTTCCATCCAATATCTTTGTAGTCAAAAGGACTTTGAACATTCAAAGTCAAGAGGATGAACAAAGAGAGAACATCTTCCATACCAAATGTCATGTGGGAGATAAAGTTTGTGTGGTGATCATTGATGGAGGAAGTTGTACAAACGTAGCAAGTACTCACATGGTGGAAAAGTTGGGTCTCAAGACTTCCAAGCATCCTCATCCTTACAAACTTCAGTGGCTCAACGATGTGGGTGAAGCCAAGGTAACAAAACAAGTTGTTGTACCTTTCTCAATTGGGAGATACAATGACAAAGTCCTTTGTGATGTGGTGCCCATGAGTGCAAGTCACATTATATTAGGACATCCTTGGCAATTTGACAAGAAGGCTACTCACGATGGATTTTCCAATAAATATTCATTCCAACACCAAGGGAGGAAAATCATATTAGCACCGATGCTTCCAACCCAAGTCCATGAATGCCAAGTGACCATTAAGTCACGCATAGAAGAATGAGAGAAAACGAAGGCCATGAAGAGAAGTATTGAAGATATGAGGAGAAATGAGCAAATCAAAGAAAATACCATTGAAGACGAATATTTTGAGGAGACAAGAAGAATTGGAAATGAATCTGTTGAAGTTGAAAATGATGACTTGCAAGTAGTGGAGCAAATTGAAAATGGCATATTTGAAAAAGATGAGTGTAGAGAAGAGAAGCATAGTGAAGGATAAATTTTACCTAACAAATCTTCTTCTACTATTTCTTTTTCCTTGTAGGATATTCCAAGAGATATATTTTTTCAAGCTGGAGATTCAAGAAACATGTCTTTTGAAGAATCAAAGGATGTACCTCTTGAAATTCAAAAGAATGTTCCAATTAAAGTACCACAAGTTGTGATCATTGAGGCTCCAAGTACATTACAACTATTGAAGAGATTTCAGTAACCAATGGAGTTTTCCATCATCAAGCAACCAATGCCCATTAAACATCCACCCTGGTTTGCTAATTCTATTCATTTTGTTATCGGTTTTTCATTTTATAACTTTGATTCATTTTGCAGCAATTTGATTAGTATAAGTGGTGTTATCCAATCAATCTATGATGACAAGATCATTTGTCAATTTGAGTTTGATTGGTACATCAAATTTAGCCACTACGATGGTGTGAAGCAAGCATTGTCCACCTTTTTAAAGGCCATCATCTGGAAGAACACAAAGCTTAAAGTTGTTGATTTTATCCAGTTTCTTGAAGGAGATCAAAAGTTAAATTTCTTCACTAACCATCATGATGATTCAAGGAGTAAGAGTGAAAAGATATAATGTTTTGAAAGGATACAACCTTTGGAGTACAAGACACAATATTTGAATCAAAGGACATGTGACAGTTTTTGATGCAAGCACGTTTTCAACTATAAAGGGAGTACTCCTGAACATCCTTTTAATGCATTTACTTTATAATAACCTTATAATATATACTATTATATTACATATCATTCTAAGGATATTAGTTATGAAGTTAAAGAATAACTTAGTATGAATACATCGTACACATTGTTATTTTAATATGTTAAGCATGTTAGGATAGCTATATAATTATATTATGCATGATTATAACATATACATCAAGGCAACATACTTATAATGCATTTCATTAGTTCATTTGCATTCATATTAGCTCTTAGGCTTTATACCTTAACTTACACATATTAGGAGATGATATAATTAGCTCATGACAATCAAACTTAGCTTACATTACCATATTCAAGCATGGCAGCAAGGTATTTAGCTCATATCAGCTCAATGCCATGGACTTACCTTGTTTCCTTGTACATGTAGGTACATTGGAGAATAATAAACGTTGAGATAGCTTGGTGAATAATTTGGACTTCATATGCAGCTCACAATCAGCTTACAAAGTACAAGGCTCATGGAACACTAAGGGAAGCTCGGTTCAACTGGAGGAGCTTAAGGTTAGCTAAACTTAGCTAGTTGGACTATTTGGAGCTGAGTTACCAAAAGTGATGTCAAAGGTAGCTGAATGTAGCTGAACATAATATTGAGGAGCTCATAAGGACTTAGCTAGGACGTTTGTTCAAAAATAGCTCATGCTTGCTAGCTAGCTTCACAACTCAAGCTAGCTTGAAGAAGACACATGCACGCCCAAGAGAGAAAGCACATGACCATCAATCATTCCATGCACAAGGCTGCACCACAAGGTTTCCTAGAACACCCATGTGCCTTGCATGAGGATCATTTAGGCGCCAAGATGAAGAGTTCTCTCCCTATTCGGCCAAGCCATGTGTTTTGCATGTGAACAGCCCCATGTGCCTTGCATGTGGTTTATTTAGGCGCCAAGATGAAGAGCTCTCTCCCTATTCGGCCAAGCATCATTTCCCATTCAATTTGGCGCCAACTTGAGGGGACACAAGGACTATTCGGCCAATGATTATTTCCCTCCATAAAGGACCAAAACATTATGTCATTTATCATTTAATTATGTCATTTTATAGAGGCACAAGGGCTGGCCGAACCACCATGTATCCATTCGGCCATGCCCCTCCACTTCCTATAAATAGGAAATCACAATTCATTTGTAATCAGACCATTTTTATTAATCAAAGTGAGATTATTCTCTTCCTTAAGTCCTAGTGACTTTTTATCGACTTATCAAGTATTTTATACTTGTGGCGTCAACCCTCTTCTTTTATCTTGATACTTTTGGTTCCTAGTTCATATAACTAGTGGGTCAAAGTACTTATCACCACCCCTTGAAGAAACAATATAAATATTAGATCTTTGCTCTCTATAGCATTGGTTCTTCTTTGAGCGTTCTTCAAGATACTATCCTCACAACCATCCTTTTGTTTCATCGCCAGAACCATAACCATTTCAATCATCTTCCGCTTTCATCTCTCATTTATTAAATAGCCTACCTATTAAACCATACGTTTACCACCCTTATCCATTCTGTTTTGAGCCATTCACTTGTGCAGGTTGTTTTGCTTCATTCCTAGATCCACAATCAAATGAAAAGGTAGAATTACTTTACATCAAGCGGTTATCAGAGCTTTGGTGGAAGAAAGCAACGTGCAACAACAAAAAAAATACAAAAAGAAGTGCAAGTGAAGTGTAAAAGTGAAAGAAAGCAAAGAAAATAAAAGCACTCAAAAGAAGAAATTGAAAGCACTCGAAAAGAAGAAAAAGAAAGAAAGAAAAGTTGGAAGCACTCATCAACAATTCTCATCACCAAGCCATTCAAGTAAGCCTTTAAATTTGATTGTGGTGATAGAAGGTTGTAAAGTGACTTATGTAAGTAACCCCTTTTGTTCTTTTCTTTCTATTTCTAAGCCACCCTTTCAATTATATTTTGCTTTCCATTCCTACTAACCCATTTGCAGCCGACGCCAAACAAGTAAAATTTACTCGATATAGTCTTGAGTAAAAGTTTTCTAGAACTTGAGACAAGAGAATCGAGAGGAAAAAGGCTGGAGTGTGTGTGAGATCAGAAGAGGACAAGTAAAATCCATTAAAGTCCTAGAGTGCAAACACGAGCGGATTGAGTGACATCAAATTTTCTTGGAGTGACTCGTGAAGCTTTGTGAGAGTATATTCTGGTAAGGTCTTCTACACATCTTATTCTTTTCTTATTTCACTAACCATGTCTCGGAGTTCAGGACGATCCCCAGAAAGAGAAGCCCCTAACTTGCAGACACAAGCTATTATGCACGAAATGGCAAGATTGTTGAAATTAGAATTGGAACCTTTGCAAGATTGTATGGATCAATTAGAAGCATCTTTAGGAAACCGTAGAGTAAACCGCCCTAGAATAGAAGAAGACTTAGAAGAGGAAGAGGCTGAAGTAACATCAGTAGCAAGGAGAGATGTTCATCGAAATCAAAATGACAACTTCAGCAACATCAAAGTGACTATTCCTCCATTTCAAGGACGAACTGATCCAGAAGCCTATCTTGATTGGGTAATCAAAATTGAACACATTTTTGAATGCCAAAACTATACGGAGCAAAAGAAGGTTAGGCTTGCTGCTATGGAATTCGTGGACTATGCCTTAGTTTGGTGGGACCAATTGGTGAGTTCAAGAAGACGAAATGGTGAACGCCACATCACAACATGGGATGAAATGAAGGCCATTATAAGGAAAAGGTTTGTTCCTACTCACTATCACCGAGATCTTTATCATAAATTACAAAATTTGAAACAAGGAAGCAAGAACGTTGAAGATTATTTCAAAGAAATGGAGATTGCCATGATCCGAGCCAATGTGCATGAAGATAGAGAAGCAACAATGGCAAGATTCTTATCTGGCTTAAATCTTTATATTGCTAACCTTGTTGAACTTCAGCATTATGTAGAGATTGAAGAAATGGTGCATGTGGCTATGAAAATTGAAAGACAACTCAAAAGGAAATCCTACACTAGGAGCAGTCCAAATTCGGCCACTAAATGGAAGCAAGAACCTATTACTTTCCGAAAGCAAGCTCCATTCCAAACAAAGGATCGTGCAGAAGTACCTAAAACTACACAAGTGGGCGAATCTAGCAAGGGTAAAGAAAAGCAAACCAGCACTTTTGAGAGATCAAGAGACTTCAAATGTTTCAAGTGTTTTGGAAAATGACATGTTGCTAGTCAATGTTCCAACCGAAATACCATGATGGTGCTTGACAATGGAGATATTGTATCAGATTCTGATGAGCCTATTTTTGACGAGGAACCTGAAACAATACAAGAAGAAGAAACGGAAGAAAATACAGATCATGGTGAGATGCTTATTTCAAAGAGGTGCCTACAATCACAAACATCCCAAGATGATATTCAGATAAACAATATCTTTCATACAGGATGCCATGTCAAGGATAAGGTTTGCACAATGATCATCGATGGAGGAAGTTGCACAAACGTAGCCAGCACTCTTATGGTTGAAAAACTTGGATTGGCAACGTCAAAACATCCTACTCCATATAAACTCCAATGGCTCAATGAAGGAGGTGAGTTAAATGTTACCAAACAGGTTCTAATTCTTTTCCTAGTTGGTAGGTACAAGGACGAGGTGCTTTGTGAAATTTTCCCTATGCATGCTAGCCACATCTTACTTGGGAGACCATGGCAGTATGACAAAAGGGCCATTCATGATTGTTTTCACAATCAATACACTTTTAAGCATGATGGATGCAAGGTGACCTTGATGCCTTTAATGCCAAAAGAAGTATAACAGGATCAATTGCATATGCGAAAGAGTGTACAAGCATGGCGCAAAGACAAAACTCCGACGAAAAATGAAGAGGAACTAAAAAAGAAACCAAACTTCTTCATAGAGATACATGATGGTTCAATGCTGGAAAATGAAGGGTCACCTACGAAAAGTGGTGATGTTTGGGACTTAAAGTCACAACTCTTCGCCAATGATTTTAATCTACAAAAGGTAAGTACCCCTTCATATGAAACCTTTTCTCTCCTCACTTTTCAGGACAATTCACGTGAAAGGTCACTTCCAAAAGGGATATCCCTAGATAAAGATCATTCCCAAAAGGTACCTGTTGGTAAATCATATTCCAAAGAAAGGCCTAAAGGGAAATCTTACAAAAGGGTATATAATGGAAGAACACCAACATTCAAAGGATACTTTCTTTTAGCAAAGAGGCGTGAAGCTATGCAAGGACAGAATGGACTCGATTTGAGGACAAATCACCCTAAAGAAGGCGGGATGATGCAAGCACGTTTTCAACTATAAAGGGAGTACTCTTGAACATCCTTTTAATGCATTTACTTTATAATAACCTTATAATATATACTATTATATTACATATCATTCTAAGATATTAGTTATGAAGTTAAAGAATAAGTTAGTATGAATACATCATACACATTGTTATTTTAATATGTTAAGCATGCTAGGATAGCTATATAATTATATTATGCAAGATTATAACATATACATCAAGGCAGCATACTTATAATGCATTTCATTAGTTCATTTGCATTCATATTAGCTCTTAGGCTTTATACCTTACCTTACACATATTAGGAGATGATATAATTAGCTCATGACAATCAAACTTAGCTTACATTGCCATATTCATGCATGGCAGCAAGGTATTTAGCTCGTATCAGCTCAATGCCATGGACTTACCTTGTTTCCTTGCACATGTAGGTACATTAGAGAATAATAAACGTTGAGATAGCTTGGTGAATAATTTGGACTTCATATGCAGCTCACAATCAGCTTACAAAGTACAAGGCAGCTCATGGAACACTAAGGGAAGCTCGGTTCAGCTGGAGGAGCTTAAGGCTAGCTAAACTTAGCTAGTTGGACTATTTGGAGCTGAATATAGCTGAATATAGCTGAACATAATATTGAGGAGCTCACAAGGACTTAGCTAGGACGTTTGTTCACAAACAGCCCATGCTTGCTAGCTAGCTTCACAACTCAAGCTAGCTTGAAGAAAACACATGCACGCCCAAGAGAGAAAGAACATGACCAGTCATCATTCCATCCACAAGGCTGCACCACAAGGTTTCCTAGAACACCCATGTGCCTTGCATATGACCAGCCCCCATGTGCCTTCCATGAGGATCATTTAGGCACCAAGATGAAGAGTTCTCTCCCTATTCGGCCAAGCCATGTGTTTTGCATGTGAACAGCCCCATGTGCCTTGCATGTGGTTTATTTAGGCGCCAAGATGAAGAGCTCTCTCCCTATTCGGCCAAGCATCATTTCCCATTCAATTTGGCGCCAACTTGAGGGGACACAAGGACTATTCAACCAATGATTATTTCCCTCCATAAAGGACCAAAACATTATGTCATTTAGCATTTAATTATGTCATTTTATAGAGGCACAAGGGCTTGCCGAACCACCATGTATCCATTCGACCATGCCCCTCCATTTCCTATAAATAGGAAATCACAATTCATTTGTAATCAGACCATTTTTATTAATCAAAGTGAGATTATTCTCTTCCTTAAGTCCTGGTGACTTTTTATCGACTTATCAAGTATTTTATACTTGTGGCGTCAACCCTCTTCTTTCATCTTGATACTTCTGGTTCCTAGTTCATATAACTAGTGGGTCAAAGTACTTATCACCACCCCTTGAAGAAACAATATAAAGATTGGGTCTTTGCTCTCTATAGCATTGGTTCTTCTTTGAGCGTTCATCAAGATACTATCCTCACAACCATCCTTTTGTTTCATCGCCATAACCATAACCATTTCAATCATCTTCCGCTTCCATCTCTCATTTATTAAATAGTCTACCTATTAAACCATACGTTTACCACCCTTATCCATTCTGTTTTGAGCCATTCACTTGTGCAGGTTGTTTTGCTTCCTTCCTAGATCCACAATCAAATGAAAAGGTAGAATTACCTTACATCAGTTTCCAAACATTGTGTTCTCCCAATAAAGGAAGTGAAGTTACCCGATTTGAAGCCAAGAGGTTGAACATTTCGTGTGAATCATCTATTGGAGGAAATAATAAAGATTCAATCCTTCATATATCAAGAAAGTCTTCAATGAGAAACTACTTCGATTTGAGGACAAATCGCCTAAAAGAAGGGGAGGATGATACGATCCAAACTAACTCCAATTTTCTCCATGACTTTATCACACCATGGATGTTATTCAAAGATGTTTCTAAGGGAGTTATTCCTTACCCTATCTTATATTATATCATTCATACATTCTATTCTATCATAAGCATGCATTCACATGTTAGTATAAATTATCATAATAATTTCATCCTATGCCTAGTTGATCATGTCCTTCATATCATTCAAATATATGCTATGATTACATATAATTTCTTAGGATATTATTATTATATATTTCCATTTATCATTTATTATGAATACCATGTTAAATGATATTCATGCATACAACATATATCCACAATGTTATTTCAAGCATGTTAAGTATGCTATATTAGTCTTGCATTCATTTAAGCATTATTATCACATATACATCAAGGCAGCATAATTATTATACATTTTATCAGCTCCTATGCATTCATTTTAGCACTTAGGCTTTATGCATTAGTTCATACATATTATAAGATGATATATTTAGCTCATGACCTTCAATCATAGCTCACATTACCATATTCGTGCATGGTAGCAAGGTATTTAGCTCATATCAGCTCAATGCCATGGACTTACCTTGTTTCCTTGCACATGTAGCTACATTGGATCATGGCACACGTTGGGTAGCTTGGTGGATTATTTGGATATCAAATGCAGCTCACAAACAGCTCACAAGGAACATGGCATCTCATGGAACACTAAAGAAAGCTCAATTCAGCTGGAGGAGCTCAAGGCTAGCTAAACTCAACTAGTTGGACTATTTGGAGCTGAGTTGTCAAAAATAATATCAATGGTAGCTGAACATGTTGTTATGGAGCTCACAAGGACTCGACTAGGAAGTTTGTTCACAAACAGCCCCATGCTTGCTAAGCTAGCTCCACATTCAAGCTAGCTTCATATTCAAGCTAGCTAGGAGGAGACACATGGACGCCCAAGATGGAGCACATGACCAGCCATCATCCCATGCACAAGGCTGCACCACAAGGCTCCCTATATCACCCATGTGCATTCAAGTAGGCTGCCATGTGCATCATTCAAGCATGTGCACTCATGTGACATCAAATTGGCGCCAAGAGCATGTATCTTCATTTAAAACATGTATTTTCATAAAAAATCATGTATTTTCAAAGGGGTTTCAACATTGACCGAACCATCAAGTGTTTTTTCGGCCTAAACCCTTTGAAAACTATAAATAGGCCATCATATTTCATTTGTAATCAGACCTTTTGATTAATTAAAGTGAGATTATTCTCTTTTCTTAAGTCATGATTACTTTTATCGACTTATCAAGTATTTTTATACTTGTGGCGTCAATCCCCTACCCCTTGATAATTCTGGTTCCTAGTTCTTATAACTAGTGGGTCAAAGTCTTTTATACCACCCCTTAAAGAAGCAATATAAAGTATGGGTCTTTGCTCTCTATAGCGTTGGTTCTTTTATGAGTCTTCTTTAAGATACTACCTGATGTAAGGTTATCCAGGCTTCTTCAATAATGGAGAAGTTGGCAACCTTGTTGTTTCACGATCTAGGAGAGACATCAAAATGCTACACTTTGAATTGATAAGTAATCTGTAAAATTAAAAGAAATATTTGATTAAAAGGAAATGGAAATGGAAAGGATTGAAAAATGAAAGAATGTTATCAAAGATGGATGCGGAAGTGTTGAATAAATCTCCTTCAAGTGATGTTAACTTCAACCTCCAATGGTAGTGAAGAAGTATGCCTTGTTAATGGATGAAGGATGATTTAATGGAAAGATTGATGATATGGGCGTGAATAATGATGAAGGATGGTGATGGAAAGATGGTGATGGAAATAGATAGTATCTTATAAAACTAAGAAGGAACCAATGTTATAAAAGAGCAAAGACCCGTTTCTTATAAGTTTTACAAGGGATGGTAGCAAGGATTTTGACCCACTAGTTATATAAACTAGGAACCAGAAGTATCAATGAAGGAATTGATGCCACAAACTTTAGAAAAGCTTGCTTAATCGATATAGTTCTCAAAAGAACTTGAAGAGAGAATAATCTCACAAAGAGTTTAATTTATCAAAGGGTTCAGTTTACAATGGAAATACAATAGCCTATTTATAGTTTTCAAAGGGTTTAGGCCAAATAAACACATGATGGTTCGGTTAAGGTTGAAACCCCTTTGAAAACACATGATTTTTCATGAAAATACATAATTTTAATGAAATTAAATGCTCTTGGCCGAATGGTTAGGTGTTGGTTCGTCCATAAGGATGTTTTCAATGCATTTGGAAGTTATTTGGGTGCCAAAATGAAGAGGAAAGAGTCTTTGGCCGAATAGGAAGCATCCCTTGGTGTTTTGGCGCCAATTTGATGTCACATGGAGTGCACATACTTGAATGATGCACATGACAGCCTACTTGAACGCACATGGGTCTTCTTGTAAGGCTTTGGTGAGGTTGAAACCATAGGATGATGTCTTGAAGTCCATGGAATGAAGATAGGTAGCAACTAGGCGTGGCTTAACTTCCAACATGCATCTAGGTGTCATGGTCTTCAATGGGCAGCAACTTGTCATGAAAAGTCACATTTGTGGAAGGTAACCTTTCATCATTTGAGCTACTTTCCATGTGTTTGAGCTGAAGATGAGCTGGCCAAAGATGAATTACATGTATGTGAGTCTTAGGACAGCTCCTTGTGAAAAAGCACTTCTCGGAATGGCAACTCTTTGCGAAAAGGTACGAATCCAAAAATTTTGACCTAGACCATATTGTTGTGTTCTGTATGGTGATGATGATGGTGCAACTCTCCAGCTGAAATGAGGTCTCTAGCTAGCTCAAAAGTCTAGCTCAAGTGAGCTATGAGCTCGGGGGTCATCTGACAACTTTTCACCATTTGTTCTTCATGATCTCCCGAGTCATCCTATGTAAGTTTTCCTATCTCCTTATCCTTAGTTAAGCTCAAATTTAGCTCCCATCATGTGGCCGAATATGCACCTACAAAACAAATGCTGACTTGATTGGTGACCTCGACTTCTCCCCCATCATTTAGCGATTGTAACTTGCATGGTGTGGGATGTTTAATCGTCTTGAGTCCGAGTTCAGCCATCGTTAAAGTGCTTGCAACATTGGTACAACTTCCTCCATCGATAATCATGAAACAAACTTTGTTGTTTACATGACAACAAGTGTGAAAAGTGTTCTCTATTTGATTATCATCCATGGATCGAATATTCAAAGCTCTTTTTACTACCAAAACTTGTCCTGAAACTTGAGACATTGTGATGTAAGGTACTTGTACCTTTTCAAATGATTGTGGATCTAGGAAGGAAGCAAAACAACCTGCAAAGTGAATGGCTCAAAATAGAATGGTTAAGGGTGGTAGACGTGTGGGTGAATTGGTAGGCTATTTAAATAATGAGTAATGGAAGCGGAAGATAGTTGATAAGGCTATGGTTATGGAGATGAAATAAAAGGATGGTTGTGAGGATAGTATCTTGAAGAAATCTCAAAGAAGAACCAATGCTATAGAGAGCAGAGACCCAATCTTTATATTGCTTCTTCAAGGGGTGGTGTTAAGTACTTTGACCCACTAGTTATATGAACTAGGAACCAGAAGTATCAAGATGAAAGAAAAGGGGTTGACGCCACAAGTATAAAATACTTGATAAGTCGATAAAAAGTCACCAGGACTTAAGAAGAGAATAATCTCACTTTAATTGAATAAAAGGTGTGCTTACAAATGAAATATGCTTTCCTATTTATAGGAAATGGAAGGATATGGCCGAATGGTTACAAGAGGATTCGACCAGCCCTTGTGCCTCTATAAAATGACATAATTTAATTACAAATAGAGATGATGATTCGGTTTAAATGGAGGAAAATATCCTTTGGCCGAATAGTGCTTGTACCCCTTCAAGTTGGTGCCAAATTGGAGAGAAAGGAGTGCTTGGCCGAATGGTAAGAGGACTCTTCATCTTGGCGCCTAAATGAAGTCACACGCCTATCACATGGTGGTCTGGTCACAAGGCGTGCACATGGCCTCTCTAGGATGCTTGTGGTGTAGCCTTGCGCATGGAATGATGGCTGGTCATGTGCTCCATCTTGGGCGTGCATGTGTCTCCTTCCAAGCTAGCTTGAGTGTTGAGCTAGCTAGCAAGAATGGGGCTGTTTATGAATGATCTTCCTAGCCGAGTCCTTTTGAGCTCCATAACAGCATGTTCAGCTACATTCAGCTACCTTTGTCATCACTTTTAGCAACTCAGCTTCAAATAGTCCAACTAGCTAAGTTTAGCTAGCCTGAAGCTTCTCCAGCTGAATCGAGCTTCCCTTAGCATTCCATGAGCTGCCTTGTACTTTGTGAGCTGTTTGTGAGCTGTATGTGACTTCCAAATCGTTCACCAAGCTACCTCAACGTGCATCATACTCCATTGTACCTATATGTGCAAGGAAACAAGGTAAGTTCATGATATTGAGCTAAAACGAGCTAAATACCTTGCTGCCATGTTTGTTTATGGTAATGTGAGATAAGTATGATGGTCATGAGCTAAGTACATCATCTCCTAATATGTGTAAGATAATGTATAAAGCCTAAGAGTTAACATGAATGCAAATAAACTAATGAAATGCATTATAAGTATGCTGCCTTGATGTATATATAATAATCATGCATAATATGATAATAAAACTATCCTAACATTATTAACATATTAAAATAACAATGTGTAATATGAATTCATACTAAGTTACTTAACTAATATTCTTATCATAAAATGTATTATAATAGCATATATTATAAAGCTAATAATAAGTAAATTCAATATAAAGATGTTCAAAAGTACTCCCTTTATAGATGAAAACGTGCTGATATCACATTGTTAGTAAACAAATAAAACAAAAGGAAACCTTACCAGCACACTCACAAAGTCTCACAAATTTTGCTCCAAAGAAAAGATAAGATCACTCCACTCAACACTCAACACTCGTGTTTACTCTCGGGAATATAACTTGGCTTTTAACAATTCCCCTTCTGATCTCACTCACTCAATTAGCCTTTTCCACTCGATCTCTCTTGCTAAGTCCTTTGAAGAACTTACTCAAAATTATAACAAGTTATTTATTTTCTTGTGTGCGTCGGCTGCAATTAGGTTAGGGTAAAAAAGGAAAAGAAGAAATGAAAAGGTAGAAGGAAGGATTCAAGCTATTTAAAAGAAAGAAAAGGTTGAAGATAAGGAAAATGAAAGTATAGAAAAGGAAGAGCTGACTTACAACCCAATAAACAACACTTACTGCAACCTTTCAAAAGAAACAATAAGGTTATCTTCTCAAGTGTAGATATGCCTCTTTGATGTACTTGCAATAGTAGAGCACTTTCCTTGGCTTTTTCTTTTCTTTTGAAATTCTCTTTTTCTTCTTTTTGTCTTTGAACTCCTTTGTTTGTTGTAGGAGTCTTGCTTTTCTTTCTAAACTTCTTTTTGTTTGTACGCCAATGACACTTTTGTTGTCAATTCAACTATGCTCTAAATACCGCTTGATGCAAACAGAATCTACACTATTCAATGAAAGTGAGTATATAGCCTTATTGTGTCCCGATCTATAATTGACAACTACTGATGTCCTTGAGTTATAAGTTTGGCTGTAACAAAGATAAGAAAGAAAGAAAGAAGATTAATAATGGACTTAAGAAATGGATAAATAATATAAGTAATGAAAAGGAAGAGATGAAAGAGATGGATGCGAAATTATGAAGGTGTTGATGGCCTTGATGAAGGATGTTGATGGTGATGATGTTGAAATGGAGATGGTGGTTGTGTTGTATCTCAAGCATGCCAAAGAAGAAACTATGCTAGGAAGCACAATCCCGTTCTTCATAAACTTACTTGAGGGGTGATGAAATTGTCTTCAACCCACTAGATATAAATCTTGGAATTTAAGAATCAAGGTGGAAGGATTGATGCCACAAGTATAAGAAATTATACTTGTTTAATCGATAAAGTTCACAAAGAACTTCAAGAGAGATTAAACTCACAAAGGTTTGTTTATAATATGAATGAGATGATTACAAATGAAGGCAAGCCTCTCAATCTCTAGGAAATGAGAGGGCTTGGTCGAATAGTCTCCAATAATTCGGCAAGATACATGACTCTTATAAAAGTACATAATGTTTTAAAGTGAAAGGAGAAGTCCCTTGGCTTGGTGATGGTTCAGCTACCTCTTCAAAGGGATCATGATGTTTCGGAAAGGATGAGGATACATCTCCCTTGGCCGAATGGTACATGCTTGTTCATCTTGGTGCCAAAGACATCTCCCTTGGCCGAATGATGATGTGTTGGTTCATATTTAGCACCCAATCTCTCATGTGCATGTGGATGATGGAAGAATAGGTATGGTGCTTTGTCTCATGTACCTTTAATTATTTAGGCCTCCAATGGATGTAAACTCTTCAACAACGTGTACCTTGATGAATGGGCACCTTCATCGGCAACATCATTCATGAAAGGTCACAGCTGTTGGAAGGTAACCTTTCATATTTGAGCTAGTTCTAAGGTGAATGAGCTGGAGGAGAGCTGGTCATAGGTGGGTCGTAGCATGATGCACATTATGACAACTCCTTGTGAAAAGGTACCTCTTGAGGGGGAAACTATTCACGAAAAGGTACGATTTCACAAAATTTGACTTAGGACATATTTGAAGTGTCCTAAGTGGTGATGATGATGGTGCAGCTCCCCAGCTGATTTGAAATCATCTTGTAGCTCAAATCTTCAGCTCAATCCAGCTATGAGCTCACGGGTCTCTGGAAAACTTTTCACCAAATGTTTCTTATGCTCTCCTAAACGTCACCATGTAGGTTCCTTGTTTTTGCTTTCACCATTTAGCTCCAAGTTAGCTCCCAAGTTGTGGTCGAATGTATATACACTTAAAACATAAAGAATAAGTTGATGTGATCCTGTCTAGCACCAACTTTTTGCATGACATACTCACATTATTGAAGATCCATCAAGATCAATCTAAGGGAGTTTTTCCTTACTTTATATTATATTTACTCATTTATATACTATATATATTATTATGAGCATACATTTGCATCTTAAACTATGCTTGAATATCATATGTTATCATTCACTTGCATACTATATGATTTTCATGCATAACATATGTTTTCACATCTTTACTTAGCTTTATATTATGTCTTACGTATGTTTTAGATTCATTTATTATGTTTGCATATCATTTAAATATCATGGCAGCATGTATGATGTAAGGCGAATCTACACGCTTTGATGGAAAAGAGTAGATAGCCTTATTGTGTCCCGATCTAGGATTGATAAGTACTGATGTCCTTGAATTTATAAGTTTGGGCTCTTGAAAAGTCATATCCTTTAGTTCACCAAATTGATGGATTGTGTTGCTTGGTTCATCCTGCAAATCAAAGGAAACTCTTGCATTGTTAAGGTTAGAAAAATCATCATCAACTTTGCGTCTTGTCAATTGACATCTTTGTAACAAGCACCTAGATGTACAAGAACTTGTTTATAATATGCTTTCTTTTGTAGGTGCATATTCGGCCACATGATGGGAGCTGACTTAAAGCTAGCATTGGAGTCAATGAGGTTAGGAAACTTGACTAGAACAACTCTGATGTGATCCTATCAAGCTCCAAATTTCTCCATGATTTGATCACACCATGGAGGTTATTCAAATCTGGTTCTAAGGGAGTTCTACCTTACTTTATCTTATATTTACTTATTTATGCACTATATATTATTATTATAAGCATACAATTTCATATTAGACTATGCTTGAATTATCATAACATGTGCATTCATTCATTATGTCCTATAGTTTGCATCATTGATTGATATTCATGCATATAATCTATAGTTGTAATAATAATATTCATTCATTATCTTATGATGCATGAGTTATTATTATAACCTATAGTTCACATCTTTATAATATGCACATTCTTATTACTTTATAATAATTCATATACTTAGCTTATATTATGCTTTCTTTTGTAGGTGCATGTTCGGCCATATGATGGGAGCTGACTTAAAGCTAGCATTGGAGTCCAAGAGCTATGGAAACTAAACTAGGACAACTCCGGGACAGCTCAAGAACATTTTGGGACAAAGTTGCCAGCTGACCCCCGAGCTCATAGCTCACTTGAGCTGGACTTTTGAGCTAGCTAGAGACCTCATTTCAGCTGGAGAGTTACACCGTCATCTTCACCACACAAAACACTTCAAATATGGTCTATGTCAATTTTTGTGGATTCGTACCTTTTCGCGAATAGTTGTCATTCCAAAAGGTGCCTTTTCACAAGGAGTTGACCTATGACTCATCTTCATGTAATTCATTTATGGCCAGCTCATCTTCAGCTCAAACACTTGTAAAGTAGCTCAAGTGATGAAAGGTTACCTTCCACAAAATGTGACCTTTCATGACAAGTTACTGCACATTGAAGGCCATGACACCTATATGCATGTTGGAAGCCAAATCACACCTAGTTGCTGCCATATTCATTCCATGGAGTTCAAGACACCATCCTATGGTTGTAACATCACCAAAGCCTTGCAAGAAGACCCATGTGCGTTCAAGTAGGCTGCCATGTGCATAATTCAAGCATGTGCACTCCATGTGACATCAAATTGGCGACAAAACACCAAGGGATGCTTCCTATTCGGCCAAAGACTCTTTCCTCTTCATTTTGGCGCCCAAATAACTTCCAAATGCATTCAAATAAACCTTAGGGCCGAACCAACACATAACCATTCGGCCAAGAGCATGTATCTTCATTTAAATCATGTATTTTCATCAAAAATCATGTATTTTCAAAGGGATTTCAACCTTGGCCGAACCATCAAGTATCTATTTGGCCTAAACCCTTTGAAAACTATAAATAGGCTATTGCATTTCATTTGTAACGAAACCCTTTGATAATTAAAAATCCTTTGTGAGATTATTCTCTCTTCAAGTTCTTTTTAGAACTATATCGATTAAGCAAGCCTTTCTAAAGCTTGTGGCATTATTCCTTCACGTTGATACTTCTGGTTCCTAGTTCTTATAACTAGAGGGTCAAATTCCTTACTACCATCCCTTATAAGACTTATAAGAAACGGGTCTTTGTTCTTTATAACATTGGTTCCTTCTTAGTTTTATAAGATACTATTTCCATCTCCATATCCCATCACCTTCACGCCAAATCTATCTCCATTTCAATACCATCTTCATCACCAATTAAAACATCCTTCATTCATCATTAAGGCATACGACCAGCAACATCATTGGTGGCCGAATTCTCTTGCATTGAAGCATAAATCAACATTACTTCCGCAGCCCATCTTTGATAACATTCCTTTCCATTTCAATTCTTACAATTTCCATTTACTTTTCATTTCTTTATTATCATATTACTTAATCAATTCTTCTTCTTTTGTGCGGATTACTTTCAATCCAAGGTGTAGCATTTGGTGTCTCTCCTAGATCGGGAAACAACAAGGTTGCCAACTTCTCCATCATTGAAGAAGCCTGGTTAGCCTCACATCAAGCGGTAATCAGAGCTTTGGTGGATTGACATTCAAAGTGCTACAACAAAAAGTAACAAGAAAGAAGAAAAAAAAACAAAAAGAAAAGAAAAAGACTCCTACATCAAATTTGGAGTGCAAAAGAAAGAAAAGAAAAAGAAGAATCAAAAAGCAAAGAAAAAGTGAAGCAAAATTGCAAATACACTCAAATAGAAGCACAATACAATCTGCCCCAACATCAAACTTGAAGGAGGCATCCTTGTTGTTTCTTGTGAAGGAAGAAAGTAAGTGTTGCAACTTGAGTTGTAAGTTATCTTCACTTTCTTACTATTTCATTTCCTTTTCTTTCATCTTTTCTTATTTCATTACTTTATAATTTCTTAACCTTTTCTATCCTACCTTTACCATAACCATTTCTATACCCTAACCATATTATTTAAGCCGACGCACAAACTAAAGAAACTTGCTCAATCTTGAGTTAGTTCTTTAAAGGACCCACAAGAGAGAATTGAGTGGAAAAAGGCATACGAGAGGGTGAGATCAGAAGTGGGATCGAAAAAGCCAAGATTATATCCCCGAGTGCAAACACGAGTGTGAGTGGAATCTGAACTTTCTTTGGAGTGACCAAGTGAGGCTTTGTGAGTGCGCTGGTAAGGTTTAATTTTTTTTTCTACTAACAATGCCTTGTGATCTTCCATCTTTCCAAACATTAGAGGACGAACAACAAAGAACAAACACATTTCACACTCGTTGCCATGTAGATGGTAAAGTGTGTCTTGTAGCTATTGACGGAGGAAGTTGTACAAACATTGCAAGGACATACACGGTGAACAAATTGGGGCTTTCAATGATTAAACATTTCAGCCCATATGAATTGCAATGGTTTAATGACGAGGAAGAGTTGTTGGTCACTGAACAAGTACTTGTACCATTCTCAATTGGAAGGTACAAAGACGAGATTCTATGCGACGTGGTGCCTATGAATACGAGTCATTTGCTGTTTGGATGACCATGGCTATTTGACAAACGGGCTGTTCATGATGGATTCTCAAATCGATGCTCAATCATCCACAATGAAAGAAAATTCATTTTGACTCCATTATCTCCTAGCCGAGTGAGTGAAGATCAAACTCATTTGAAAATGAGAATTGAAGCAATGAACAAGCAACTTAAAGACAATGCAACTGAAGGAGAACGTTTGGAGGAAGAATCAACTGAAGAAAAGCTTTTTGAAGTTGATTAAAAGAGAGCGGATGTAGAAAACGTTGGAGATGAAAATGAGAAGAATGAATTTGGAGAAAAAGAGGAGAGTGAAGAACAAATTTTATCTAACCTTTCTTCTCCTATCATTCCTTTTGTTTTCCAGGACCATTCAAGGGACATATCTTTTCAAGGAGATGAATCAAGAATCATGACTGTTGGAGGACTAAAAGATGTGACTTTTGGTGATCCACAAAACATGTCTCTTGATATTTCAAAGGAAGTGTCACTTGAAATACCTAGAGTAGCAGCCGTTGACATTCCAAGTACATTGCCAATTATGAAAAGAATTCAGCAACCAACTCCCATTAAACATCCACCCTGGTTTGATATGTCTATTCATCTTGTCAATAGTTTTTCATTTATTTATTTTGATTCATTTTGCAGCAATTCAATTCATGTCTGTGGCATTATCTTATCAATTTGTGATGACAAGGATGATTCAAAAGACACAATTTGTCAAGGGAAAGAGCCAAGAGACGTGAATCATAAAGGCTTAATGGACGTGACCCTTCAAGAGCATAAAATCATGAATTTTCATGATCCAATGGACATGACTTTTGGGATGCCAAGGGACATGATCATTCAAAGCAACATGTCTTCAACAGACATGATTTTTAACCAACCATCAAACACCAACAGGAAGTACAATTTTCCTTTATTTGTATTTAATCGTGTTTTTACTTATGAGAGTTATATTTCTTTTCAGGTCATGTACATTCAAAGAACTTATTCAAAGGACATGACTTATGAAAAGAAACATTTCATAAAGATCCCCGTTGCATATACCAGATGGGAGGACACTAAAGAGAAGTCACCTTTCGATTTGAGGAAAAATCGCTCAAAAGAAGGGGAGGATGATGTGATCCTGTCTAGCTCCAAATTTCTCCATGATTTGATCACACCATGGAGGTTATTCAAATCTGGTTCTAAGGGAGTTCTACCTTACTTTATCTTATATTTACTTATTTATGCACTATATATTATTATTATAAGCATACAATTTCATATTAGACTATGCTTGAATTATCATAACATGTGCATTCATTCATTATGTCCTATGGTTTGCATCATTGATTGATATTCATGTATATAATCTATAGTTGTAATAATAATATTCATTCATTATCGTATGATGCATGAGTTATTATTATAACCTATAGTTCACATCTTTATAATATGCACATTCTTATTACTTTATAATAATTCATATACTTAGCTTATATTATGCTTTCTTTTGTAGGTGCATGTTCGGCCATATGATGGGAGCTGACTTAAAGCTAGCATTGGAGTCCAAGAGCTATGGAAACTTAACTAGGACAACTCCAGGACAGCTCAAGAACATTTTGGGACAAAGTTGCCAGCTGACCCCCGAGCTCATAGCTCACTTGAGCTGGACTTTTGAGCTAGCTAGAGACCTCATTTCAGCTAGAGAGTTGCACCATCATCTTCACCATACAGAACACTTCAAATATGGTCTATGTCAATTTTTGTGGATTCGTACCTTTTCGCGAATAGTTGTCATTCCAAAAGGTGCCTTTTCACAAGGAGCTGACCTATGACTCATCTTCATGTAATTCATCTATGGCCAGCTCATCTTCAGCTCAAACACTTGTAAAGTAACTCAAATGATGAAAGGTTACCTTCCACATAATGTGACCTTTCATGACAAGTTGCTGCACATTGAAGGCCATGACACCTAGATGCATGTTGGAAGCCAAGTCACGCCTAGTTGCTGCCATATTCATTCCATGGACTTCAAGACACCATCCTATGGTTGTAACATCACCAAAGCCTTGCAAGAAGACCCATGTGCATTCAAGTAGGCTGCCATGTGCATCATTCAAGCATGTGCACTCCATGTGACATCAAATTGGCGCCAAAACACCAAGGGATGCTTCCTATTCGGCCAAAGACTCTTTCCTCTTCATTTTGGCGCCCAAATAACTTCCAAATGCATTCAAATCAACCTTAGGGACGAACCAACACATAACCATTCGGCCAAGAGCATGTATCTTCATTTAAATCATGTATTTTCATCAAAAATCATGTATTTTCAAAGGGATTTCAACCTTGGCCGAACCATCAAGTATCTATTCGGCCTAAACCCTTTGAAAACTATAAATAGGCTATTGCATTTCATTTATAACGGAACCCTTTGATAATTAAAAATCCTTTGTGAGATTATTCTCTCTTCAAGTTCTTTTTAGAACTATATCGATTAAGCAAGCCTTTCTAAAGCTTGTGGTGTCATTCCTTCACCTTGATACTTCTGGTTCCTAGTTCTTATAACTAGAGGGTCAAAGTCCTTACTACCATCCCTTATAAGACTTATAAGAAACGGGTCTTTGTTCTTTATAACATTGGTTCCTTCTTAGTTTTATAAGATACTATTTCCATCTCCATATCCCATCACCTTCACGCCAAATCTATCTCCATTTCAATACCATCTTCATCACCAATTAAAACATCCTTCATTCATCATTAAGGCATACGACCAGCAACATCATTGGTGGTCGAATTCTCTTGCATTGAAGGATAAATCAACATTACTTCCGCAGCCCATCTTTGATAACATTCCTTTCCATTTAATTTCTTACCATTTCCATTTACTTTTCATTTCTTTATTATCATATTACTTAATCAATTCTTCTTCTTTTGTGCAGATTACTTTCAATCCAAGGTGTAGCATTTGGTGTCTCTCCTAGATCGGGAAACAACAAGGTTGCCAACTTCTCCATCATTGAAGAAGCCTGGTTAGCCTCACATCAAACTCCGGGACAGCTCAAGAACATTTTGGGACAAAGTTGCCAGCTGACCCCCGAGTTCATAGCTCACTTGAGCTGGACTTTTGAGCTAGCTAGAGACCTCATTTCAGCCGGAGAGTTGCACCATCATCTTTACCACAGAGAACACTTCAAATACGGTCTATGTCAATTTTTGTGGATTCGTACCTTTTCGCGAATAGTTATCATTCCAAAAGGTGCCTTTTCACAAGGAGTTGACCTATGACTCATCTTCATGTAATTCATCTATGGCTAGCTCATCTTCAGCTCAAACACTTGTAATGTAGCTCAAATGATGAAAGGTTACCTTCCACATAATGTGACCTTTCATGACAAGTTGCTGCCCATTGAAGGCCATGACACCTAGATGCATGTTGGAAGCCAAGTCACGCCTAGTTGCTACCATATTCATTCCATGGACTTCAAGACACCATCCTATGGTTGTAACATCACCAAAGCCTTGCAAGAAGACCCATGTGCATTCAAGTAGGCTGCCATGTGCATCATTCAAGCATGTGCACTCCATGTGACATAACATTGGCGCCAAAACACCAAGGGATGCTTCCTATTCGGCCAAAGACTTTTTCCTCTTCATTTTGGCGCCCAAATAACTTCCAAATGCATTCAAATCAACCTTAGGGCCGAACCAACACATAACCATTCGGCCAAGAGCATGTATCTTCATTTAAATCTTGTATTTTCATCAAAAATCATGTATTTTCAAAGGGGTTTCAACCTTGGCCGAACCATCAAGTATCTATTCGGTCTAAACCCTTTGAAAACTATAAATAGGCTTGGTATTTCATTTGTAGAAGAACCCTTTGATCAATTAAAAATCCTTTGTGAGATTATTCTCTCTTCAATTTCTTTTTAGAACTATATCGATTAAACAAGACTTTCTAAAGCTTGTGGCATCATTCCTTCACCTTGATACTTTTGGTTCCTATCTCCTATAGATAGAGGGTCAAAGTCCTTAATACCATCCCTTATAACGACTTATAAGAAACGGGTCTTTGCTCCTTTATAGCATTGGTTCCTTCTTAGTCTTATAAAAATGACTGTCCCTTTTTCCCATATATATGGGGTAAGGGGGAGGTAAGATAGTAGGCTACCCCAACACCAGGTTGAGAGAAGCTTCCGTAAGAGACCTCCGAATTATGAAATGCCCTCCGTGGGACTCGATCCCACGACTTCAAGGTTAAGAACCTTGTGCTCTACCAACTGAGCTGGATGGTCATTTCATTACCACCTTCCACCATCACTATCACGCCAACTCCATTCCATTAATATTTCCATCACCATTATCCATATCCCTTCACACCCATATAATCATCCTTCATCATCAACAAGGCATTCGTCTATTTACCACCATTGGAGGCCGAATCCATCATCACTTGAAGGATCATTCTACAACACTTCCACAACCCTTCTTTGATAACTATTCTATCCATTTCAATTCTTTCCATTTCCTTTCTTAATTATTCTTTTACTTAACCAATTCTTCTTCTTTTGTGCATATTACTTTTCAATTCAAGGCGTAGCATTTGGTGTCTCTCCTAGATCGGGAAACAACAAGGTTGCCAACTTCTCCATTATTGAAGAAGCCTGGTTAGCCTTACATCAAGCGGTAATCAGAGCTTTGGTGGATTGACATTCAAAGTGCTACAAAAAAGGCAACAAAAAGAGAAAAAGAAAGAAGAAAAAAAGAGAGAAAGAAGAGACTCCTACAACAAATTTGGAGTGCAAAAGAAAGAAAAAGAAAAAGAAAAACAGAAATTCAAAGAAAAAAGCAAGTTGCAAAGTACACTCAAAGAGAAGCATATTACAATCTGCCCAACATCAAACTTGAAGGAGGTATCCTTGTTGTTTCTTGTGAAGGAAGATACTAAGTGTTGCAACTTGAGTTGTAAATTATCTTCACTTTCTTACTATTTCATTTCTTTATTCTTTCATTTTTTTTCTTGTTTCATTACCATATTTTTTCTTAAACTTTCTACCCTATCATAACCATTTCTACCCCTAACCATTTCTAAACCGACGCACAAACTAAAGAGACTTGCTCAATCTTGAGTTAGTTCTTTAAAAGGACCCACAAGAGAGAATCGAGCGGAAAAAGGCATAAAGAGAGGGTGAGATCAGAAGAAGCCAAGACATATATCCCCGAGTGCAAACACGAGTGCTTGAGTGGAGTGACATCGCAAATTTTTTTTTGGAGTGATCGTGAGGTTTTGTTGTGTGAAATTTGGTAAGGTCCTATTTTTCACATTTCAATTTTTTTTCACTAACAATGTTACTTGATATTTCCTCTTCCCAAGCAATGGAGAACAATCAGCAAAGAGAGAATGCATTTCATACTCGTTGCCATGTAAATGGTAAAGTGTGTCTTGTAGTTATTGACGGAGGATGTTGTACAAACATTGTAAGCACATACATGGTGAACAAATTGGGGCTTTCAACGATTAAACATTCCAGCCCATATAAATTGCAATGGTTGAACGAAGAGGAAGAATTAAAGGTCACTGAACAAGTACTTGTGTCATTTTCAATCGGAATATACAAAGACGAGATTCTATGTGATGTGGTGCCTATGAGTACGAGTCATTTACTTTGGGGGAGGCCATGGCAATTTGACAAACGGGCTGTCCATGATGGATTCACAAATCGGTACTCAATCATCCACAATGAAAGAAAATTCATTTTGACTCCATTATCTCCTAGTCGAGTGAGTAAAGATCAAACTCATTTGAAAATGAGAATTGAAGCAATGAAAAAACAACTTAAAGACAATGCAACTGAAGGAGAACGTTTGGAGGAAGATTCAAATGAAGAAAAGCTTTTTGAAGTTGAACAAAAGAGAGTGGATGTAGAAAATGTTGGAGTTGAAAATGAGAAGAATGAATTTGGAGAAAAAGAGGATAGTGAAGAACAAATTTTATCTAACCTTTCTTCTCCTATCATTCCTTTTGTTTTGCAGGACCATTCAAGGGACATATCTTTTCAAGGAGAAAAATCATGGCTTTTGGAGGACTAAAAGATGTGACTTTTGGTGATCCACAAAACATGTCTCTTGATATTTCAAACGAAGTGTCACTTGAAATGCCAAGAGTAGAAGCCGTTAACATTCCAAATACACTGCACATATTGAAGGGAATTCAACAACCAATGGAGTTCTCCATCATTAAGCAACCAACTCCCATTAAACATCCACCTTGGTTTGATATTTCCATTCATTTTGTTTATAATTTCTCATATTCTAACTTTGATTTAGTTTGCAGGAAATCAATTCATATACATGGGACTTGTAAAATGGAGGAACCAAGAGGCATGATCCATGGAAGCTTAAGAGAAATATATTTTCAAGTGCCAAAAGCTATAACTTTTCATTCAATGGACATGACTTTTGGGATGCCAAGGGGCATGATCATTCAAAGCAACATGTCTTCAACAGACATGATTTTTAGCGATCCATCAAACACCAACATAAAGTATAATTTTCCTTTATTTGTATTCAATCATGTTTTTACTTATGAGAGTTATCTTTCTTTTCAGGTCATGTACATTCAAAGCACTTATTCAAAGGACATGACTTATGAAAAGAATCTTTTCATAAAGATCCCTGTTGCATCTATCGGATGGGAGGACAATTTGGAGAAGTCACATTTTGATTTGAGGACAAATCGCATAAAAGAAGGGGAGGATGATGTGATCCGGTCTAGCTCCAACTTTATCCATGACTTGATCACACCATGGAGATTATTCAAATCTGGTTCTAAGGGAGTTCTTCCTTACTTTATCTTATATTTACTTATTTATGCATTATATACTATTATGAGCATACATATGAAGATTAGACTATACTTGAATTATCATAGCATGTGCATTCATTCATTATATGGTTTGCATCATTGATTGATATTCAAGCATATAATCTATAGTTATAATAATAATATTCATTCATTATCATATGATGCATGAGTTATTATTATAACCTATAGTCCACATATTTATATATTTATATCCTATATTACTTAGCTTATAATATGCTTTCTTTTGTTGGTGCATATTCGGCCACATGATGGGAGCTGACTTAAAGCTAGCATTGGAGTCAATGAGCTTAGGAAACTTGACTAGAAATCCTCCGGGACAGCTCAAGAACATTTTGGGACAAAGTTGCCAGTTGTCCCCCGAGCTCATAGCTCACTTGAGCTGGACTTTTGAGCTAGCTAGAGACCTCATTTCAGCTGGAGAGTTGCACCATCATCTTTACCACAGAGAACACTTCAAATACGGTCTATGTCAATTTTTGTGGATTCGTACCTTTTCGTGAATAGTTGTCATTCCAAAAGGTGCCTTTTCGCAAGGAGTTGACCTATGACTCATCTTCATGTAATTCATCTATGGCCAGCTCATCTTCATGTAATTTATCTATGGCCAGCTCATCTTCAGCTCAAACACTTGTAAAGTAGCTCAAATGATGAAAGGTTACCTTCCACATAATGTGACCTTTCATGACAAGTTGCTGCCCATTGAAGGCCATGACACCTAGATGCATGTTGGAAGCCAAGTCACGCCTAGTTGCTGCCATATTCATTCCATGGACTTCAAGACACCATCCTATGGTTGTAACATCACCAAAGCCTTGCAAAAAGACCCATGTGCGTTCAAGTAGGCTGCCATGTGCATCATTCAAGCATGTGCACTCCATGTGACATCAAATTGGCGCCAAAACACCAAGGGATGCTTCCTATTCGGCCAAAGACTCTTTCCTCTTCATTTTGGCGCCCAAATAACTTCCAAATGCATTCAAATCAACCTTAGGGCCGAACCAACACATAACCATTCGGCCAAGAGCATGTATCTTCATTTAAATCATGTATTTTCATCAAAAATCATGTATTTTCAAAGGGGTTTCAACCTTGGCCGAACCATCAAGTATCTATTCGGCCTAAACCCTTTGAAAACTATAAAATAGGCTTGGATATTTCATTTGTAGAAGAACCCTTTGATCAATTAAAAATCCTTTGTGAGATTATTCTCTCTTCAAGTTCTTTTTAGAACTATATCGATTAAACAAGCCTTTCTAAAGCTTGTGGCGTCATTCATTCACCTTGATACTTCTGGTTCCTATCTCCTATAGATAGAGGGTCAAAGTCCTTAATACCATCCCTTATAATGACTTATAAGAAACGGGTCTTTGCTCCTTTATAGCATTGGTTCCTTTTAGTCTTATAAGATACTATCTATTCATTACCACCTTCCATCATCACTATCACGCCAACTCCATTCCATTAATATTTCCATCACCATTATCCATATCCCTTCACACCCATATAATCATCCTTTATCATCAACAAGGCATTCGTCTATTTACCACCATTGGAGGCCGAATCCATCATCACTTGAAGGATCATTCTACAACACCTCCATTATTGAAGAAGTCTGGTTAGCCTTACATCAAGCGGTAATCAGAGCTTTGGTGGATTGACATTCAAAGTGCTACAAAAAAAAGCAACAAAAAGAGAAAAAGAAAGAAGTAAAACAAAAAAAGAGAAAGAAGAGACTCCTACAACAAATTTGGAGTGCAAAAGAAAGAAAAACAAAAAGAAAAACAGAAATTCAAAGAAAGAAGCAAGTTGCAAAGTACACTCAAAGAGAAGCATATTACAATTCGCCCAACATCAAACTTGAAGGAGGTATCCTTGTTGTTTCTTGTGAAGGAAGATAGTAAGTGTTGCAACTTGAGTTGTAAATTATCTTCACTTTCTTACTATTTCATTTCTTTATTCTTTCATTTTTTTTCTTGTTTCATTACCATATCTTTTTCTTAAACTTTCTACCCTATCGTAACCATTTCTAAACCGACGCACAAACTAAAGAGACTTGCTCAATCTTGAGTTAGTTCTTTAAAAGGACCCACAAGAGAGAATCGAGCGAAAAAAGGCATAAAGAGAGGGTGAGATCAAAAGGGGGATCAGAAAAAGCCAAGACATATATCCCCGAGTGCAAACACGAGTGCTTGAGTGGAGTGACATCGCAAATTTTGTTTTGGAGTGACCGTGAGGTTTTGTTGTGTGAAATTTGGTAAGGTCCTATTTTTCACATTTCAATTTTTTTTCACTAACAATGTTACTTGATATTTGCTCTTCCCAAGCAATGGAGAACAATCAGCAAAGAGAGAATGCATTTCATACTCGTTGCCATGTAAATGGTAAAGTGTGTCTTGTAGTTATTGACGGAGGATGTTGTACAAACATTGCATGGTGAACAAATTGGGGCTTTCAACGATTAAACATTCCAGCCCATATAAATTGCAATGGTTGAACGACGAGGAAGAATTAAAGGTCACTGAACAAGTACTTGTGTCATTCTCAATCGGAATATACAAAGACGAGATTCTATGTGATGTGGTGCCTATGAGTACGAGTCATTTACTTTGGGGGAGTCCATGGAAATTTGACAATCGGGATATCCATGATGGATTCACAAATCGGTACTCAATCATCCACATTGAAAGAAAATTCATTTTGACTCCATTATCTCCTAGTCGAGTGAGTAAAGATCAAACTCATTTGAAAATGAGAATTGAAGCAATGAAAAAACAACTTAAAGACAATGCAACTGAAGAGAACGTTTGGAAGAAGATTCAAATGAAGAAAAGCTTTTTGAAGTTGAACAAAAGAGAGTGGATGTAGAAAACGTTGGAGTTGAAAATGAGAAGAATGAATTTGGAGAAAAAGAGGATAGTGAAGAACAAATTTTATCTAACCTTTCTTCTCCTATCATTCCTTTTGTTTTGCAGGACCATTCAAGGGACATATCTTTTCAAGGAGAAAAATCATGGCTTTTGGAGGACTAAAAGATGTGACTTTTGGTGATCCACAAAACATGTCTCTTGATATTTCAAACGAAGTGTCACTTGAAATGCCAAGAGTAGAAGCCGTTGACATTCCAAATACACTGCATATATTGAAGGGAATTCAACAACCAATGGAGTTCTCCATCATTAAGCAACCAACTCCCATTAAACATCCACCTTGGTTTGATATTTCCATTCATTTTGTTTATAGTTTCTCATATTCTAACTTTGATTTAGTTTGCAGGAAATCAATTCATATACATGGGACTTGTAAAATGGAGGAACCAAGAGGCATGATCCATGGAAGCTTAAGAGAAATATATTTTCAAGTGCCAAAAGCTATAACTTTTCATTCAATGGACATGACTTTTGGGATGGCAAGGGACATGATCATTCAAAGCAACATGTCTTCAATAGACATGATTTTTAGTGATCCATCAAACACCAACAGAAAGTATAATTTTCCTTTATTTGTATTCAATCATGTTTTTACTTATGAGAGTTATCTTTCTTTTCAGGTCATGTACATTCAAAGAACTTATTCAAAGGACATGACTTATGAAAAGAATCTTTTCATAAAGATCCCTGTTGCATCTATCGGATGGGAGGACAATTTGGAGAAGTTACATTTTGATTTGAGGACAAATCGCATAAAAGAAGGGGAGGATGATGTGATCCTGTCTAGCTCCAACTTTATCCATGACTTGATCACACCATGGAGATTATTCAAAGCTGGTTCTAAGGGAGTTCTTCCTTACTTTATCTTATATTTACTTATTTATGCATTATATACTATTATGAGCATACATATGAAGATTAGACTATACTTGAATTATCATAACATGTGCATTCATTTATTATATGGTTTGCATCATTGATTGATATTCAAGCATATAATCTATTGTTATAATAATAATATTCATTCATTATCATATGATGCATGAGTTATTATTATAACATATAGTCCACATATTTCTATATTTATATCCTATATTACTTAGCTTATAATATGCTTTCTTTTGTAGGTGCATATTCGGCCACATGATAGGAGCTGACTTAAAGCTAGCATTGGAGTCAATGAGCTTAGGAAACTTGACTAGAACAACTCCAGGATAGCTCAAGAACATGTTGGGACAAAGTTGCCAGCTGACCCCCGAGCTCATAGCTCACTTGAGCTGGACTTTTGAGCTACCTAGAGACCTCATTTCAGCTCAAATGATGAAAGGTTACCTTCCACATAATGTGACCTTTCATGACAAGTGGCTGCCCATTGAAGGCCATGACACCTAGATGCATGTTGGAAGCCAAGTCACGCCTAGTTGCTGCCATATTCATTCCATGGACTTCAAGACACCATCCTATGGTTGTAACATCACCAAAGCCTTGCAAGAAGACCCATGTGCGTTCAAGTAGGCTGCCATGTGCATCATTCAAGCATGTGCACTCCATGTAACATCAAATTGGTGCCAAAACACCAAGGGATGCTTCCTATTCGGCCAAAGACTCTTTCCTCTTCATTTTGGCGCCCAAATAACTTCCAAATGCATTCAAATCAACCTTAGGGCCGAACCAACACATAACCATTCGGCCAAGAGCATGTATCTTCATTTAAATCATGTATTTTCATCAAAAATCATGTATTTTCAAAGGGGTTTCAACCTTGGCCAAACCATCAAGTATCTATTCGGCCTAAACCCTTTGAAAACTATAAATAGGCTTGGGTATTTCATTTGTAGAAGAACCCTTTGATCAATTAAAAATCCTTTGTGAGATTATTGTCTCTTCAATTTCTTTTTAGAACTATATCGATTAAACAATCCTTTCTAAAGCTTGTGTTGTCATTCCTTCACCTTGATACTTCTGGTTCCTATCTCCTATAGATAGAGGGTCAAAGTCCTTAATACCATCCCTTATAACGACTTATAAGAAACGGGTCTTTGATCCTTTATAGTATTGGTTCCTTCTTAGTCTTATAAGATATTATCTATTCATTACCACCTTCCATCATCACTATCACGCCAACTCCATTCCATTAATATTTCCATCACCATTATCCATATCCCTTCACACCCATATAATCATCCTTCATCATTAACAAGGCATTCGTCCATTTACCACCATTGGAGGCCGAATCCATCATCACTTGAAGGATCATTCTACAACACTTCCGCAGCCCTTCTTTGATAACTATTCTATCCATTTCAATACTTTCCATTTCCTTTCTTAATTATTCTTTTACTTAACCAATTATTCTTCTTTTGTGCAGATTACTTTTCAATTCAAGGCGTAGCATTTGGTGTCTCTCCTAGATCGGGAAACAACAAGGTTGCCAACTTCTCCATTATTGAAGAAGCCTGGTTAGCCTTACATCAGCACAAGGAACAATTGGTGAAAAGTTATCCGGAGGTCGTGAGCTCATAGCTAGATTGAGCTGAAGATTTGAGCTACAAGATGACCTTATTTCAGCTGGGGAGTTGCACCATCATCATCACCACTTAGGACACTTCAAATATTTCCTAAGTCAAAATTTGTGAAATCGTACCTTTTCGCGAATAGTTGCCACCTTAAGAGGTACCTTTTCACAAGGAGCTGCCCAAACGTCCACCATGTCACAAGTCATCTATGGCCAGCTCACCTTTAGCTCATTCACACCATAAGCAGCTCAAACATTAAGGGAAACCTTTCTCAAACATTGTGACCTTTCATGAATGATGCTGCCCATGAAGATGCCTTTTCATCTAGGAGCACGTTGGTGAAAGAATTGCTAGCATTAGAACCTTAAATCACCAAGAGACATGAGATAGAGCTCCAAGCCTATTCGATCACACCACATGCCTTGCACATGGAAGCTTTGGCGCCAAACATGATAAGGCACATGACTATTCGGCCAAGGAGAGGAAATTGGCGTCAAGATGAACAAGCATGCACCATTCGGCCAAGTGAGATATCTCTCCACCCTTTGACCGAATCATTAAGGCCTTTCATGAAGAGTTAGCCAAACCATCACTAGCCCAAATGACTTATTCATTCATCTCAAGCATTATGTATTTTCCTAGAGACATGTATCTAGTCGAAACAACTTGTAACCATTCGGCTAAGCCCTCTCATTTCCTATAAATAGAGTGGCTTGCCTTCATTTGTACCCATCTCATCTCTTATATAAAATATACTCTTGTGAGTTATTTCTCTTCAACGTTCTTTGTGAACTTTATCGATTAAACAAGTATAGTTCCTATACTTGTGGCGTCATTCCTTCCATTTTGATTCCAAAATTCCTAGATTGTTATCTAGTGGGTTGAAGACACTATCACCACCCCTCAAGCAAGTTTGTGAATACCGGGATTGTGCTTCATAGCATAGTTTCCTCTTTGGCGTGTTTGAGATACAACATCACCAGCATTGCTATTTCATCATCAACATCATCCATCTCTTCTATCAATTCCACAACCATCTCTATCCTTTATTTATTTCATCTCATTCTTATTATTTATTTTCATTACTTATATTATTATCCCCTTTATTAAATTCCATTATTAATCATTATTTTCTTATCTTATTTTGCAGCCCAAACTTATAAATTCAAGGACATCAGTACTTGTCAATCCTAGATCGGGACACAATAAGGCTATCTACTCTCTTCTCCCAAAGCGCGTAGATCCGCCTTACATCAAGCGGTAATCAGAGCATAGTTGGATTGACAATAAAAGTGTCATTGGCGTGTAAAGCAAAAAGAAAAAAGAAAAAGGAGTTCAAAATACAAAAAGAACAACATTCAAAAAAGAAGAAAAAAAAAGAGAAAGCAAGCCAAGGAAAGTGCTCTACCATTGCAAAGTACATCAAAGAGGCCATCTACACTAAGAGAAGATAACCTTATTGTTTCTTGAGAAAGGTTGCAGTAAGTGTTGTTTCTTGAATTGTAAGTCACCTCTTTATTTTCCATAATTTCATTTTCCTTGTCTTCAACCATTTCTTTCTTTTAAATACCTTAAAACCTTTCTTCTACCTTTCCATTTCTTCTATTCTTTTCAACTCTAACCTATTTACAGCCGACGCACACAAGGAAGGAATTAACTTGTTATAATCTTGAGTAAGTTCCTCAAAGGACTTAGCAAGAGAAATTGAGTGGAAAAAGGCTATTGAGAGAGTGAGATCAGAAGGGGAATTGTTAAAAGCCAAATATATATTCCTGAGAGTAAACACGAGTGTTTAGTGGAGTGATCTTATATTTTCTTTGGAGTGAAATTGTGAGACTTTGTTAGTGTGCTGGTAAGGTTTATTTTTTTTGTTTTATTTACTAACCATGTCTCAAAGTCCTAAAGGAAATGTAGGTCAACCCAATTTGCAAATGCAAGCACTGATTGTAGAAATGATGAGAATGTTTCGAATATAATTTGATGCTCTCCATGAGAAACTAGACCAAAGACAAGATCAACCACAAATTAGAAACAATAATACTCCTCAGAGGCAACAACCTCTTCCAGAAGATGATGTCCCAAATCCTTATGATGAAGAAGAACCAGCATTGATACAAAGACCTAGGCGTGCAAATGTTGATGATAATATGAGCAACATCAAAATCAAAATTCCTTAATTCCAAGGAAAGACTGATCCAGAAGCCTATCTTGAATGGGAAAGCAAGGTGGAACATGTGTTTAGTTGCCATAACTATTCTGAACTCAAGAAAGTAAGATTGGTAGCCATGGAGTTTGTTGATTATGCTTTGATATGGTGGGATCAACTTACTATTACTCGAAGAAGGAATGGAGAGAGACCAATTTCAACATGGCTCAAAATGAAAGGTATCATGCTTAAACGTTTCATTCCTACTCATCATCACCGAGACATGTTTCAGAAATTGCAGAATTTGAAAAAAGGCCAATGGAGTGTGGAGGATTATTATAAAGAAATGGAAGTGGTGATGATCCGAGTCAATATTGAGGAGGATCGTGAAGAAACCATGGCTAGATTTCTTGCTGGACTCAATCCTGAGATTGTCAACACACTAGAATTGTATCATTATATCGAACTTGATGAAATGGTGCAAATGGCTATGAAAATAGAGAGGCAATTACGAAGGAGATCTATATCTCGCACTACCATGCCTTCGAGATGGAGTCCTAACAATTTGAAGAAGTCTACTCCTACTCCTATCAAGGAAAAAGCTGAATCATCAAATGCATCCCAACTTGGTAAGGAGAATCGAGGAAAAGAGATCCCTGAACTAATAAGAGACATCTGTTGTTTTAAATGTATTGGGAGGGGGCATATATCCACACAATGTCCCAATAGAAACACCATGTTATTACTTGGAAATGGTGAGATTGAATCTAACCATGAAGAAGAAGAAGCACCACCAACAGAAGTGGATGAAGAAACTGAAATTAGTGCTCCTGTGGAAGGTGAAGCCCTAGTGGTCAAGAGAAGTCTAAGTGCCCAAGTAGTAGAAGACGATACACAACGGGAAAACATCTTTCATACCCGCTGCCATGTGAATGAAAAAGTGTGTTTCATGATTATAGACGGAGGGAGTTATACTAATGTTGCTAGTACCATCATGGTGGAGAAATTGGGATTGCAAACGTTGAAACATTCAAATCCCTACAAACTATAATGGCTCAATGAACGAGGTGAACTTAATGTCAACAAACAGGTGATGGTCCCTTTTTCAATTGGTAAGTACAAGGATGAGGTTATGTGCGATGTTGTTCCTATGCATGCTAGCCATTACTCCTTGGAAGACCATGGCAATATGATAGGAGGACCATTCATGATTGTTTTACCAATTAGTATTCATTCAACCATGGAGGAAAGAAGATCATCCTAACACCCTTGACGCCTAAACAAGTCCAAGTTGAGTAAATCAAGATGAAACAAAGTGTTGAGGCCATGAGGAAAGGAAAATCGAAGTTAATCCAGGAAGAAAACATTCCAAAAACAAGTGCTTATACATCTAAGTGCTTGTTACAAAGATGTTTACTGACGAGGCGCAAGGTCAAAGAAGATTTTTCTAACTTTGACAATGCAAGAATTTCATTTGATTTTGCAGGATAATCCAAGTGGCACAATCCATCTTTTTGGGAAATTAAAAGATGTGACCTTTCAATAGCCAAAAGGTGCGATTTTTGAAAAGTAAAGAGTGGTAATTCTTCATCCAAAGGACGTGGTCCTTCAAGAATCAAGAGTTATGCCTAATGAAAATCAAAGGGAAGCGATTTTTCAACCAAGGGGCGTGACTTATGAGAACATCACCATTCCAAGAGTCATCATCTTTCATGAATCAATGCAAACATCTATTGAAGAACAAAAGGACATGATTTTTGGAATGCAAAAGGGCGCAAACGTTCAAAGCAAAATGAATTCAATAGACATGAACTTTGAACATACAATTTACATGAATTATTTCTTAACTTTAGTTATGTTTGATCACATTTTTTCTAATGAAAGTTTTCTTTCTTTTCAGGTTAAGAACTTCTAAAGCAGTCTTTCAACGGATATGAATCTTTTTGTAAAGATTGAATGGAAGGACACTAGGAAAAGATGATCATTCGATTTGAGGACAAATCGATTAAAAGAAGGGGAGGATGATGTGATACAATTCAGCATCATATTTACCATGGCTATCAAAACCTCTCCAGGGAAGAAACTTTCTATCTTTATACCTATAGATGCTTATTTCATATGTTATAAGATAGTTATTTTCATATATATATATTATACCTATAGTTATTATGATAATAAGTTATCCATTTATATATGAGATACAAGTTATTATCATATACTATAGTCACAATATTATAATGTACACATTATATAAGCTTATATACTTAGTTTATTTCTTTATGTTATGCATGTAGGCACATTCGACCAACACTTGGGAGCTGCATTAGAGCTAAATGGAGCATGTAACAACAAGGAAACTTACATGGGATCGATTAAGAGAGCACAAGGAACAATTGGTGAAAAGTTATCCGGAGGCCGTGAGCTCATAGCTAGATTGATCTGAAGATTTGAGCTACAAGATGACCTTATTTCAGCTGGGGAGTTGCACCATCATCATCACCACTTATGACACTTCAAATATGTCCTAAGTAAAAATTTGTGAAATCGTACCTTTTCGCGAATAGTTGCCACCTCAAGAGGTACCTTTTCACAAGAAGCTGTCCAAACGTCCACCATGTCACAAGTCATCTATGGCCAGCTCACCTTTAGCTCATTCACACCATAAGCAGCTCAAACATTAAGGGACACCTTTCTCAAACATTGTGACCTTTCATGAATGATGCTGCCCATGAAGATGCCTTTTCATCTAGGAGCACGTTGGTGAAAGAATTGCTAGCATTAGAACCTTAAATCACCAAGAGACATGAGATAGAGCTCTAAGCCTATTCGATCACACCACATGCCTTGCACATGGAAGCTTTGGCGCAAAACATGATAAGGCACATGACTATTAGGCCAAGGAGAGGAAATTGGCGCCAAGATGAACAAGCATGCACCATTCGGCCAAGTGAGATGTCTCTCCACCCTTTGACCGAATCATTAAGGCCTTTCATGAAGAGTTAGCCAAACCATCACAAGCCCAAAGGACTTATTCATTCATCTCAAGCATTATGTATTTTCCTAGAGACATGTATCTAGTCGAAACAACTTGTAACCATTCAGCCAAGCCCTCTCATTTCCTATAAATAGAGTGGCTTGCCTTCATTTGTACCCATCTCATCTCTTATATAAAATATACTCTAATGAGTTATTTCTCTTCAACGTTCTTTGTGAACTTTATCGATTAAACAAGTATAGTTCCTATACTTGTGGCGTCATTCCTTCCATTTTGATTCCAAAATTCCTAGATTGTTATCTAGTGGGTTGAAGACACTATCACCACCCCTCAAGCAAGTTTGTGAAGACCGAGATTGTGCTTCATAGCATAGTTTCCTCTTTGGCGTGTTTGAGATACAACATCACCAGCATTGCCATTTCATCATCAACATCATCCATCTCTTCTATCAATTCCGCAGCCATCTCTATCCTTTATTTATTTCATCTCATTCTTATTATTTATTTTCATTACTTATATTATTATCCCCTTTATTAAATTCCATTATTAATCATTATTTTCTTATCTTATTTTGCAGCCCAAACTTATAAATTCAAGGACATCAGTACTTGTCAATCCTAGATCGGGACACAAAAAGGCTATCTACTCTCTTCTCCCAAAGCGTGTAGATCCGCCTTACATCAAGCGGTAATCAGAGCATAGTTGGATTGACAATAAAAGTGTCATTGGCGTGCAAAGCAAAAAGCAAAAAGAAAAAGGAGTTCAAAATACAAAAAGAAGAACATTCAAAAAAGAAGAAAATAAAAGAAAAAAAATAGAAAGCAAGCCAAGGAAAGTGCTCTACCATTGCAAAGTACATCAAAGAGGCCATCTACACTAAGAGAAGATAACCTTATTGTTTCTTGAGAAAGGTTGCAGTAAGTGTTGTTTCTTGAATTGTAAGTCACCTCTTTATTTTCCATAATTTCATTTTCCTTGTCTTCAACCATTTCTTTCTTTTAAATACCTTAAAACCTTTCTTCTACCTTTCCATTTCTTCTATTCTTTTCAACTCTAACCTATTTACAACCGACGCACACAAGGAAGGAATTAACTTGTTATAATCTTGAGTAAGTTCCTCAAAGGTCTTAGCAAGAGAAATTGAGTGGAAAAAAACTATTGAGAGAGTGAGATCAGAAGGGGAATTGTTAAAAGCCAAATATATATTCCTGAGAGTAAACACGAGTGTTTAGTGGAGTGATCTTATATTTTCTTTGGAGTGAAATTGTGAGACTTTGTTAGTGTGCTGGTAAGGTTTATTTTTTTTGTTTTATTTACTAACCATGTCTCAAAGTCCTAAAGGAAAAGCAGGTCAACCCATTTTGCAAATGCAAGCACTGATTGGAGAAATGATGAGAATGTTTCGAATATAATTTGATGCTCTCCATGAGAAACTAGACCAAAGACAAGATCAACCACAAATTAGAAACAATAATACTCCTCAGAGGCAACAACCTCTTCCAGAAGATGATGTCCCAAATCCTTATGATGAAGAAGAACCAGCATTGATACAAGGACCTAGGCGTGCAAATGTTGATGATAATATGAGCAACATCAAAATCAAAATTCCTCAATTCCAAGGGAAGACTGATCCAGAAGCCTATCTTGAATGGGAAAGCAAGGTGGAATATGAATTTAGTTGCCATAACTATTTTGAACTCAAAAAAGTAAGATTGGTAGCCATGGAGTTTGTTGATTATGCTTTGATATGGTGGGATCAACTTACTATTACTCGAAGAAGGAATGGAGAGAGACCAATTTCAACATGGCTCGAAATGAAAGGTATCATGCTTAAACATTTCATTCCTACTCATCATCACCGAGACATGTTTCAGAAATTGCAGAATTTGAAAAAAGGCCAATAGAGTGTGGAGGATTATTATAAAGAAATGGAAGTGGTGATGATCCGAGTCAATATTGAGGAGGATCGTGAAGCAACCATGGCTAGATTTCTTACTGGACTCAATCCTGAGATTGCCAACACACTAGAATTGTATCATTATATCGAACTTGATGAAATGGTGCAAATGGCTATGAAAATAGAGAGGCAATTACGAAGGAGATCTATATCTCGCACTACCATGCCTTCGAGATGGAGTCCTAACAATTTGAAGAAGTCTACTCCTACTCCTATCAAGGAAAAAGCTGAATCATCAAATGCATCCCAACTTGGTAAGGAGAATCGAGGAAAAGAGATCCCTGAACTAACAAGAGACATCTGTTGTTTTAAATGTCTTGGGAGGGGGCATATATCCACACAATGTCCCAATAGAAACACCATGTTATTACTTGGAAATGGTGAGATTGAATCTGACCATGAAGAAGAAGAAGCACCACCAACAGAAGTGGAGGAAGAAACCGAAATTAGTGCTCCTGTGGAAGGTGAAGCCCTAGTGGTCATGAGAAGTCTAAGTGCCCAAGTAGTAGAAGACGATACACAACGGGAAAACATCTTTCATACCCGCTGCCATGTGAATGAAAAAGTGTGTTTCATGATTATAGACGGAGGGAGTTATACTAATGTTGCTAGTACCATCATGGTGGAGAAATTGGGATTGCAAACGTTGAAACATTCAAATCCCTAAAAACTATAATGGCTCAATGAACGAGGTGAACTTAATGTCAACAAACAGGTGATGATCCCTTTTTCAATTGGTAAGTACAAGGACGAGGTTATGTGCGATGTTGTTCCTATGCATGCTAGCCATTACTCCTTGGAAGACCATGGCAATATGATAGGAGGACCATTCATGATTGTTTTACCAATCAGTATTCATTCAACCATGGAGGAAAGAAGATCATCCTAACACCCTTGACACCTAAACAAGTCCAAGTTGAGCAAATCAAGATGAAACAAAGTGTTGAGGCCATGAGGAAAGGAAAATCGAAGTTAATCCAGGAAGAAAACATTCCAAAAACAAGTGTTTATACATCTAAGTGCTTGTTACAAAGATGTTTACTGACGAGGCGCAAGGTCAAAGAAGATTTTTCTAACTTTGACAATGCAAGAATTTCCTTTGATTTTGGAGGATGATCCAAGTGGCACAATCCATATTTTTGGGAAATTAAAAGACGTGACCTTTCAAGAGCCAAAAGGTGCGATTTTTGAAAAGTAAAGAGTGGTAATTCTTCATCCAAAGGACGTGATCCTTCAAGAATCAAGAGTTATGCCTAATGAAAATCAAAGGGAAGCGATTTTTCAACCAAGGGGCGTGACTTATGAGAACATCACCATTCCAAGAGTCTTCATCTTTCATGAATCAATGCAAACATCTATTGAAGAACAAAAGGACATGATTTTTGGAATGCAAAAGGGCGCAAACGTTCAAAGCAAAATTAATTCAATAGACATGAACTTTGAACATACAATTTACATGAAGTATTTCTTAACTTTAGTTATGTTTGATCACATTTTTTCTAATGAAAGTTTTCTTTCTTTTCAGGTTAAGAACTTCTAAAGCAGTCTTTCAACGGATATGAACCTTTTTGTAAAGATTGAATGGAAGGACACTAGGAAAAGACGATCATTCGATTTGAGGACAAATCGATTAAAAGAAGGGGAGGATGATGTGATCCAATTCAGCATCATATTTACCATGGCTATTCCAACCTCTCCAGGGAAGAAACTTTCTATCTTTATACCTATAGATGCTTATTTCATATGTTATTAGATAGTTATTTTCATATATATATATTATACCTATAGTTATTATGATAATAAGTTATCCATTTATATATGAGATACAAGTTATTATCATATACTATAGTCACAATATTATAATGTACACATTATATAAGCTTATATACTTAGTTTATTTCTTTATGTTATGCATGTAGGCACATTCGACCAACACTTGGGAGTTGCATTAGAGCTAAATGGAGCATGTAACAACAAGGAAACTTACATGGGATCGATTAGGAGAGCACAAGGAACAATTGGTGAAAAGTTTTCCGGAGGCCGTGAGCTCATAGCTATATTGAGCTGAAGATTTGAGCTACAAGATGACCTTATTTCAGCTGGGGAGTTGCACCATCATCATCACCACTTAGGACACTTCAAATATGTCCTAAGTCAAAATTTGTGAAATCGTACCTTTTCGCGAATAGTTGCCACCTCAAGAGGTACCTTTTCACAAGGAGCTGCCCAAACGTCCACCATGTCACAAGTCATCTATGGCCAGCTCACCTTTAGCTCATTCACACCATAAGCAGCTCAAACATGAAGGGACACCTTTCTCAAACATTATGACCTTTCATGAATGATGCTGCCCATGAAGATGCCTTTTCATCTAGGAGCACGTTGGTGAAATAATTGCTAGCATTAGAACCTTAAATCACCAAGAGACATGAGATAGAGCTCCAAGCCTATTCGATCATACCACATGCCTTGCACATGGAAGCTTTGGTGCCAAACATGATAAGGCACATCACTATTCGGCCAAGGAGAGGAAATTGGCGCCAAAATGAACAAGCATGCACCATTCGGCCAAGTGAGATGTCTCTCCACCCTTTGACCGAATCATTAAGGCCTTTCATGAAGAGTTAGCCAAACCATCACAAGCCCAAAGGACTTATTCATTCATCTCAAGCTTTATGTATTTTCCTAGAGACATGTATCTAGTCGAAACAACTTGTAACCATTCGGCCAAGCCCTCTCATTTCCTATAAATAGAGTGGCTTGCCTTCATTTGTACCCATCTCATCTCTTATATAAAATATACTCTTGTGAGTTATTTCTCTTCAACGTTCTTTGTGAACTTTATCGATTAAACAAGTATAGTTCCTATACTTGTGTGGCGTCATTCCTTCCATTTTGATTCCAAAATTCCTAGATTATTATCTAGTGGGTTGAAGACACTATCACCACCCCTCAAGCAAGTTTGTGAAGACCGGGATTGTGCTTCATAGCATAGTTTCCTCTTTGGCGTGTTTGAGATACAACATCACCAGCATTGCCATTTCATCATCAACATCATCCATCTCTTCTATCAATTCCGCAGCCATCTCTATCCTTTATTTATTTCATCTCATTCTTATTATTTATTTTCATTACTTATATTATTATCCCCTTTATTAAATTCCATTATTAATCATTATTTTCTTATCTTATTTTGCAGCCCAAACTTATAAATTCAAGGACATCAATACTTGTCAATCCTAGATCGGGACACAATAAGGCTATCTACTCTCTTCTCCTAAAGCGTGTAGATCCGCCTTACATCAAACGGTAATCAGAGCATAGTTGGATTGACAATAAAAGTGTCATTGGCGTGCAAAGCAAAAAGCAAAAAGAAAAAGGTGTTCAAAATACAAAAAGAAGAACATTCAAAAAAGAAGAAAAAAAAAGAAAAAAAAAAGAGAAAGCAAGCCAAGGTGATGTAAGGCGAATCTACACACTTTGGTGAGAAGAGTAGATAGCCTTATTGTGTCCCGATCTAGGATTGACAAGTACTGATGTCCTCGAATTTATAAGTTTGGCTGCAAAATAAGATAAGAAAATATGTTTAATAATGGACATAATAAAGGGTAATAATATAAGTAATGAAAATAAATAATAAGAATGAAATGAAATAAATAAAAAGATAGAGATTGATGCGGAATTGATGGAAGCGATGGATGATGTTGATGATGAAATGGCAATGGTGGTGATGTTGTATCTCAAACACGCCAAAGATGAAATAGTGCTAAGGAGCACAATCCCATTCTTCACAAACTTGCTTGAGGGGTGGTGATAGTGTTTTTAACCCACTAGATAACAATCTAGGAATTTAGGAATCAAAATGGAAGGAATGACGCCACAAGTATAGGAACTACACTTGTTTAATCGATAAAGTTCACAAAGAACTTTGAAGAGAAATAACTCACAAGAGTAATTTTATATATGAGATGAGATGGGTACAAATGAAGGCAAGCCACTCTATTTATAGGAAATGAGAGGGCTTGGCCGAATGGTTACAAGTTGTTTCGGCTAGATACATGTTTCTAGGAAAATACATAATGCTTGAGTTGAATGAATAAGTCTTTTTGGCTTATGATGGTTCGGCTAACTCTTCATGAAAGGCCTTAATGATTCGATCAAAGGATGGAGAGACATCTCCCTTGGCCGAATGGTTCATGCTTGTTCATCTTGGCGCCAATTTCCTCTCCTTGGCCGAATAGTCATGTGCTTTATCATGTTTGGCTCCAAAGGCTCTCATGTGCATGCCATGTGATGTGGCCGAAAATGCATGGCATTCTTCCTCATGATGATTTAAGCTTCCAATGGTTGCAATTTCTTCACCAACGTGCTTCTAGATCAAAAGGTATCTTCATGGGCAGCATCATTCATGAAAGGTCACAATGTTTGAGAAAGGTGTCCCTTCATGTTTGAGCTATTTAAGGTGTGAATGAGCTGGTGGTGAGCTGGCCTTAGATGACTTGTAACATGATGAACGTTTGGGCAGCTCCTTGTGGAAAATGTACCTCTCGAGGTGGCAACTATTCGCAAAAAAGTACCATTTCACAAATTTTGACTTAGGACATATTTGAAGTGTCCTAAGTGGTGATGATGATGGTGTAACTCCCCAGCTGAAATGAGTTCATCTTGTAGCTCAAATCTTCAGCTCAATCCAGCTATGAGCTCACGGCCTCCGGACAACTTTTCACCAATTGTTCCTTGTGCTCTCTTAATCGATCCCATGTAAGTTTCCTTGCTGTTACATGCTCCATTTAGCTCCAATGTAGCTCCCAAGTGTTGGCCGAATGTGCCTACATGCGTAACATAAAGAAATAAACTAAGTAAATGAACTTATGCAATGTAGTATATAATAATGTGGACTATACGTTATTTAATATTCAATAGGTAACATATTAAACAACCTATTATCTAATGGTTCTTTCTCATTAAAAGATTTTAAAACATTAAGACACTTATGAGAAAGTACTTCCCTGAATTGTTTTGCCTTTGCACGAGTGATAGGTCCAATGGGCATGACTTCAGGATCTATTTGTGTAGTTGTGATCACATCATCCTCCCCTTCTTTTGAGCGATTTGTCCTCAAATCGAATGATCGTCTTTTCTTAGTGTCCTTCCATTCAATCATTACAAAAAGGTTCATATCCGTTGAAAGTCTGCTTTGGAAGTTCTTAACCATTCTTTACTCTTCAATAGTCGCACCTCTTGGCTCTTGAAAGGTCACGTCCTTTAATCTCCCAAATTGATGGATTGTGTCACTTGGATCATCCTGCAAATCAAAGGAAATTCTTGTATTGTCAAAGTTAGAAAAATCTTCATTGACCTTGCGCCTCGTCAGTAAACATCTTTGTAACAAGCACTTAGATGTATAAGCACTTGTTTTTGGATTGTTTTATTCCTGGATTAACTTCGATTTTCCTTTCCTCATGTCCTCAACACTTTGTTTCATCTTGATTTGATCAATTTGAACTTGTCTAGGCGTCAAAGGTGTTAGGATGATCTTCTTCCCTCCATGGTTGAATGAATACTGATTGGTAAAACAATCATGAATGGTCTTCCTATCATATTGCCATGGTCTTCCAAGGAGTAAGTGGCTAGCATGCATAGGAACAACATCGCACATAACCTCGTCCTTGTACTTACCAATAGAGAAAGGAACCATCACCTGTTTATTGACATTAAGTTCACCTCGTTCATTGAGCCATTGAAGTTTGTAGGGATTTGAATGTTTCAATGTTTGCAATCCCAATTTTTCCACCATGATGGTACTTGCCACATTCGTACAACTTCCACCGTCTATGATCATGAAACACACCTTTTCATTCACATGGCAGCGAGTATGAAAGATGTTTTCCAGTTGTACATCGTCTTCTACTACTTGAGCACTTAGACTTCTCTTGACCACTAGGGCTTCACCTTCCACCGGAGCACCAATTTCTGCTTCTTCCTCGACTTCGGTTGGTGTTGCTTCTTCTTCTTCATGGTCAGATTCAATCTCACCATTTCCAAGTAGTAACATGGTGTTTCTATTGGGATATTGTGTGGATATATGCCCCCTCCCAAGACATTTAAAGCAACGGATGTCTCTTGTTCGTTCAGGGATCTCTTTTCCTCGATTCTCCTTACCAAGTTGAGATGCATTTGATGATTCGGCATTTTCTTTGGTAGGAATAGGAGTAGACTTCCTCAAATTGTTGTTTGGACTCCATCTTGAAGATGTAGACACTGAAGTACGAGAGATAGGTCTTCTCCGAAGTTGCCTTTCTATTTTCATAGCCATTTGCACCATTTCATCAAGTTCGATGTAATGATACAATTCTAGCGTGTTGGCAATCTCAGGATTGAGTCCAGCAAGTAATCTAGCCATGGTTGCTTCACGATCCTCCTCAATATTGACTCGGATCATTGCCACTTCTATTTCTTTGTAATAATCCTCCACACTCCGTTGGCCTTGTTTCAAATTCTGCAATTTCTGAAACATGTCTCGGTGATAATGGGTAGGAATGAAACGTTTACGCATGATACCTTTCATTTTGAGCCATGTTGAAATTGGTCTCTCTCCATTCCTTCTTCGAGTAATAGTAAGTTGATCCCACCATATCAAAGCATAATCAACAAACTCCATGGCTGCCAATCTTACTTTCTTGAGTTCGGAATAGTTATGGCAACTAAACACATGTTCCACCTTGCTTTCCCATTCAAGATAGGCTTCTGGATCAGTCTTTCCTTGGAATTGAGGAATTTTCATTTTGATGTTGCTTATATTATCATCAACATTGGCATGCCTAGGTCCTTGTATCAATGCTGGTTCTTCTTCATCATAAGGATTTGGAACATCATCTTCTGGAAGAGGTTGTTGCCTACGAGGAGTATCATTGTTTTTGGTTTGTGGTTGATCTTGTCTTTGGTCTAGTTTCTCATGGAGAGCATCAAATTCTGTTCGAAACATTCTCATCATTTCTCCAATCAGTGCTTGCATTTGCAAATTGGTTTGACCTGCATTTCCTTTAGGACTTTGAGACATGGTTAGTAAATAAAACAAAAATAAACCTTACCAGCACACTCACAATGATACGATCAAAACTAGCTCCAATTTTCTCCATGACTTTAACACACCATGGATGCTCTTCATTGATGTTTCTAAGGGAATTCTTCATTACCCTATCTTATATTATATCATTTATACATTCTATTCTATCATAAGCATTCATTCACATGTTAGTATAAATTATCATTATTTCCATCCTATGTTTAGTTAATCATGTCTTTCATATCATTCAAATATATGTTATGATTACATATCATTTCTTAGGATATTATTATTACATGTTTCCATTTATCATTTATAAATACCATATTATATGATATTCATGCATTCACATCTTTATAATTGATGCACAATGTTATTTCAAATATGTTAAGCATGTTAGGATAGTTTTATTATCATATTAAGCATGATTATTATATATACATCAAGGCAGCATACTTATAATGCATTTCATTAGTTTATTTGCATTCATATTAACTCTTAGGCTTTATACATTATCTTACATATATTAGGAGATGATGTACTTAGCTCATGTTATACTTAGCTCACATTACCATAAACAAACATGGCAGCAAGGTATTTAGCTCGTTTTAGCTCAATATCATGAACTTACCTTGTTTCCTTGCACATATAGGTACAATGGAGTGTGATGCACGTTGAGGTAGCTTGGTGAATGATTTGGACGTCATATATAGCTCAAAAACAGCTCACAAAGTACAAGACAGCTCATGGAATGCTAAGGGAAGCTCGATTCAGCTGGAGAAGCTTCAGGCTAGCTAAACTTAGCTAGTTGGACTATTTGAAGCTGAGTTGCTAAAAGTGATGACAAAGGTAGCTGAATGTAGCTGAACATGCTGTTACGGAGCTCAAAAGGACTCGGCTAGGAAGATCATTCACAAACAGCCCCATGCTTGCTAGCTAGCTCAACACTCAAGCTAGCTTGGAGGACACATGCACGCCTAAGAAGAAGCACATGACCAGCCATCATCCAATGCACATGGGTGCACCACAAGGCTTCCTAGAACACCCATGTGCCGTGCATATGACCAGCCCTCATGTGCCTTGCATGTGAACTCATTTAGGCGCCAAGATGAAGAGCCCTCTCCCTATTCGGCCAAGCATCATCTCCCATCCAAATTGGCGCCAACTTGAGGAGACACAAGAGCTATTCGACCAAGGATCATTTCCCTCCATCTAGGGCCGAATCATCTTGTATTTATTCGGCCATGTCTCTCCATTTCCTATAAATAGGAAAACATTACATCATTTGTAGGTACACCTTTTTATTCAATTAAAGTGAGATTATTCTCTTCTTAAGTCCTGGTGACTTTTTATCGACTTATCAAGTATTTTATACTTGTGGCGTCAACCCCTTCCTTTCATCTTGATACTTCTGGTTCCTAGTTCATATAATTAGTGGGTCAAAGTACTTAACACCATCCCTTGAAGAAACAATATAAAGATTGGGTCTCTGCTCTATATAGCATTGGTTCTTCTTTGAGATTTCTTCAAGATACTATCCTCACAACCATCCTTTTATTTCATCACCATAACCATAGCCTTATCAACTATCTTCCGCTTCCATTACTCATTATTTAAATACCCTACCAATTCACCCATAGGTCTACCACCCTTAACCATTCTATTTTGAGCCATTCACTTTGCAGGTTGTTTTGCTTCCTTCCTAGATCCACAATCATTTGAAAAGGTACAAGTACCTTACATCAAGCGGTAATCAGAGCTTTGGTGGAAGAAGCAACGTGCAACAACAACAAAAAGAAAAATACAAAAAGAAGTGCAAAAGTGAAGTGCAAAGTCAAAGAAAAAGAAAAAAAAATCAGCAAAGAAAATTGAAGGACTCAAAAGTCAAAGCACTCAAAAAGAAGAAAAAGCAAAGAAAAGAAAGAAAAGTTGGAAGCACTCATCAACAATTCTCATTACCAAGCATTTTCAAGTAAGCCTTTAAAATTGATTGTGGTGATAGAAGGTTGTGAAGTGACTTGTGTAAGTAACCCTTTCATTCTCTTCTTTCTAATTTCTAAGCCACCTTTTCAATTATATTTGCTTTCCATTCCTACTAACCATTTGCAGCCGACGCCAAACAAGTGAAATTACTCGATATAGTCTTGAGTAAAAGTTCATTAGAACTTGAGACAAGAGAATTGAGGGAAAAAGGCTGGAGCGTGTGTGAGATCAGAAGAGGACAAGTAAAAGCCATTAAAGTCCTAGAGTGCAAACACGAGCGGATTGAGTGACATCAAGTTTTCTTGGAGTGACTCGTGAGGCTTTGTGAGAGTATATTCTGGTAAGGTCCTACACACATTTCAATTTTTTTCCTTATTTGCTAACATGTCTTGATGTAATCACAACTACACAAATAGATCCTGAAGTCATGCCCATTGGACCTATCACTCGTGCAAAGGCAAAGCAATTCAGGGAAGTACTTTCTCATAAGTGCCTTAATGTTATTAAATCTTTTAATGAGAAAGAACCATCAGATAATAGGTTGTTTAATATGTTACATATTGAATATTAAATAACCTATAGTCCACATTATTATATAATACATTGTATAAGTTCATTTACTTAGTTTATTTCTTTATATTATGCGTGTAGGCACATTCGGCCAAGACTTGGGAGCTGCATTAGAGCTAAATGGAGCATGAAACAGCAAGGAAACTCACATAGGGATGCTTAAGAGATCATAAGGATTCATTGATGAAAAGTTGTTTTGAGGCCGTGAGCTCATAACTGGATTGAGCTGAAGATTTGAGCTACAAGATGAACTCATTTCAGCTGGGGAGTTGCACCATCATCATCACCACTTAGGACACTTCAAATATGTCCTACGTCAAAATTTGTGAAATCGTACCTTTTCACGAATAGTTGCCACCTCAAGAGGTACCTTTTCACAAGGAGCTGCCCAAACGTTCATCATGTTACAAGTCATCTAAGGCCAGCTCACCACCAGCTCATTCACACCCGAAGTAGCTCAAACATGAAGGGTTACCTTTCTCAAACATTGTGACCATTCATGAATGATGTTGCCCATGAAGATGCCTTTTCAACAAGGAACACATCGGTGAAGAGATCACGCCTATTGGATGATTAAATCATCAAGAAACATGAGCTAGAGGCTCCATGCCTATTCGGCCACATCACATGCCATACACATGATAGCCTTTGGCGCCAAGCATGAAGAGACACACCACCATTCGGCCAAAGGGAGAAAATGGCGCCAAGATGAACCAACATACATATTTAGCCAAGGGAGATGTCTTCCCATCCTTAGCCGAATCATTAAGGCCTTTCATGAAGAGTAAGCCGAACCATCACAAGCCCAAAGGACTTATTCATTCATCTCAAGCATTATGTATTTTCCTAGAGACATGTATCTAGCCGAAACAACTTGTAATCATTCGGCCAAGCCCTCTCATTTCCTATAAATAGAGTGGCTTGCCATCATTTGTAGGCATCTCATCTCTTATATAAAACATACTCTTGTGAGTTATTTCTCTTCAAAGTTCTTTGTGAACTTTATCGATTAAGCAAGTATAATTCAAATACTTGTGGCGTCATTCCTTCCAAATTGATTCCTAAATTCCTAGATTAATATCTAGTGGGTTGAAGACACTATCACCACCCCTCAAGCAAGTTTGTGAAGACCGGGATTGTGCTCCTTAGCACTATTTCATCTTTGGTGTGTTTGAGATACAACATCACCACCATCTTCATTTCATCATCAACATCATCAACATCCTTCATCAAGACCATCATCAATCCCATAATTCCGCAGCCATCTCTCTTTCATTTCTTTCTATTTCATTTCCTTTATTATATATTCATTTCTTAAGACCATTATTAATATCATTTCTTTCTTATATTATTTTTGCAGCCCAAGCTTATTAATTCAAGGACATCAGTACTTGTCAATCCTAGATCGGGACACAATAAGGCTATCTACTCTCTTCCATCAAAGCGTGTAGATTCGCCTTACATCAAGCGGTAATCAGAGCATAGTTGGATTGATAACAAAAGTGTCATTGGCGTGCAAAGCAAAAGAAAAAGACTCCTACATCAAAATTGGAGTACAAAAAGAAAGAAAAGACAAAAAGAAGAAGAAAATTCAGAAAAAAAAAAAGAAAAAGAAATTCAAAAAAGAAAGCAAGCCAAGGAAATTGCTCTACCATTGCAAAGTACATCAAAGAGGCCATCTACACTAAGAGAAGATAACCTTATTGTTTCTTGAGAAAGGTTGCAGTAAGTGTTGTTTCTTGAATTGTAAGTCACCTCTTCCTTTTCTATCCTTTCATTTTCCTTGTCTTCAACCATTTTTATCTTTTAATACCTTTAAATCCTTTCTTCTACTTTACATTTCTTCTATTCTTTCTACCCTAACCTATTTGCAGCCGAAGCACACAAGGAAAGAATTAACTTGTTCTAATCTTGAGTAAGTTTTTCAAAGGACATAACAAGAGAAATTGAGTGGAAAAAGGCTAATTGAGAGAGTGAGATCAGAAGGGGAATTTTTAAAAGCCAAATATATATTCCCGAGAGTAAATACGAGTGTCGAGTGGAGTGATCTTATCTTTTCTTTGGAGTGAACTTGTGAGACTTTGTGAGTGTGCTGGTAAGGTTTATTTTGTTTTATTTATCTACTAACAATGTCTCAAGTTTCAGGACAAGTTTTTGTAGTGAAAAGACTCTTGAATATTCAGTCCATGGAGAATAATTAAAGAGAGAACATTTTTCACACTAGATGTCATATAAACAACAAGGTTTGTTTCATGATTATTGATGGAGGAAGTTGTACCAATGTTGCAAGCACGTTAATGGTGGCTAAACTCGGACTCAAGACACTTAAACATCCTACACCATACAAGCTACAATGGCTAAATGATGGAGGAGAAGTTAAAGTCACCAAACAAGTCAATATTTTCTTTTCAATTGGGAAATACCAAGATCAAGTCCTTTGTGATGTCATTCCAATGAATGCGTGCCATATACTTCTAGGGAGGCCTTGGCAATTTGATAAGAAGGCTATCCATGATGGTTTCACGAACCGGTACTCTTTCTATCACAATGAAAAGAAATTCATTTTGACTCCTCTTTTACCAAATCAAGTGTCTGAAGATCAAGATGCTTTGAAGAAAAGTATTGAAGTTTTCAAATCTATCAAGGAGGAGGAACCAACGAAGATGAACATATATGCTGGAGGAAAAGACATTAGGAAACATTTGTTATCCTACAAAGCTCTAATTGTACTTAGGTACAAGGAAAGCTTAATTTTGACTAACATTCCAGAAGGTTTGCCTTCTTCTATTTCATCTTTGTTGCAGGAATTTGAAGAGTTATTCCCATAAGATATTCCTAGTGGATTACCACCTATTAGAGGGATCGAACATCAAATTGACTTCATACCAGGTGCATCCATTCCAAACCGTCCAGCATATAGAAGTAACCCTGAAGAAACTAAGGAGCTTCAGAACCAAGTTGAAGAATTAATGGACAAAGGATACATACGAGAGAGTTTGAGTCCATGTGCTGTTCCGGTGTTACTTGTACCCAAAAAGGATGGTTCATGGAGAATGTGTGTAGACTGTCGTGCTATAAATCAAATTACCATCAAATACCGACATCCTATACCAAGACTTGATGATATGTTGGATGAATTGAGTGGAGCCACTATGTTCTCTAAAATTGATTTAAAAAGTGGATACCATCAAATCAGAATGCGAGAAGGAGACGAGTGGAAGACCGCATTCAAAACAAAGCAAGGATTGTATGAATGAATGGTAATGCCTTTCGGATTAACAAACGCTCCAAGCACCTTCATGAGATTAATGAATCATGTACTCAGACCATTCATCGGTAAGTTTTGTGTGGTTTATTTTGATGATATTCTGATTTATAGTCATGACTTGGATTCACATGTGCAACACTTAAGGTATGTTCTTGAAACCCTTCAAAAGGAAAAACTTTATGCAAATATGAAGAAATGTGTCTTTTGCACTAACAGTTTAACCTTCTTAGGCTTTATTGTAAGTTCACAGGGACTTGAAGTTGATCCTGAAAAGATCAAAGCCATTCAAGAGTGGCCTACGCCTACTTCAATTAGTCAAGTCCGAAGTTTTCATGGTCTTGCAAGTTTTTACTGAAGGTTTGTGCCTAATTTTAGTTCTATTGCCTCCCCCTTAACAGGGATCATTAAAAAGAATTCTATCTTTTCATGGGGCAAAGAACAAGAAGATGCCTTTAATGAAATGAAGGAATGTCTAACCAAGGCACCTTTACTTGCATTACCTAACTTTGATAAGACTTTTGAAGTGGAATGTGATGCTTCTGGAATCGGAATTGGGGCTGTTTTGACTCAAGAAGGACGACCCATTGCATATTTTAGTGAAAAGTTGAATGGTGCTTTGCTAAACTATCCAACTTATGATAAAGAGATGTATTCTCTCATAAGGGCACTTGAAGTTTTGGCAGCATTATCTTCTACCAAAGGAATTCGTCATACACACCGATCATGAAGCCTTAAAACATATCAAGGGCCAACATAAGTTAAATAAGCGACATGCCAAATGGGTGGAGTTTTTGGAGTCATTCCCTTACGTCATTCATTATAAGAAAGGTAAAGAAAACATTGTAGCCGATGCTCTCTCTCGAAGGTATGTTCTCCTTAATGCTCTTGATTCAAAGTTAATTGGGTTTTCATATATTAAAGATTGCTATGCTACTGACCATGACTTTGAAGAGAAGTATAAGGCTTGTGAGAAAGGTGCATATGAAAAGTTTTATAGGCACGAAGGGTATCTATTCAAAGAAGGGCGTCTATGCATTCCTCAAGGATCCCTTAGAGAAGTGCTTGTTCGAGAAGCACATGAGGGAGGTCTGATAGGGAAGCGGTGGCGGATTGATGAACGTTGCTCTTGTTGAAGAATCAAACCTAGAAAGCTCTAGACTCGATTAAGAACAAAGGGAACGAATAGGGGAAGGTGGCGGTAGCAAGTAGGGTTCTTAGAGTTTCTTTTATGTGCTGGAATCAAGGCAATAAGATTAGAATAAAATAAACAAAAGATAAATAAACGGAAGATGAAATAAGATAATAAAGAAATCAAAATATCTCCCTTATGAAGGTGAACGGTAAAGACGATTGATGGTGCGAATGGATTTGTCGATAATAGATGGATAAGTGTCCTATCGAGCCCTCCTAGTCGCAATGAAAAGGCAAACACGATAAATGGCTCTAACCAACCCTCCTAGTCGTGATGAAAAGGCAAATTGGAGTGTGAAGATTAATCTCCCTCACAAGAACTTGAAAGAACTCAAGGAGAAGAAGCTTCGAAGGCACAAGGCAATCAGCACTTGCAAAAACGAACTCTCGTTGTATTATTAATCAAATAAATCTGATTTACAAAGTTGAATGACACCTCCTTTATATAGGGGCTGAATTCTAAAGGTCCTAAATAACTAAAGAATAAAATATTAATAAACTAAACATGTTTTAACCCTAATTCCTAATAAAATAATAATAACTAAAAATATTGTTTTAACCCAACCTTAATTCCTAATAAAATAATAAATCTGATCCTAAAAGATAATTAATCATCCTATATTAAATTATATTACAAATAATCAATATAAATATTGAAAATTCGTAATATTTACAAAATAACGTATTAATCCCGTATAGGATTTCCTGCATGCACCGTCTTCAGTAAAATGACCATATCTTGAGTTCCCGATATCGGATTGATGCGATTCAAGAACCGTTAGAAAGATAAGAGACAGACGGTTGTATCTCCAGAAGACATGCCGACCAAATAATATCAGGATCCCATTCAAAAAGTCGTCTCAAGTGCGCTGCTGTTCTGATCTTCTTTTCCAAAGCTTGGACGAGTGGATCATTTGGAAGAGTTATTACTTCTTCCTTTGATGTGAACCTTGTGATGCATGTATCATCCTCCCTTTCTTCAAAAGATTCGACCTCGAATCTGAAACATTAAAGGGAGCAACATTAGAATAGTTTAATAATTCATTCACATTATGCTTACCGAATAGATATGCTTTGAATCTTCGAGACTTTGTTCTTCTAATAGGTTCGAGTAGAAACATTAGTCCAAAGAAGCATGTATTATGGACTCTGGTGCATGTATCATTCCCCCACTCCTCAAAAGGATTCGTCCTCGAATCTGAAAATCCAAAAGAAAGAGAATTAGATGTGTTGAAATAAAAACTTGTGAAACATTTACCAGGATCAATGTGATGTGTCTTTATGCATTTTAGTCGAGGTTTCTTCTTTGTAGGAACTGATTTCTTGTAGTCTTGAAATCCTCTTTTGCATACAAGTCTTGTAATCTGATGTTTTGGTTGAATTTCAACATGGCGCCGGTCACTGTTGGCTTTCTGTATGATTATTTCAGATAATTTCTCCATGGTTTTATTCGTGTGTGGAGAGAATGAGTGTTTAAAAACCATGTCAACTGGTTTGTTAACGTAATCCCTTAAGTCTCCTAAGTGTGGTTCATGAATTAATGATTCCCATGAGGAGATTTGTGGACTGTATAACCTGTTTAGTTGGCAAGGAAACTCATATACAAGATTAAGCTCATTAAAAGCACTTTTAAATGTATAAGTAGAAATATCAGAAATATCCGAGTTATCGTGATATACATCTTTGATATGTTCAATTCTCGGATTAGAAGTATGAGTTTGATAGGTAAGAGTATACCTTCGTGGTAGTGTATCGTCTACTGTGTTTTGCTTACCTCGGTATGTTACGCACTTAAAGGAGTTGTGTTTAGTATGGATGACAACTTCACGAGCCTTACCTTGTAAGAAGGAGAAGAAGTACGTTACAATGTCATTAAAATGAGTAATAAAATATTTACCTTTGGACTCTCGTAAATCGTGACTCTTCATTGGTATGGCATAGTGATTAGGGCTTTCAGGTGGTAACCCGTCAGGAGGGTCACCTAGCACTATTCGACAACTCTTGGCGATGGAAGATGGTGTGGTCCAGTCTCGTGTTGCTTTTACTTTCTCATCATTTACATGGATTCTCTGTGCATGAACTATAAAGCCTGAAGAGTTGTTCAAATCATATTTCGTCATTATGATGGCGTCACGACTAAGGCTTTCCTGGATGTAGCCTTTTTGTAACAAATCCAACTCTTTGGTTTCTTCGAGATTGTATGTTTGACGAGGTATGATGGAACCTTGAATTAGATTGATTTGGTGTTGTTTTCCTCTTTTCAGTGGTAATTCGTTAGGTAGATCACCTAACATTTCTCGAAAATCCTGTAAAAGAGATGAAAACACACTAGGCAAATCCTTGTTAATGTTAGAAATCGAAACAATTGATTCCCTAAAGCGAACAAGGATGCAAGGTTGTTTGTAAATAAGGTTCTCTCTCAATTCTTTTGTGCTCACACATAGATTTTGAGTCACTCTTTTCTTCTCACATTTAGGTTCACTCACCTCCCATGGGTCATTATTCTTTTGGCTTTTATAACTAGTGACCTCTTTTGCTTTTGCCTCTTTCTCAACTTTTTCTTTTTTTGCTTTCCCTACCTCCTCACAAATTATCATTTGATCTTTAGGGACTGGAAGTGTGTCATTCTTTGCTGGTCGTTCTTTCTCCTTGTCAGGTTTGTCATCTCTTGGCTTTTTTAGAGAAGCTGGAGTAGAAGATGAGGAAGGATTTGAAGGATTACCTTGGTAAGAGGATGAAGTACCTAGGTAATGTTCACTGAATCTAGATCTCCTTTGGATTTGTGCTTCGATTGTCATTGCTTTCTTTAGTGCGTCTTCAAGGTTTTTGTACCCTTGTAGATCAAGAAGATCAATGATGTTTGAGTTTAAACCGACGATGAATCTTGACACGGTGACCTCTTCTTTTTCGGTTATGTTAGTCCTATTGAGTAAGGACTGCATCTCCTTGTAGTAATCTTCAACTGAACTTCTACCTTGTCGAAGTCGGTGTAGTCGTTGTTTAACTTCTCGTGTATAATGTGTCGGTAGGAATCGGTTCCTCATGGTTTGTTTGAGGTCGGTCCAAGAAGTGATTGTTGGAATTTGGAAGTTCTGGATCTTTTTCCTTGTTTGCATCCACCAAGTTCGAGCATATCCTTCAAATTGTATGGTGATCAGGTGAACTTGTTTAGCTTGGGGGCAGTCATGGTATGCGAATATGAGATCAACTTTTCCTTCCCATTCGATGTACCTGTCTGGATCGTTGTCTCCTTTGAAAGACGGGATCATGAACTTTGGTTTTGTAAAGAGTTTGGGTGCTTGGAAACGTGGTTGTTCTTTCTCGGGTACCAAAAGTTCAGCATTGTTTGGTCTTGGATTATGGTTTGGTAGATTCAGTTGTGGTTCTTGTCGTTCTCTCACGATTTCATCAAATCTTTCAACTTGAGTCGTGAGTCGGGCAAGTGTGGCTAAGATAGCCGTAAGTGTCTTGTTGTTAGTGTCGCCCATTCTGAAATCATAACACTCAAAAGAAAATTTTAAAGTAAAATAAAAATAAATTCAACAAAGCAAGAAACCTCACAAGTCACTCCAAGAAAGTAACACAACGAGAGGCAAGTAAGCCGATCTTGTACTCTTTAAAACTCACTTTACCAAGTAGTCTTTCACAGTTCGTATCGGAGTTTGATTACTAGCAAAGGCGATAAGAAAAACCTAAAAGCTCTAAGAGGCCAAACAAAGGTTAGACTCCAAGCGAACGAGAATGCAAGGAAGGAAGAAGTATGCAAACTCTTTAGTCCTACTAACACAATGAAGATAATGTGTTAGATAATGTAAAAGAACAATAACAAGGAAAAACAAAAGAACTTAAAGCACTAAGAGTCAAAGAAAAAAAAGAACCAACCCAGAAACCTGGAAAACGCTGGATCAATTTGAGCAACGTTTTTGAGGGGTTTACCGGTGTCAAAAAATTCTGGAAAAATTCTTGAATGTCTTTTGATGCGTCAAGAAACCACCTGTAAAATTTCAGAACCAAATACCTTCAGTAGTATCCAGTAGACTCTGTTGAACGGTGAGTCCTCAAACAATCTGTTTTTCTTGATCGCTTTGTTCGAAGGTGTTGTTGATCTCCAAAAAATTCTGATTTTTTGTTTGAATGATCTTCAATATATGAATTTTCAATCTGGAAATTTTCACCACGAAATTCCTCCTGTAAAATTTTCAAGAAATTCGACAAGATTCTAAACCGAATCTGCCGATGAAACTTGAATGATGTATTTGAAGGCTCCAATGAACTCCAATTGGGGTGAAATTTGGACTTGGATTTAATCTTAGAATGAATATGATATATGTATAAAATCAGCCCTAAATACCTTCGTTTGCAATTTTTTTGAAATTTTGGCTTTTTTGGCTCTTTTTTTGTTTTTTTGCCTTTTTTTGTTTTTTTGTTTTTGCCTTTTTTTTGTTTTTTGTTTTTTTGTTTTTTTGAAAAAAAAATAGCAAACTAACAAGAAGGATTTAAATTTAAATTAAAATTAAATAAAAAGAACCTGAAACGCTGAATCTTTTGTGAACTAGCTCCGTTGGGGTACCTTGACGATTTTGTGTGCAAGAACAAGCAAAATTGCTTGCTTCTTTCCAAGAATCTGCCCAAATCTGATACCAATTGATAGGGAAGCGGTGGCGGATTGATGAACGTTGCTCTTGTTGAAGAATCAAACCTAGAAAGCTCTAGACTCGATTAAGAACAAAGGGAACGAATAGGGGAAGGTGGCGGTAGCAAGTAGGGTTCTTAGAGTTTCGTTTATGTGCTGGAATCAAGGCAATAAGATTAGAATAAAATAAACAAAAGATAAATAAACGGAAGATGAAATAAGATAATAAAGAAATCAAAATATCTCCCTTATGAAGGTGAACGGTAAAGACGATTGATGGTGCGAATGGATTTGTGGATAATAGATGGATAAGTGTCCTATCGAGCCCTCCTAGTCGCAATGAAAAGGCAAACACGATAAATGGCTCTAACCAACCCTCCTAGTCGTGATGAAAAGGCAAATTGGAGTGTGAAGATTAATCTCCCTCACAAGAACTTGAAAGAACTCAAGGAGAAGAAGCTTCGAAGGCACAAGGCAATCAGCACTTGCAAAAACGAACTCTCGTTGTATTATTAATCAAAGAAATCTGATTTACAAAGTTGAATGACACCTCCTTTATATAGGGGCTGAATTCTAAAGGTCCTAAATAACTAAAGAATAAAATATTAATAAACTAAACATGTTTTAACCCTAATTCCTAATAAAATAATAATAACTAAAAATATTGTTTTAACCCAACCTTAATTCCTAATAAAATAATAAATCTGATCCTAAAAGATAATTAATCATCCTATATTAAATTATATTACAAATAATCAATATAAATATTGAAAATTCGTAATATTTACAAAATAACGTATTAATCCCGTATAGGATTTCCTGCATGCACCGTCTTCAGTAAAATGACCATATCTTGAGTTCCCGATATCGGATTGATGCGATTCAAGAACCGTTAGAAAGATAAGAGATAGACGGTTGTATCTTCAGAAGACATGCCGACCAAATAATATCAGGATCCCATTCAAAAAGTCGTCTCAAGTGCGCTGCTGTTCTGATCTTCTTTTCCAAAGCTTGGACGAGTGGATCATTTGGAAGAGTTATTACTTCTTCCTTTGATGTGAACCTTGTGATGCATGTATCAAGGTCTCATGGGTCATTTTGGAATAATTAAAACATTGGAGATTTTGAAACAACACCTCTATTGGCCTAAGATGAAGAGAGACGTTGAAAGGGTATGTGAGCGATGTGTCACTTGCAAAAGGGCAAAATCAAAGGTTATGCCTCATGGACTTTACATGCCTCTATCTATTCCTCAAGCACCATGGGTTGACATATCAATGGATTTTGTAATGGGACTACCAAGGACCAAGATGGGGCGAGATTCAATATTTGTTGTTGTAGATCGTTTTTCCAAGATGGCACATTTCATACCATGCCACAAGACAGACGATGCAACACATGTGGCCAATTTGTTCTTCAAAGAAATTGTGAGATTACATGGCGTTCCAAGAACCATAGTTTCCGATAGAGATGTCAAATTTCTTAGCCATTTTTGGAGGACATTATGGAGTAAGATTGGGACCAAGTTGCTATTCTCTACAACGTGTCACCCTCAAACCGATGGGCAAACCGAAGTGGTGAATCGAGTACTATCAACATTATTGAGATCTATCATCAAAAAGAACATCAAAGCTTGGGAGGAATGCTTACCACACGTTGAATTTGCATATAATCGGGCAGTCCATTCAACAACTAAGATGTCACCATTTGAGGTAGTATATGGATTTAACCCCTTAACACCTTTAGATCTTCTTCCTTTGCCTCAGGAACACATGATCAACAAAGATGGCAAGAGCAAGGCTGAGTTCGTTAAGAAACTTCATCAGCAAGTTCGAGACAATATAGAAAAACGGACAAGACAATATGAACAACAAGCAAATAAGGGACGTAAGCCACTAAAATTGGAAGAAGGTGATTGGGTATGGGTGCATTTCAGAAAAGAACGTTTCCCTTCCCAAAGGAAATCCAAATTATTACCAAGAGGAGATGGACCATTCCAAATCATTAAGAAGATCAATGATAATGCATACAAATTGGATTTACCTGGTGAATACAATGTAAGTGCAACTTTTAATATTTCAGATCTTTCTCCATTTGAAGACAACGACGATTTGAGGACAAATCGCTCAAAAGAAGGGGAGGATGATGTAATCACAACTACACAAATAGATCCTGAAGTCATGCCCATTGGACCTATCACTCGTGCAAAGGCAAAGCAATTCAGGGAAGTACTTTCTCATAAGTGCCTTAATGTTATTAAATCTTTTAATGAGAAAGAACCATCAGATAATAGGTTGTTTAATATGTTACATATTGAATATTAAATAACCTATAGTCCACATTATTATATAATACATTGTATAAGTTCATTTACTTAGTTTATTTCTTTATATTATGCGTGTAGGCACATTCGGCCAAGACTTGGGAGCTGCATTAGAGCTAAATGGAGCATGAAACAGCAAGGAAACTCACATAGGGATGCTTAAGAGATCATAAGGATTCATTGATGAAAAGTTGTTTTGAGGCCGTGAGCTCATAGCTGGATTGAGCTGAAGATTTGAGCTACAAGATGAACTCATTTCAGCTGGGGAGTTGCACCATCATCACCACCACTTAGGACACTTCAAATATGTCCTACGTCAAAATTTGTGAAAGCGTACCTTTTCACGAATAGTTGCCACCTCAAGAGGTACCTTTTCACAAGGAGCTGCCCAAACGTTCATCATGTTACAAGTCATCTAAGGCCAGCTCACCACCAGCTCATTCACACCCGAAGTAGCTCAAACATGAAGGGTTACCTTTCTCAAACATTGTAACCTTTCATGAATGATGTTGCCCATGAAGATGCCTTTTCAACAAGGAACACATCGGTGAAGAGATCACGCCTATTGGATGCTTAAATCATCAAGAAACATGAGCTAGAGGCTCCATGCCTATTCGGCCACATCACATGCCATACACATGAGAGCCTTTGGCGCCAAGCATGAAGAGACACACCACTATTCGACCAAAGGGAGAAAATGGCGCCAAGATGAACCAACATACATATTCGGCCAAGGGAGATGTCTTCCCATCCTTAGCCGAATCATTAAGGCCTTTCATGAAGAGTTAGCCGAACCATCACAAGCCCAAAGGACTTATTCATTCATCTCAAGCATTATGTATTTTCCTAGAGACATGTATCTAGCCGAAACAACTTGTAATCATTCGGCCAAGCCCTCTCATTTCCTATAAATAGAGTGGCTTGCCATCATTTGTAGGCATCTCATCTCTTATATAAAACATACTCTTGTGAGTTATTTCTCTTCAAAGTTCTTTGTGAACTTTATCGATTAAGCAAGTATAATTCAAATACTTGTGGCGTCATTCCTTCCAAATTGATTCCTAAATTCCTAGATTAATATCTAGTGGGTTGAAGACACTATCACCACCCCTCAAGCAAGTTTGTGAAGACCGGGATTGTGCTCCTTAGCACTATTTCATCTTTGGCGTGTTTGAGATACAACATCACCACCATCTTCATTTCATCATCAACATCATCAACATCCTTCATCAAGACCATCATCAATCCCATAATTCCGCAGCCATCTCTCTTTCATTTCTTTCTATTTCATTTCCTTTATTATATATTCATTTCTTAAGACCATTATTAATATCATTTCTTTCTTATATTATTTTTGCAGCCCAAACTTATTAATTCAAGGACATCAGTACTTGTCAATCCTAGATCGGGACACAATAAGGCTATCTACTCTCTTCCATCAAAGCGTGTAGATTCGCCTTACATCATGTCTCTTCCATCCAACATTTTTGTAGTCAAAAGGACTTTGAACATTCAAAGTCAAGATGATGAACAAAGAGAAAACATCTTCCATACCAAATTTCACGTGGGAGATAAAATTTGTGTGGTGATCATTGATGGAGGAAGTTGTACCAATGTAGCAAGTACTCACATGGTGGAAAAGTTGGGTCTCAAGACTTCCAAACATCCTCATCCTTACAAACTCCAATGGCTCAACGATGTGGGAGAAGCCAAGGTAACCAAGCAAGTGATTGTACCTTTCTCAATTGGAAGATACAATGATGAAGTCCTCTGTGATGTGGTGCCCATGAGTGCAAGCCACATTATATTAGGACGTCCTTGGAAATTTGACAAGAAGGCTACCCATGATGGATTTTCTAACAAGTACTCTTTCCAACATCAAGGAAAGAAAATCATATTGGCGCCTATGCTTCCAAATCAAGTACATGAATGTCAGGTTACCCTCAAATCACGTATAGAGAAATGGGAGAAAGCTAAAGCCATGAAGAAAGTTGAAAGAGAATTTTTGCATGAGAAAAGAGTGGATAGAGTTGAAAATAAACAAAATGAAAGGATTGAATATGGGAGCAAAGAGGAAAAGGAAAATGAGGCTAAAGAACATATTTTATCTAATCCTACTCCTATTCTTTCTTTTGTTGTGCAGGACAATCCAATAGACATGCCACTTCAAGTTGAAGATTCAAGAAACATGTCTTTTGAAGAATCAATAGAAGTCACTTTTGGTGATCCACAAGACATGTCCTTTGACGTTCCAACAGTTATGCCAGTTGAAGTTCAAAAAGATGTGTCACTTGAAGTGCCACAAGTTGTGATCATTGAGGCTCCAAGTACATTACAACTGTCAGCAACCAATGGAATTTTTCATCATCAAGCAACCAACACCCATTAAACATCCTCCATGGTTTGCTATTTCCATTCATATTGTTAATAGTTTTTCATTTACTAACTTTGATTTGTGTTGTAACAACTTGTTTCATCCTTATGATGAAATACTACCAACCTTAAAAGCAATTATTCAGAGAGGCACAAAGGTGAAAGGAGTCATTCAAAGAACAATTATTTTCACCAAGTGACATGGTGACTCCAATCAAGAGACCAACCTTTTCACCAACAAGCATGGTGAATTAAAAGGAGGAATTGAAGATATAGAGGTCATTTCCAAGCATTGTGATGGTTCAAAGAATAAAGTAAAAGGATCAAGTTGTTTCGTGAAGGAATACGTCTTTTCCATTCAAAGGACATATGATGGTTCCCAAACATTGTGTCCTCCCATCAAAGGATGTGAAGTTACCAGATTTGAAGCCAAGAGGCTGAACATATCGTGTGAATCATTTATTGGAGGAAAACATAAGGATTCAATCCTTCCTATATCAAGAAGGTCTTCAATGAGAAACTACTTCGATTTGAGGACAAATCGCCTAAAAGAAGAGGAGGATGATACGATCAAAACTAGCTCCAATTTTCTCCATGACTTTAACACACCATGGATGCTCTTCATTGCTGTTTCTAAGGGAATTCTTCATTACCCTATCTTATATTATATCATTTAACATTCTATTCTATCATAAGAATTCATTCACATGTTAGTATAAATTATCATTATTTCCATCCTATGTTTAGTTAATCATGTCTTTCATATCATTCAAATATATGTTATGATTACATATCATTTCTTAGGATATTATTATTACATGTTTCCATTTATCATTTATGAATACCATATTATATGATATTCATGCATTCACATCTTTATAATTGATGCACAATGTTATTTCAAATATGTTAAGCATGTTAGGATAGTTTTATTAACATATTAAGCATGATTATTATATATACATCAAGGCAGCATACTTATAATGCATTTCATTAGTTTATTTGCATTCATATTAACTCTTAGGCTTTATACATTATCTTACACATATTAGGAGATGATGTACTTAGCTCATGACCATTATACTTAGCTCACATTACCATAAACAAATATGGCAGCAAGGTATTTAGCTCGTTTTAGCTCAATATCATGAACTTACCTTGTTTCCTTGCACATATAGGTACAATGGAGTGTGATGCACGTTGAGGTAGCTTGGTGAATGATTTGGACGTCATATATAGCTCACAAACAGCTCACAAAGTACAAGGCAGCTCATGGAATGCTAAGGGAAGCTCGATTCAGCTGGAGAAGCTTCAGGCTAGCTAAACTTAGCTAGTTGGACTATTTGAAGCTGAGTTGCTAAAAGTGATGACAAAGGTAGCTGAATGTAGCTGAACATGCTGTTACGGAGCTCAAAAGGACTCGGCTAGGAAGATCATTCACAAACAGCCCCATGCTTGCTAGCTAGCTCAACACTCAAGCTAGCTTGGAGGACACATGCACGCCTAAGAAGAAGCACATGACCAGCCATCATCCAATGCACATGGGTGCACCACAAGGCTTCCTAGAACACCCATGTGCCGTGCATATGACCAGCCCTGATATAGTCACGTCTACACCAGATCCGGAGGTCATGCCACACGGTCCCATTACTAGGTCAAGGGCCAAACAATTCAGGGAAGTTCTCTTAACTAAGTGTCTTGAAGCTTTTGATTCATTTGATAACTTAACACTCTCTAATGTTATGTTATATAATGTTTTAATAGCTAAAGAGTAACTTAGTATGAATTCATATTACACATTGTTATTTTAATATGTTAATAATGTTAGGATAGTTTTATTATCATATTATGCATGATTATTATATATACATCAAGGCAGCATACTTATAATGCATTTCATTAGTTTATTTGCATTCATGTTAACTCTTAGGCTTTATACATTATCTTACACATATTAGGAGATGATGTACTTAGCTCATGACCATCATACTTAGCTCACATTACCATAAACAAACATGGCAGCAAGGTATTTAGCTCGTTTTAGCTCAATATCATGAACTTACCTTGTTTCCTTGCACATATAGGTACAATGGAGTATGATGCACGTTGAGGTAGCTTGGTGAACGATTTGGAAGTCACATACAGCTCACAAACAGCTCACAAAGTACAAGGCAGCTCATGGAATGCTAAGGGAAGCTCGATTCAGCTGGAGAAGCTTCAGGCTAGCTAAACTTAGCTAGTTGGACTATTTGAAGCTGAGTTGCTAAAAGTGATGACAAAGGTAGCTGAATGTAGCTGAACATGCTGTTATGGAGCTCAAAAGGACTCGGCTAGGAAGATCATTCATAAACAGCCCCATTCTTGCTAGCTAGCTCAACACTCAAGCTAGCTTGGAAGGAGACACATGCACGCCCAAGATGGAGCACATGACCAGCCATCATTCCATGCGCAAGGCTACACCACAAGCATCCTAGAGAGGCCATGTGCACGCCTTGTGACCAGACCACCATGTGATAGGCGTGTGACTTCATTTAGGCGCCAAGATGAAGAATTGTCTTGTAACCATTCGGCCATATCCTTCCATTTCCTATAAATAGGAAAGCATATTTCATTTGTAAGCACACCTTTTATTCAATTAAAGTGAGATTATTCTCTTCTTAAGTCCTGGTGACTTTTTATCGACTTATCAAGTATTTTATACTTGTGGCGTCAACCCCTTTTCTTTCATCTTGATACTTCTGGTTCCTAGTTCATATAACTAGTGGGTCAAAGTACTTAACCCCACCCCTTGAAGAAGCAATATAAAGATTGGGTCTCTGCTCTCTATAGCATTGGTTCTTCTTTGAGATTTCTTCAAGATACTATCCTCACAACCATCCTTTTATTTCATCTCCATAACCATAGCCTTATCAACTATCTTCCGCTTTCATTACTCATTATTTAAATAGCCTACCAATTCACCCACGCGTCTACCACCCTTAACCATTCTATTTTGAGCCATTCACTTTGCAGGTTATTTTGCTTCCTTCCTAGATCCACAATCATTTGAAAAGGTACAAGTACCTTACATCAAGTGGCATCAGAGCTTTGGTGGAAGAAGCAACGTGCAACAACAACAAAAAGAAAAATACAAAAAGAAGTGCAAAAGTGAAGTGCAAAGTCAAAGAAGAAAAAAAATCAGCAAAGAAAAATTGAAGGACTCAAAAGTCAAAGCACTCAAAAAGAAGAAAAAGCAAAGAAAAGAAAGAAAAGTTGGAAGCACTCATCAACAATTCTCATCACCAAGCATTTTCAAGTAAGCCTTTGAAATTGATTGTGGTGATAGAAGGTTGTGAAGTGACTTGTGTAAGTAATCCTTTCATTCTCTTCTTTCTAAATTCTAAGCCACATTTTCAATTATATTTGTTTTCCATTCCTACTAACCATTTGCAGCCGACGCCAAACAAGTGAAATTACTCGATATAGTCTTGAGTAAAAGTTCATTAGAACTTGAGACAAGAGAATTGAGGGAAAAAAAAGGCTGGAGCGTGTGTGAGATCAGAAGAGGACAAGTAAAAGCCATTAAAAGTCCTAGAGTACAAACACGAGCGGATTGAGTGACATCAAGTTTTTCTTGGAGTGACTCGTGAGGCTTTGTGAGAGTATATTCTGGTAAGGTCCTACACACATTTCAATTTTTCCTTATTTGCTAACATGTCTTTTCCATCCAACATTTTTGTAGTCAAAAGGACTTTGAACATTCAAAGTCAAGATGATGAACAAAGAGAAAACATCTTCCATACCAAATGTCACGTGGGAGATAAAATTTGTGTGGTGATCATTGATAGAGGAAGTTGTACCAATGTAGCAAGTACTCACATGGTAGAAAAGTTGGGTCTCAAGACTTCCAAACATCCTCATCCTTACAAACTCCAATGGCTCAACGATGTGGGAGAAGCCAAGGTAACCAAGCAAGTGATTGTACCTTTCTCAATTGGAAGATACAATGATGAAGTCCTTTGTGACGTGGTGCCAATGAGTGCAAGTCACCTTATACTAGGACGTCCTTGGCAATATGATAAGAAAGCCACCCATGACGGATTCTCTAACAAGTACTCATTCCAACATCAGGAAAAAAAATCATATTGGCACCTTTGTTACCAAGCCAAGTTCAGGAATGTCAAGTGACCCTCAAATCACGCATAGAAGAATGGGAGAAAGAAAAGAAGGCCAAAGAAATCCATACTCCAAAGATGAATATCTATGCCAGCAGAGGAGATATTCGGAAACATTTATCAACTAAGAAAGCTTTACTTATACTTATGTATAAGGAAAGTTTTCTTCTTACTAACCCTCCTAAAGGTTTGCCTTCTTCTATTTCTAATCTTTTGCAGGAATTTGAGGATATGTTTCCTGAGGAAATTCCCGATGGATTGCCACCGATTAGAGGAATTGAACATCAAATTGATTTCATTCCTGGAGCCACCATTCCTAATAGACCAGCATATAGGAGTAATCCTGAAGAAACAAAGGAATTGCAAAGACAAGTCAAAGAACTCCTAAACAAAGGTTACATTCGAGAAAGCTTAAGTCCATGTGCTGTCCCCGTTTTGTTGGTACCAAAGAAAGATAGAACTTGGAGAATGTGCGTGGATTGTAGAGCAGTGAATCAAATCACTATCAAATATAGGCACCCTATACCTCGATTGGATGATATGCTTGATGAACTTAGCGGGGCCAATATTTTCTCCAAAATTGATTTGAAAAGTGGCTACCACCAGATAAGAATGAAGGAAGGTGATGAGTGGAAAACTGCGTTCAAGACCAAACAAGGTTTGTATGAATGGTTAGTCATGCCTTTTGGCTTGACTAATGCCCCTAGTACCTTTATGCGTTTAATGAATCATGTCCTTCGGCCTTATATTGGTAAGTTTTGTGTTGTTTACTTTGATGATATCTTGATATACAGTAAGTCATTGAAAGATCATGTTGAACACTTACGATCTATTCTTAGCACTTTGAGAGAAGAGCATTTATATGCTAATCTCAAGAAGTGTGATTTTTGTACTAATCAAGTTACTTTCTTAGGCTTTATTTTAAGTTCACAGGGACTATCAGTGGATCCAGAGAAGATTAAGGCAATACAAGAATGGCCAAAACCGGTTAATGTCAGTCAAGTTCGAAGTTTCCATGGATTAGCCAGTTTTTACAGAAGGTTTGTACCAAACTTTAGTTCCATTGCTGCACCCTTAACAAGGATTATTAAGAAGAATTCAAACTTCTCTTGGGGCAATGAACAAGACAAATCTTTCAACGAACTCAAAGATTGTTTGACAAAAGCCCCATTACTAGTCTTGCCAAACTTTGAGAAAACATTTGAAGTTGAATGTGATGCTTCCGGAATTGGAATTGGTGCTGTTTTAAGTCAAGAAGGAAAACCCATTGCCTATTTTAGTGAAAAACTAAATGGTGCAACTCTGAACTATCCAACATATGACAAAGAGATGTATGCACTCATTCGAGCATTGGAAACTTGGCAGCACTATTTATTGCCAAAGGAATTCGTGATACACACTGACCATGAAGCATTAAAGCATATCAAAGGACAACACAAACTTAACAAGAGACATGCCAAATGGGTTGAATTTCTTGAGTCTTTTCCCTATGTCATCCATTATAAGAGAGGAAAGGATAATGTCGTGGCAGATGCTCTTTCACGCAGGTATGTCTTACTTAACACTTTGGATTCCAAACTTCTTGGTTTTTCATTCATTAAGGAACATTATGCTACTGATTTGGACTTTGGAGAAAGGTATAAGTTATGTGAAACAGGTGCTCATGATAAGTATTATCAGCATGATGGATATCTTTTCAAAGAAGGACGATTATGTATTCCACAAGGTTCCATAAGAGAAGTGTTAACCAAAGAAGCACATGAAGGAGGACTCATGGGACACTTTGGAGTTGAAAAGACTCTTAGCATTCTGAAAGAACACCTCTTTTGGCCAAAGATGAAAAGGTATGTTGAAAAGGTATGTGAAAGGTGTTTAGTATGTAAAAGGGCAAAATCAAGAGTCATGCCTCATGGATTATACATGCCTTTGCCAATACCAACCATGCCTTGGATAGATATTTCAATGGACTTTGTTTTAGGTTTACCAAAAACAAAGAGTGGAAAAGATTCAATATTTGTGGTGGTTGATCGATTCTCCAAAATGGCTCACTTTATACCATGTCACAAGACTGATGATGCTATTCTTGTTGCCAACTTATTCTTTCGAGAAGTGGTAAGGTTACATGGACTTCCTCGAACCATTGTGTCAGATAGAGACGTTAAGTTCCTAAGTCATTTTTGGAGGACTTTGTGGAGTAAAATAGGCACAAAACTACTATTCTCTACTTCATGTCATCCTCAAACGGATGGCCAAACTGAAGTAGTTAATAGAGTTTTATCAACACTACTACGATCCATCATCAAGAAAAATATTAAGACATGGGAAGAATGCCTACCACACGTGGAATTTGCATACAACCGAACCATTCACTCGACAACTAAACATTCTCCATTTGAGGTAGTGTATGGTTTCAATCCTTTAACTCCTTTGGACTTACTTCCTTTACCTTATGATCAGATAGTGAACAAAGATGGAAAGAACAAAGCAAAATTTGTTAAAAGACTCCATCAACAAGTCAAGGACAATATTGAGAGAAGAACAAGACAATATGAACAACAAGCAAATAAAGGAAGGAAGAAGGTAACTTTTGACGTAGGAGATTGGGTTTGGGTACACTTTAGGAAGGAAAGATTCCCAAACCAAAGGAAGTCTAAACTACTACCCCGAGGAGATGGTCCATTTCAGATTATAGAAAAGATCAACGACAATGCCTATAAAATTGAATTGCCCAGTGAGTTTGGTGGCGTCAGTGCTTCATTCAACATCACTGACTTATCTCCCTTTGAGGATGGACACGATTTGGGGACAAATCGCTTAAAAGAAGGGGGGGATGATATAGTCACGTCTACACCAGATCCGGAGGTCATGCCACACGGTCCCATTACTAGGTCAAGGGCCAAACAATTCAGGGAAGTTCTCTTAACTAAGTGTCTTGAAGCTTTTGATTCATTTGATAACTTAACACTCTCTAATGTTATGTTATATAATGTTTTAATAGCTAAAGAGTAACTTAGTATGAATTCATATTACACATTGTTATTTTAATATGTTAATAATGTTAGGATACTTTTATTATCATATTATGCATGATTATTATATATACATCAAGGCAGCATACTTATAATGCATTTCATTAGTTTATTTGCATTCATGTTAACTCTTAGGCTTTATACATTATCTTACACATATTAGGAGATGATGTACTTAGCTCATGACCATCATACATAGCTCACATTACCATAAATAAACATGGCAGCAAGGTATTTAGCTCGTTTTAGCTCAATATCACGAACTTACCTTGTTTCCTTGCACATATAGGTACAATGGAGTATGATGCACGTTGAGGTAGCTTGGTGAACGATTTGGAAGTCACATACAGCTCACAAACAGCTCACAAAGTACAAGGCAGCTCATGGAATGCTAAGGGAAGCTCGATTCAGCTGGAGAAGCTTCAGGCTAGCTAAACTTAGCTAGTTGGACTATTTGAAGCTGAGTTGCTAAAAGTGATGACAAAGATAGCTGAATGTAGCTGAACATGCTGTTATGGAGCTCAAAAGGACTCGGCTAGGAAGATCATTCATAAACAGCCCCATTCTTGCTAGCTAGCTCAACACTCAAGCTTGCTTGGAAGGAGACACATGCACGCCCAAGATGGAGCACATGACCAGCCATCATTCCATGCGCAAGGCTACACCACAAGCATCCTAGAGAGGCCATGTGCACGCCTTGTGACCAGACCACCATGTGATAGGCGTGTGACTTCATTTAGGCGCCAAGATGAAGAATCCTCTTGTAACCATTCGGCCATATCCTTCCATTTCCTATAAATAGGAAAGCATATTTCATTTGTAAGCACACCTTTTATTCAATTAAAGTGAGATTATTCTCTTCTTAAGTCCTGGTGACTTTTTATCGACTTATCAAGTATTTTATACTTGTGGCGTCAACCCATTTTCTTTCATCTTGATACTTCTGGTTCCTAGTTCATATAACTAGTGGGTCAAAGTACTTAACACCACCCCTTGAAGAAGCAATATAAAGATTGGGTCTCTGCTCTCTATAGCATTGGTTATTCTTTGAGATTTCTTCAAGATACTATCCTCACAACCATCCTTTTATTTCATCTCAATAACCATAGCCTTATCAACTATCTTCCGCTTCCATTACTCATTATTTAAATAGCCTACCAATTCACCCACACGTCTACCACCCTTAACCATTCTATTTTGAGCCATTCACTTTGCAGGTTGTTTTGCTTCCTTCCTAGATCCACAATCATTTGAAAAGGTACAAGTACCTTACATCAAGCCCTCATGTACCTTGCATGTGAACTCATTTAGGCGCCAAGATGAAGAGCCCTCTCCCTATTCGGCCAAGCATCATCTCCCATCCAAATTGGCGCCAACTTGAGGAGACACAAGAACTATTCGGCCAATGATCATTTCCCTCCATCTAGGGCCGAACCATCCTCTATTTTAGCATTTAAATTATGTCTTTATAGGGAGATACATAGGCTGGCCGAATCATCTTGTATTTATTCGGCCATGTCTCTCCATTTCCTATAAATAGGAAAACATTACATCATTTGTAGGTACACCTTTTTATTCAATTAAAGTGAGATTATTCTCTTCTTAAGTCCTGGTGACTTTTTATCGACTTATCAAGTATTTTATACTTGTGGCGTCAACCCCTTCCTTTCATCTTGATACTTCTGGTTCCTAGTTCATATAACTAGTGGGTCAAAGTACTTAACACCATCCCTTGAAGAAACAATATAAAGATTGGGTCTCTGCTCTATATAGCATTGGTTCTTCTTTGAGATTTCTTCAAGATACTATCCTCACAACCATCCTTTTATTTCATCACCATAACCATAGCCTTATAAACTATCTTCCGCTTCCATTACTCATTATTTAAATAGCTACCAATTCACCCATACGTCTACCACCCTTAACCATTCTATTTTGAGCCATTCACTTTGCAGGTTGTTTTGCTTCCTTCCTAGATCCACAATCATTTGAAAAGGTACAAGTACCTTACATCACACAAAGTCTCACAATTTCACTCCAAAGAAAATATAAGATCACTCTACTCAACACTCGTGTTTACTCTCGGGAATATATCTTGGCTTTTAACAATTCCCCTTCTGATCTCACTCTCTCAATAGCCTTTTTCCACTCAATTTCTCTTGCTAAGTCCTTTGAAGAACTTACTCAAGATTAGAACAAGTTAATTCCTTCCTTATGTGCGTCGGCTGCAAATATGGTTAAGGTAGAAAGAATAGAAATGGAAAGGTAGAAGAAAGGATTCAAAGGTATTTAAAAGAAAGAAATGGTTGAAGACAAGGAAAATGAAAGGATAGAAAAGGAAGAGGTGACTTACAATTCAAGAAACAACACTTACTGCAACCTTTCTCAAGAAACAATAAGGTTATCTTCTCTTAGTGTAGATAGGCCTCTTTGATGTACTTTGCAATGGTAGAACACTTTCCTTGGCTTGCTTTATCTTTTTGAACTTCTCTTTTTCTTTTCTTTTCTTTTCTTGTTCTTTTCTTCTTTTCTGATTTTTCTCTTCTTTTTGTCTTTTCTTTCTTTTTGCACTCCAATTTTGATGTAGGAGTCTTTTTCTTTTGCTTTGCACGCCAATGACACTTTTGTTGTCAATCCAACTATGCTCTGATTACCGCTTGATGTAAGGCGAATCTACACACTTTGGTGAGAAGAGTAGATAGCCTTATTGTGTCCCGATCTAGGATTGACAAGTACTGATGTCCTCGAATTTATAAGTTTGGCTGCAAAATAAGATAAGAAAATATGTTTAATAATGGACTTAATAAAGGGTAATAATATAAGTAATGAAAATAAATAATAAGAATGTAATGAAATAAATAAAAAGATAGAGATTACTGCGGAATTGATGGAAGCGATGGATGATGTTGATGATAAAATGGCAATGGTGGTGCTGTTGTATCTCAAACACGCCAAAGATGAAATAGTGCTAAGGAGCACAATCCCGATCTTCACAAACTTGCTTGAGGGGTGGTGATAGTGTCTTCAACCCACTAGATAACAATCTAGGAATTTAGGAATCAAAATGGAAGGAATGATGCCACAAGTATAGGAACTACACTTGTTTAATCGATAAAGTTCACAAAGAACTTTGAAGAGAAATAACTCACAAGAGTAATTTTATATATGAGATGAGATGGGTACAAATGAAGGCAAGCCACTCTATTTATAGGAAATGAGAGGGCTTGGCCGAATGGTTACAAGTTGTTTCGGCTAGATACATATTTCTAGGAAAATACATAATGCTTGAGTTGAATGAATAAGTCTTTTGGGCTTATGATGGTTCGGCTAACTCTTCATGAAAGGCCTTAATGATTCGGTCAAAGGATGGAGAGACATCTCCCTTGGCCGAATGGTTCATGCTTGTTCATCTTGGCGCCAATTTCCTCTCCTTGGCCGAATAGTCATGTGCTTTATCATGTTTGGCTCCAAAGGCTCTCATGTGCATGCCATGTGATGTGGCTGAAAATGCATGGCATTCTTCCTCATGATGATTTAAGCTTCCAATGGTTGTAATTTCTTCACCAACGTGCTTCTAGATCAAAAGGTATCTTCATGGGCAGCATCATTCATGAAAGGTCACAATGTTTGAGAAAGGTGTCCCTTCATGTTTGAGCTATTTAAGGTGTGAATGGGCTGGTGGTGAGCTGGCCTTAGATGACTTGTAACATGATGAACGTTTGGGCAGCTCCTTGTGGAAAAGGTACCTCTCGAGGTGGCAACTATTCACGAAAAGGTACCATTTCACAAATTTTGACTTAGGACATATTTGAAGTGTCCTAAGTGGTGATGATGATGGTGTAACTCCCCAGCTGAAATGAGTTCATCTTGTAGCTCAAATCTTCAGCTCAATCCAGCTATGAGCTCACGGCCTCCGGACAACTTTTCACCAATTGTTCCTTGTGCTCTCTTAATCGATCCCATGTAAGTTTCCTTGCTGTTACATGCTCCATTTAGCTCCAATGTAGCTCCCAAGTGTTGGCCGAATGTGCCTACATGCGTAACATAAAGAAATAAACTAAGTAAATGAACTTATGCAATGTAGTATATAATAATGTGGACTATACGTTATTTAATATTCAATAGGTAACATATTAAACAACCTATTATCTAATGGTTCTTTCTCATTAAAAGATTTTAAAACATTAAGACACTTATGAGAAAGTACTTCCCTGCATTGTTTTGCCTTTGCACGAGTGATAGGTCCAATGGGCATGACTTCAGGATCTATTTGTGTAGTTGTGATCACATCACAAGGAAAGTGCTCTACCATTGCAAAGTACATCAAAGAGGCCATCTACACTAAGAGAAGATAACCTTATTGTTTCTTGAGAAATGTTGCAGTAAGTGTTGTTTCTTGAATTGTAAGTCACCTCTTTATTTTCCATAATTTCATTTTCATTGTCTTCAACCATTTATTTATTTTAAATACCTTAAAACCTTTCTTCTAGCTTTCCATTTCTTCTATTCTTTTCCACTCTAACCTATTTACAGCCGACGCACACAAGGAAGGAATTAACTTGTTATAATCTTGAGTAAGTTCCTCAAAGGACTTAGCAAGAGAAATTGAGTGGAAAAAGGCTATTGAGAGAGTGAGATCAGAAGGGGAATTGTTAAAAGCCAAATATATATTCCTGAGAGTAAACACGAGTGTTTAGTGGAGTGATCTTATATTTTCTTTGGAGTGAAATTGTGAGACTTTGTTAGTGTGCTGGTAAGGTTTATTTTTTTTGTTTTATTTACTAACCATGTCTCAAAGTCCTAAAGGAAATGCAGGTCAACCCAATTTGCAAATGCAAGCACTGATTGGAGAAATGATTAGAATGTTTCGAATATAATTTGATGCTCTCCATGAGAAACTAGACCAAAGACAAGATCAACCACAAATTAGAAACAATAATACTCCTCAGAGGCAACAACCTCTTCCAGAAGATGATGTCCCAAATCCTTATGATGAAGAAGAACCAGCATTGATACAAGGACCTAGGCGTGCAAATGTTGATGATAATATGAGCAACATCAAAATCAAAATTCCTCAATTCCAAAGGAAGACTGATCCAGAAGCCTATCTTGAATGGGAAAGCAAGGTGGAACATATGTTTAGTTGCCATAACTATTCCGAACCCAAGAAAGTAAGATTGGTAGCCATGGAGTTTGTTGATTATGCTTTGATATGGTGGGATCAACTTACTATTACTCGAAGAAGGAATGGAGAGAGACCAATTTCAACATGGCTCAAAATGAAAGGTATCATGCTTAAACGTTTCATTCCTACTCATCATTACCGAGACATGTTTCAGAAATTGCAGAATTTGAAAAAAGGCCAATGGAGTGTGGAGGATTATTATAAAGAAATGGAAGTGGTGATGATCCAAGTCAATATTGAGGAGGATCGTGAAGCAACCATGGCTAGATTTCTTGTTGGACTCAATCTTGAGATTGCCAACACACTAGAATTGTATCATTATATCGAACTTGATGAAATGGTGCAAATGGCTATGAAAATAGAGAGGTAATTACGAAGGAGATCTATATCTCGCACTACCATGCCTTCGAGATGGAGTCCTAACAATTTGAAGAAGTCTACTCCTACTCCTATCAAGGAAAAAGCTGAATCATCAAATGCATCCTAACTTGGTAAGGAGAATCGAGGAAAAGAGATCCCTGAACTAACAAGAGACATTCGTTGTTTTAAATGTCTTGGGAGGGGGCATATATCCACACAATGTCCCAATAGAAACACCATGTTATTACTTGGAAATGGTGAGATTGAATCTGACCATGAAGAAGAAGAAGCACCACCAACAGAAGTGGAGGAAGAAACCGAAATTAGTGCTCCTGTGGAAGGTGGAGCCCTAGTGGTCAAGAGAAGTCTAAGTGCCCAAGTAGTAGAAGACGATACACAACGGGAAAACATCTTTCATACCCGCTGCCATGTGAATGAAAAAGTGTGTTTCATGATTATAGACGGAGGGAGTTATACTAATGTTGCTAGTACCATCGTGGTGGAGAAATTGGGATTGCAAACGTTGAAACATTCAAATCCCTACAAACTATAATGGCTCAATGAACGAGGTAAACTTAATGTCAACAAACAGGTGATGGTCCCTTTTTCAATTGGTAAGTACAAGGACGAGGTTATGTGCGATGTTGTTCCTATGCATGCTAGCCAGTACTCCTTGGAAGACCATGGCAATATGATAGGAGGACCATTCATGATTGTTTTACCAATCAGTATTCATTCAACCATGGAGGAAAGAAGATCATCCTAACACCCTTGACGCCTAAACAAGTCCAAGTTGAGCAAATCAAGATGAAACAAAGTGTTGAGGCCATGAGGAAAGGAAAATCGAAGTTAATCCAGGAAGAAAACATTCCAAAAAAAGTGCTTATACATCTAAGTGCTTGTTACAAAGATGTTTACTGACGAGGCGCAAGGTCAAAGAAGATTTTTCTAACTTTGACAATGCAAGAATTTCCTTTGATTTTGCAGGATGATCCAAGTGGCACAATCCATTTTTTTGGGAAATTAAAAGACGTGACCTTTCAAGAGCCAAAAGGTGCGATTTTTGAAAAGTAAAGAGTGGTAATTCTTCATCCAAAGGACGTGATCCTTCAATAATCAAGAGTTATGCCTAATGAAAATCAAAGGGAAGCGATTTTTCAACCAAGGGGCGTGACTTATGAGAACATCACCATTCCAAGAGTTATCATCTTTCACGAATCAATGCAAACATCTATTGAAGAACAAAAGGACATGATTTTTGGAATGCAAAAGGGCGCAAACGTTCAAAGAAAAATGAATTCAATAGACATGAACTTTGAACATACAATTTACAGGAAGTATTTCTTAACTTTAGTTATGTTTGATCACATTTTTTCTAATGAAAGTTTTCTTTCTTTTCAGGTTAAGAACTTCTAAAGCAGTCTTTCAACGGATATGAACCTTTTTGTAAAGATTGAATGGAAGGACATTAGGAAAATACGATCATTCGATTTGAGGACAAATCGATTAAAAGAAGGGGAGGATGATGTGATCCAATTCAGCATCATATTTACCATGGCTATTCTAACCTCTCCAGGGAAGAAACTTTCTATCTTTATACCTATAGATGCTTATTTCATATGTTATAAGATAGTTATTTTCATATATATATATTATACCTATAGTTATTATGATAATAAGTTATCCATTTATATATGAGATACAAGTTATTATCATATACTATAGTCACAATATTATAATGTACACATTATATAAGCTTATATACTTAGTTTATTTCTTTATGTTATGTGTGTAGGCACATTCGACCAACACTTGGGAGCTGCATTAGAGCTAAATGGAGCATGTAACAACAAGGAAACTTACATGGGATCGATTAGTAGAGCACAAGGAACAATTGGTGAAAAGTTTTCCGGAGGCCGTGAGCTCATAGCTAGATTGAGCTGAAGATTTGAGCTACAAGATGACCTTATTTCAGCTGGGGAGTTGCACCATCATCACCACCACTTAGGACACTTCAAATATGTCCTAAGTCAAAATTTGTGAAATTGTACCTTTTCGCGAATAGTTACCACCTCAATAGGTACCTTTTCACAAGGAGCTGCCCAAACGTCCACCATGTCACAAGTCATCTATGGCCAGCTCACCTTTAGCTCATTCACACCATAAGCAGCTCAAACATGAAGGGACACCTTTCTCAAACATTGTGACCTTTCATGAATGATGCTACCCATGAAGATACCTTTTCATCTAAGAGCACGTTGGTGAAAGAATTGCTAGCATTGGAAGCTTAAATCACCAAGAGACATGAGATAGAGCTCCAAGCCTATTCGGTCACACCACATGCCTTGCACATGGAAGCTTTGGCGCCAAACATGATAAGGCACATGACTATTCGGCCAAGGAGAGGAAATTGGTGCCAAGATGAACAAGCATGCACCATTCGGCAAAGGGAGATGTCTCTCCACCCTTTGACCGAATCATTAAGGCCTTTCATGAAGAGTTAGCCAAACCATCACAAGCCCAAAGGACTTATTCATTCATCTCAAGCATTATGTATTTTCCTAGAGACATGTATCTAGCCGAAACAACTTGTAACCATTCGGCCAAGCCCTCTCATTTCCAATAAATAGAGTGGCTTGCCTTCATTTGTACCCATCTCATCTCTTATATAAAATATACTCTTGTGAGTTATTTCTCTTCAAAGTTCTTTGTGAACTTTATCGATTAAACAAGTATAGTTCATATACTTGTGGCTTCATTCCTTCCATTTTGATTCCAAAATTCCTAGATTGTTATCTAGTGGGTTGAAGACACTATCACCACCCCTCAAGCAAGTTTGTGAAGACCGGGATTGTGCTTCATAGCATAGTTTCCTCTTTGGCGTGTTTGAGATACAACATCACCACCATTGCCATTTCATCATCAACATCATCCATCTCTTCTATCAATTCCGCAGCCATCTCTATCCTTTATTTATTTCATTTCATTCTTATTATTTATTTTCATTACTTATATTATTATCCCCTTTATTAAATTCCATTATTAATCATTATTTTCTTATCTTATTTTGCAGCCCAAACTTATAAATTCAAGGACATCGGTACTTGTCAATCCTAGATCGGGACACAATAAGGCTATCTACTCTCTTCTCCCAAAGCGTGTAGATCCACCTTACATCATTATCAATTTCGTGAATGAATGAATTTGTGCATTTGAGGTACTCCTTGGATAAGTTCATTGAAACTACCCTTTTTTGAGATTGTTAGAACTTTGAATGTAGAATGAACGTACTTTGAATAACAAAGAGCACATGTTTTGGAATACCAAATGTTACAACCTTTGGAACTTCAATGGACAAATTTGAATCTTCAATTTGCAATGGTATGGCCTTTGGAATAACCTGCAAATCAAATGAAAGAATAGGAAGAAAAGATTGATTAGTAGAATTCTCCTCGCATTCTTTTTCTCTCATGCTCATGTCCCTATGAAATTTCTCTTCTTCATACTCCTCTCCTATGCTCTCTTTGCACTCTTGTTCTTTTTGATTTCCACTCTCACACTCATGTTTTTCTTCACACTCAATCTCTTCAATATTCTCATTTTCAACTATTTTAAATACCTTTGTTTTCTCACAATGTTCATTCTATATATCATCAAATTTTTTCTTAAGTTGTTGTTAATCTTGAAGTACTTGGTGTGATGGCATTGGTACTAACGTGATTCTTCTTCTTATTCCATGGATGAATGAATAAAGATTTAGGAACCCATCATACAATGCTCGTTTATCAAACTTCCAAGAACGTCCGAGAAGTAGATGGTTTGAATTCATTGAAGCAACATCACACAAGACTTCATCTTCACATCTCGTAATTCAAAAGGGCATAAAAACTTGCTCTATGACTTCTAACTGTTCATCTTCATTGAATCATCATTCTAAAAAATAAAACAAAGTTAAATGTATATAATTCAAAATCAAAGAAAATGAATTGATCAATTTCATGAATGAATGAATTTGTGCGTTTGAGGTCCTCCTTGGATAGGTTCATTGAAACTTCCCTGTCCTGAGATTGTTTGAATTTTTAATGTAGAATGAATATACTTCAAATATCAAATTGGACATGCTTAGGAATACCAAACGTTACAACCATTGGAACATCAATGGAGAAATTTTATTAATAAATTAGCAATGGTATGGCATTTGGAATAACCTACAAATCAAATGGAAAAATAAGAAGAAAAGATTCATTAGTAGAAAGTAAAACTTCATTCTCCTCACATTATTTTCTCTTATGCTCATGTCCTTTTTGAAATTTCTCTTCTTCATACTCCTCTTGTATGCTCTATTTACACTCTTATTTCTTTTAGTTTCACTCTCATACTCATGTTTTTCTTTGCGCTTAATCTCTTTAATATTCTAATTTTCAACTACTCCAAATGACTTTGTTTTATCACAATTTTATTTTTTCATAGCATCAAAGTTTTTCTTAAGCTTTTGTTGATCTTGAAGTACTTGGTGTGATGGCATTGGTACTAACGTGATTCTTCTTCTCCAATGGATGAATGAATAATGATTTAGGAACCCATCATACAAAGCTCGTTTATCAAACTGCCAAGGAAGTCCGAGAAGTAGATGGCTTGAACTCATGGAAGCAACATCACACAAGACTTCATCTTCATATCTCCCAATTGAAAAGGACATTAGTACTTGCTCTATGTCTTCTAACTCTTCATCTTCATTTCATCTTCATTTAATCATCATTATGAAAAATAAAGAATAGTTAGAAGTAGATAATTGAAAATCATAGAAAATGAAATAATCAATTTCATGAATGAATGAATTTGAGAGTTTGAAGCCCTCCTTGGATAGGTGCATTGAAACTTCCCTTTCTTGAGATTGTTTGAACTTTGAATGTAGAATGAACGTACTATGAATGTCAAAGAGCACATGTTTTGGAATACCAAATGTTACAACCTTTAGAATTTCAATGGAAATTTTTGATTCATCAATTTGCAATGGTATGTCATTTGGAATAACCTGCAAATCAAATGAAAGAATAGGAAGAAAATATTGTTTAGTAGAGAACAAAACTTCATTCTCCTCGCATTCTTTTCTCTCATGTTCATGTCCCTTTTGAAATTTCTCTTCTTTATACTCCTCTCGTATACTCTCTTTACACTCTTATTCTTTTTGAATTCCTCTCTCACACTCATATTTTTCTTCACACTCTATCTCTTCATTATTCTCATTTTCAACTACTTCACATGCCTTTGTTTTGCATAGCATCAAATTTTTACTTAAGTAGTTGTTAATCATCCCTTTTGAATTCCTCTATGACTTCTAACTCTTCATCTTCATTTCATCTTCATTTTATCATCATTATGAAAAACAAAGCATAGTTAGAAGTATATTATTCAAAATCAAAGAAAATGAAATGATCAATTTCACGAATGAATGAATTTGTGCGTTTGAGGTCCTCCTTGGATAGGTTCATCTCACGTGAAAATTCTCTTTCAACTTTCTTCATGGATTTAGTCGTATTCCATTCTTCTATACGTGATTTAATGATAACTTGGCATTCATGGACTTGATTTGGGCACATTGGAACCAACGCGATCTTTCTCCCTTGGTGTTTGAATGAATATTTGTTGGAGAACCCATCATACAATTCTCGTTTATCAAACTGCCACGGACGTCTGAGGAGAAGATGGCTTGAATTAATGGAAACAACATCACATAAGACCTCATCTTCATATCTCCCAATTGAAAATGACACAAGTACTTGCTCTATGACTTCTAACTATTCATCTTCATTTAGTCCTTGCAAAACATATGGACTGGGATGTTTGAACGTTATAAGCCCCAACTTCTTAACCATGTATGTGCTTGCAAGATTTGCTCAACTTCCACCATCAATGGCTATAAGGCATACTTTATCATTCTCATGAAAACGAGTATGAAATGGATTCCTCTTTTGCTGTTCGTATTCCATTCGAACGATGGGATAATTGTTAGTGAAAATTTAATAGTTGAATAAGATGAAAGGACCTTACCAATAATCACTCACAAATCCTCACGATCACTCCAAAAAAAATGATGATGCTCCACTCAACGCTTGTGTTTACACTCGGGAATATAAATTGGCTTTTGCAATTCCCCTTCTGATCTCACACACTCAATTAGCCTTTTTCACTCGTTCCTCTCTTGTAATGTTCTTAAAAGAACTAACTCGAGACCTTTCAAGTGCTATGGACGTCGGCTGAAAAATTTGTTAGTGTAGAGGAAAAAAATAAAAAGGTAGAAAGATTAAATAATGAAGGATGGTCTTATAAAAGAAAGAAAAATAAAGAAAGGTTCACTTAATATGCAAAGATACTCACCACCATCCTAGAAAAACAATCAAAGGTCTTAAAGACTTCCTTAGGATCGGTTGAAATAATGATGTTGCTTGTCACCTTTGGCATTTCTTTGCATTTTGATTTCTTTGTTTCCTTTCTTTAGTTTTTCTTCACATGGAATCCCTTATTGATGTTGGGATTAACTTGCTGATTTTCTTGGCACTTCTCTTTTTGATTTTCTTTTTATTGAATGGTAGGATGTTGCTTTTGCTTGTTCTTGTTGCAATCCACCTTAGCTCTGATTACTATATGATATAGTTCAACCTAGCCTTCCTTGGATGGATGGTGAAGTCAAGATTGTACCTGATGCAAGCACGTTTTCATCTATTAAGGGAGTACTCTTGAACATCCTTATATCACATTTACTTTGTACTAGTCTTATAATATATGTTATTATAATACATATCATGCTAAAAATATTAGTTATGTAGTTAAAGAATAACTAAGTATGAACACAGCATGCTCATTAATACTTAAGCATATTAGGATAGTTTTATAATCCTATTAAGCATGATTACATTATATACATCAAGGCAACATCATTATAATTCGTTTTATTAGATCATATGCATTCATATTAGCTCCTAAGCTTTATACATTAGTTTACACATATTATGAGATGATATATTTAGCTCATGACATGCAATCATAGCTCACATTACCATATTCTTACATGGCAGCAAGGTATCTAGCTCGTCTTAGCTCAATATCATGGATTTACCTTATTTCCTTGCACATATAGGTACAATGGAGTGTGATGAACGTTGAGATAGCTTGGTGGATGATTTGTAAATCCTATGCATCTCACAAACAGCTTACAAAGGACAAGGTAGCTCATGGAACATTAAGGAAAGCTCAATTTAGCTGGAGGAGCTCAATGCTAGCTAAACTCAGCTAGTTGGACTATTTGGAGCTGATTTGCCAAGGGTGATATCAATGGTAGCTAAATGTAGCTGAACATGCTGTTATGAAGCTCATAAGGATTCAGCTAGGAAGCTTATTCACAAAGCAGCCCATGCTTGCTAGCTAGCTCCACACTCAAGCTAGCTTGGAGGAGACACATGCACGCCTAAGAAGGGAACACGTGACCAGCCATCATCCTATGCAAAGGGCTGCACCACAAGGCTCCTTAGAACACCCATGTGCTTTGCATATGATCATCCCCCATGCGCCTTGCATGTGGTTCATTTAGGCGCCAAGATGAAGAGCTCTCTCCCTATTCGACCAAGCATCATTTCCCATCCACTTTGGCGCCAACTTGAGGGGACACAAGGACTATTCGGCCAAGGATTATTTCCCTCCATAAAGGACTGAAACATTATGTCATTTAGCATTTAATTATGTCATTTTATAGAGGCACAAGGGCTGGCCGAACCACCATGTATCCATTCGACCATGCCCCTCAATTTCCTATAAATAAGAAAGCACAATTCATTTGTAAGCAGACTTTTTGATTAATATAAGTGAGATTATTCTCTTCCTTAAGTCCTGGTGACTTTTATCGACTTATCAAGTATTTTATACTTGTGGCGTCAACCCCTTTCTTTTCATCTTGATACTTTTGGTTCATAGTTCTTTATAACTAGTGGGTCAAAGTACTTCATACCACCCCTAAAAAAAGCAGTATAAAGTCTGGGTCTTTGCTCTATATAGTATTGGTTCTTCTTTGAGTCTTCTTTAAGATACTATCCTCACAACCATCCCTTTGTTTCATAAACCATAACCATAGCCATATCAACCATCTTCCGCTTCCATCTCTCATTTTAAAATAGCCCACCTATTTCACCCATACGTTTACCACCCTTAACCATTCTGTTTTGAGCCATTCACTTTGCAGGTTGTTTACTTCCTTCCTAGATCCACAATCAATTGTTAAGGCATCAAAAGAGCCTTACATCAGTACCTTTGATTGTTTCGATCTAGGAAAGCAACAAGGATCCTGCACAAACAAGATATCTCAAAAAATGGTTAAATGGGAGTAATGAAATGGAAAGATAAATATGGCAGTGAAATATATAGAAGTTGGTGATATGTTTAAAGGAAATGATGTAGTATGGTAATAGACGTAGAGTGAAGGTGATGGAGATGAATATGAAAGGTAGTATCTCAAAGAAGACTCAAAGAAGAACCGATGTTAAAGAACAAAGACCCATACTTTATATTGCTTCTTTAAGGGGTGATAAACAAGGACTTTGACCCACTATCTATAAAGAGATAGGAACCAGAAGTATCATGGTGAAATATATAGGGTTGATGCCACAAGCATAAGCTTGATAAGTCGATAAAGTTCACTTAAGAACTAAAGAGAGAAACTCTCACAAATATTTGATTAAACAAAGTGAATTGCCTTTTACAAATAAAATGGAAAGCTATTTATAGGCCTAAGAGATGTCTAGGATGCACATACAAGATTTAATGATTGAACATTCATGGATGAATGTTCATCCTTAAGTAGATACAATGTACGTTCCCTATGCAAGTTCATGGACTAATAAAATAAATAAATGTCATCCATTTAAGTGAATACATATTCATAGTCGAATTCATCCTCTCTTGATGTGAACATGTTGGTTCATTTCCTTGCATGAATTTGGAGGAATGTTTCATTGTATGTTCGGCACCCTTTGGAATGCATGCACCAAGTGTGAACGTGACTCATATGCTCCCTTCATGCACTTGGATTTGGTGAATGAGTTTGAAAATAATGCATCCATCTCCCTTGAATGTGAACAAGTCCTTTAGCCTCCTTGTGTGATTGTACACGCCATAACTGGATTCATGAAGGTGGAAATGCATCACGTGTGAACATGGCTCTTTATTTAGTGTAAATCCCATACTTATTTCCAGCCTGCACTATCTTAAACAATCTGGGCATATCTTTAGCTCCCAATATCGGATTGATATGATTCAAACTGTGTTAGAAAGCTAAGAGATAGGGGATTAAATGTTAAGAGACTTCATCACCTAAAGATGCTTGGAACTTATTCAAAAATGGCGATCTCTATGAGTGATGTGAATCTGTCCATTGGATTGCCTTGAATGTACCTTATACTAAATACAAAATGTATATTAGTTACAATGCTAAAGGTAATGAATAAGTAATAAGTAACATTCTAATGTAACACATGATGCCATGGCTAATATAATAATGCAATTTATATGATAACATAAGTAAGGAATGCGTAACATATGCATGAAACAAGCTAATTAAAGATGTGACATGCATGAATATCATATAGGATGCAAAGATATGACAATATATGAATATTAAAGAATAGTTTAGAATGTAAAAACATGCTTATAACACATATAAAGCATAAATTAGTAAATAAATAATAACATATGGAAGAACTCCCTTAGAATCATCTTGGAAGAACTTCAAAGTTGTGAGCATGTTTTGTTTGAACTTGGTGGTCGATAGGATCACATCATTTTGATTTACCAAAGGCTGTAATTTCTCAATAAAAGGACATGACCCCTGGAAAACCAAAGAATGTGTCTTTTAGAATGCCAAAAGTTATGATCGTTCGAAGCAACATCTTTTGTGATTCAAAAGACATCACTCTTAGCCATTCAAAAGATGTGAACATGAAGTATATTTTTAACTTAACAATGATTAATAATTCCCTTACTTATGAAAGTTTTCTTTCTTTTCAGAACAAGAAGGTTCAAAGTACTTATTCAAGGTTCATGACTTTTCACAAGAACCCTTGTAGAATTCACCTTTCGATTTGAGGACAAATCGCCTAAAAGAAGGGGAGGATGATGTGATCCTGTCTAGTACCAACTTCCTACATGACAACTCACATCATTGAACATCCATCAAGATCAATCTAAGGGAGATATTCCTTACTTTATATTATATTTACTCATTTATGAACTATATATTATTATGAGCTTGCATTTGCATCTTAAACAATGCTTGAATCATCATATGTTTTCATTCACTTGCATATTATATGATTTTCATGCATAACATATGTTTCCATGTCTTTACTTAGCTTTATATTAAGTTTACATATGTTTTAGATTCATTTATTATGTTTGCATATCATTTAGATATCATGGTAGCATGTATTCATTCATTTATTAGCTCATGTCATGTTATTATAGCTCATGATATTTTTACATTAGCTCAATAGCTTTAAATCCATGTTTCTTTAGCTCATTTGTAAGTATGCATCTCTTTTCTAGCTCATACATATTTTCTTAAGCTCATGAACGTCCTATGCCTTCTATATAGCTTATATACATGTTATCTTAGCTTCTAGATGATCATTCATAGTTAATATCATTCAAACACCTCACGGCAGCATACATTTTACCTTACATGAGCTCATACGTTGCTTACTTGATTTGTTTGTTGATTCATATAGGTGAAACACAAAGCAAGGCATATTATGGTAGTTTGGTTAGCTAAAAGGACAAGTATAGCAACTCACACTAGCTCATGAATGTTATGGTAGCTCATTTTATAATTTAAGGAACTTTAACTTAGCTAGAGGAGCTAGCATGTAGCTGAACATAACTGGAGGAGAGCTTTGGACCAAATTACTAAAAAGTGGACTAAAGGTAGCTGAAAGTAGCTGAGGAGCTGAGAAGACCAAAGCTAACTAGCTTGAGTTCATCAAGCTATAACTCACCTAGTTAGCTACCAAGACACTCACCTTGCTTACCTTGAAGCTAGTTCATCTCTAGGCTGCCCATAGACTTCAAGACATCATCCTATGGTTGCAACCTCACCAAAGCATTGCAAGAAGACCCATGTGCATTCATGTAGGCTGCCATGTGCATCATTCAAGCATGTGCACTCCATGTGACATCAAATAGGCACCAAAACACCAAGGGATGCTTCCTATTCGGCCAAAGACTCATTCATCTCCATTTTGGCACCCAAATGACTTCCAAAAGCATTCAAAACATCCTTAGGCCGAACCAACACCTTACCATTCGGCCAAGAGCATGTATATGAATTAAAATCATGCATTTTCATTAAAAAAATCTGATATGAGCATACCAATGCTATCTTCAAAAGATTTGGAAGTAATGCTGTAAGGACTAATCACCCGATCAAGAGCCAAACTTTTCAGGGAAGCTCTTACAACCAGATGCATTAAAACCTTTGAATCATTTAGAAATGCATCCCCAAACAATAGATTATATACTATGTTTTGAGTTAATATATAATATAATCTATGAACCACATATTTATATATTTATACTTATATTACTTAGCTTATAAATGCTTTCTTTTGTAGATGCATGTTCGGCCAGATGATGGGAGCTGATTTAAAGCTAGCATTAGAGTCAACGAGCTAAGGAAAAGTGACTAGGACAACTCCGGGATAGCTCAAGAACATTTTGGGACAAAGTTGCCAGTTGACCCCCGAGCTCATAGCTCACTTGAGCTGGACTTTTGAGCTAGCTAGAGACCTCTTTTCAGCTGGAGAGTTGCACCATCATCTTCACCACATAGAGCACTATAAATATGGTCTAGGTCGAATTTTGTGAATTCGTACCTTTTCGTGAAGAGTTGCCATTTCGAGAAGTGTCGTTTCACAAGGAGTTGTCCTATAACTTATACTCATGTCCTTAATCTATGGCCAGCTCAACTTCAGCTCAAAGTCATGGGAAGTAGCTCAAATGATGAAAGGTTGTCTCACACAAATGTGACTTTTCATAATTAGTTGCTGCCCCATTGATGCCATGTCACCTAGATGCAAGTTTGATGCCAAGTCACACCTAAGTTGCTGCTCAAATTCACACCAAGAAGAAGCCACACCATAAGCCCCTATGCCGCCCATGTGAGTGCCTCATGAACAGCCCACACATGTGCCATGCATGTGGATGAAATGGGCGCCAAAATGAAGAGGCTTCTAACCATTCGGCCAAAGCATCATCTTGTTTCAAATTGGCGCCAAGATGAAGAGACAAGGGAACCATTCGGCCAAAGACATCTCCCCTCATCCAAGCATCATTTATTTTCGTTTTAAGACATGTACTTTGCCGAAAAGGCATATATCTATTCGGCCAAGCCTTTACAAATCTATAAATAGGCCTTGGCATTCATTTGTAAAAACAACCCTTTGATAAATTAAACTCTTTGTGAGATTATTCTCTCTTCAAGTTCTTTTTAGAATTATATCGATTAAGCAAGCTTAATTCTTAAGTTTGTGGCGTCATCCCTTCCCTTGATACTTCTGGCTCTTAGTTCTTATAACTAGAGGGTCAAAGTCCTTCCTACCATCCCTTATAAGACTTATAAGAAACGGGTCTTTGCTTCTTTATAGCATTGGTTCCTTCTTAGTTTTATAAGATACTATCTGTTCATCACCATCTTCCATCACCATTTTCACGCCTATAACATCACCATAGTCCACCACCTTTACGCCAATTCCATTACCATTCCATTATCATCTTCATCTTTTCACCATTAAATTATCCTTCAATCATCATCAAGGTATTCGCCCATCAACATTATTTGGAGGCCGAATTCATCAATTCTTGAAGGATTCTTCTATCATACTTCCGCGGCCATCTTTGATAACATTTCTATCCATTTCCTTTTCATATCATTTCCTTTCTTCTTTCATATTCTATTTTAATCATTTCTTTCTTTAATTTTGCAGATTACTTATCAATTCAAAGTGTAGCATTTTGGTGTCTCTCTTAGATCGGGAAACAACAAGGTTGCCAACTTCTCCATTATTGAAGAAGCCTGGTTAGCCTTAAATCAAGTGGTATCAGAGCTTTGGTGGATTGACAATCAAGTGCTGCAACAAAAGTAACAAAAAGAAAAAAAAAGAAAGAAGAAAAACAAAAAGAAAAGAAAAAGACTCCTATATCAAATTTGGAGTGCAAAAGAAAGAAAACTGATATCAGCACGTTTTCATCTATAAAGGGAGTACTTTTGAACATCTTTATATTGAATTTACTTATTATTAGCTTTATAATATATGCTATTATAATACATTTTATGATAAGAATATTAGTTAAGTAACTTAGTATGAATTCATATTACACATTGTTATTTTAATATGTTAATAATGTTAGGATAGTTTTATTATCATATTATGCATGATTATTATATATACATCAAGGCAGCATACTTATAATGCATTTCATTAGTTTATTTGCATTCATGTTAACTCTTAGGCTTTATACATTATCTTACACATATTAGGAGATGATGTACTTAGCTCATGACCATCATACTTAGCTCACATTACCATAAACAAACATGGCAGCAAGGTATTTAGCTCGTTTTAGCTCAATATCATGAACTTACCTTGTTTCCTTGCACATATAGGTACAATGGAGTATGATGCACGTTGAGGTAGCTTGGTGAATGATTTGGAAGTCACATACAGCTCACAAACAGCTCAAAAAGTACAAGGCAGCTCATGGAATGCTAAGGGAAGCTCGATTCAGCTGGAGAAGCTTCAGGCTAGCTAAACTTAGCTAGTTGGACTATTTGAAGCTGAGTTGCTAAAAGTGATGACAAAGGTAGCTGAATGTAGCTGAACATGCTGTTATGGAGCTCAAAAGGACTCGGCTAGGAAGATCATTCATAAACAACCCCATTCTTGCTAGCTAGCTCAACACTCAAGCTAGCTTGGAAGGAGACACATGCACGCCCAAGATGGAGCACATGACCAGCCATCATTCCATGCGCAAGGCTACACCACAAGCATCCTAGAGAGGCCATGTGCACACCTTGTGACCAGACCACCATGTGATAGGCGTGTGACTTCATTTAGGCGCCAAGATGAAGAGTCCTCTTACCATTCGGCCAAGCACTCCTTTCTCTCCAATTTGGCGCCAACTTGAAGGGACTCGGCTAGGAAGATCATTCATAAACAACCCCATTCTTGCTAGCTAGCTCAACACTCAAGCTAGCTTGGAAGGAGACACATGCACGCCCAAGATGGAGCACATGACCAGCCATCATTCCATGCGCAAGGCTACACCACAAGCATCCTAGAGAGGCCATGTGCACACCTTGTGACCAGACCACCATGTGATAGGCGTGTGACTTCATTTAGGCGCCAAGATGAAGAGTCCTCTTACCATTCGGCCAAGCACTCCTTTCTCTCCAATTTGGCGCCAACTTGAAGGGGTACAAGCACTATTCGGCCAAAGGATATTTTCCTCCATTTAAACCGAACCATCATCTGTATTTGTAATTAAATTATGTCATTTTATAGAGGCACAAGGGCTGGTCGAATCCTCTTGTAACCATTCGGCCATATCCTTCCATTTCCTATAAATAGGAAAGCATATTTCATTTGTAAGCACACCTTTTATTCAATTAAAGTGAGATTATTCTCTTCTTAAGTCCTGGTGACTTTTTATCGACTTATCAAGTATTTTATACTTGTGGCGTCAACCCCTTTTCTTTCATCTTGATACTTCTGGTTCCTAGTTCATATAACTAGTGGGTCAAAGTACTTAACACCACCCCTTGAAGAAGCCATATAAAGATTGGGTCTCTGCTCTCTATAGCATTGGTTCTTCTTTGAGATTTCTTCAAGATACTATCCTCACAACCATCCTTTTATTTCATCTCCATAACCATAGCCTTATCAACTATCTTCCGCTTCCATTACTCATTATTTAATAGCCTACCAATTCACCCACACGTCTACCACCCTTAACCATTCTATTTTGAGCCATTCACTTTGCAGGTTGTTTTGCTTCCTTCCTAGATCCACAATCATTTGAAAAGGTACAAGTACCTTACATCAAGCGGTAATCAGAGCTTTGGTGGAAGAAGCAACGTGCAACAACAACAAAAAGAAAAATACAAAAGAAGTGCAAAAGTGAAGTGCAAAGTCAAAGAAGAAAAAAAAATCAGCAAAGAAAATTGAAGGACTCAAAAGTCAAAGCACTCAAAAAGAAGAAAAAACAAAGAAAAAGAAAGAAAAGTTGGAAGCACTCATCAACAATTCTCATCACCAAGCATTTTCAAGTAAGCCTTTGAAATTGATTGTGGTGATAGAAGGTTGTGAAGTGACTTGTGTAAGTAACCCTTTCATTCTCTTCTTTCTAATTTCTAAGCCACCTTTTCAATTATATTTGTTTTCCATTCCTACTAACCATTTGCAGCCGACGCCAAACAAGTGAAATTACTCGATATAGTCTTGAGTAAAAGTTCATTAGAACTTGAGACAAGAGAATTGAGGGAAAAAGGCTGGAGCGTGTGTGAGATCAGAAGAGGACAAGTAAAAGCCATTAAAAGTCCTAGAGTGCAAACACGAGTGGATTGAGTGACATCAAGTTTTTCTTGGAGTGACTCGTGAGGCTTTGTGAGAGTATATTCTGGTAAGGTCTTTTACACATCTTATTCTTTTCTTATTTATTAACCATGTCTCAGAGTTCAGGACGATCCCCAGAAAGAGAATCCCCTAATTTGCAGTGATGTGATCCAATTCAGCATCATGATTATCATGGCTATTCCACCCTTACAAGGGAAGAAACTTTCTAACTTTACATACATATATGTTTATTTCATAATTATTTTCATACATATAATATCTATGGTTATTATAATAACTTAATCATTAATATTTGAGATATAAGTTATTATATACTATAGTCCACATTATTATATAATACATTATAAGTTCATTTACTTAGTTTATTTCTTATATTATGCGTGTAGGCACATTCGGCCAAGACTTGGGAGCTGCATTAGAGCTAAATGGAGCATGAAACAGCAAGGAAACTCACATAGGGATGCTTAAGAGATCATAAGGATTCATTGATGAAAAGTTGTTTTGAGGCCGTGAGCTCATAGCTGGATTGAGCTGAAGATTTGAGCTACAAGATGAACTCATTTCAGCTGGGGAGTTGCACCATCATCATCACCACTTAGGACACTTTAAATATGTCCTACGTCAAAATTTGTGAAATCGTACCTTTTCACGAATAGTTGCCACCTCAAGAGGTACCTTTTCACAAGGAGCTGCCCAAACGTTCATCATGTTACAAGTCATCTAAGGCCAGCTCACCACCAGCTCATTCACACCCGAAGTAGCTCAAACATGAAGGGTTACCTTTCTCAAACATTGTGACCTTTCATGAATGATGTTGCCCATGAAGATGCCTTTTCAACAAGGAACACATCGGTAAAGAGATCACGCCTATTGGATGCTTAAATCATCAAGAAACATGAGCTAGAGGCTCCATGCCTATTCGGCCACATCACATGCCATACACATGAGAGCCTTTGGCGCCAAGCATGAAGAGACACACCACCATTCGGCCAAAGGGAGAAAATGGCGCCAAGATGAACCAACATACATATTCGGCCAAGGGAGATGTCTTCCCATCCTTAGCCGAATCATTAAGGCCTTTCATGAAGAGTTAGCCGAACCATCACAAGCCCAAAGGACTTATTCATTCATCTCAAGCATTATGTATTTTCCTAGAGACATGTATCTAGCCGAAACAACTTGTAATCATTCGGCCAAGCCCTCTCATTCCTATAAATAGAGTGGCTTGCCATATTTGTAGGCATCTCATCTCTTATATAAAACATACTCTTGTGAGTTATTTCTCTTCAAAGTTCTTTGTGAACTTTATCGATTAAGCAAGTATAATTCAAATACTTGTGGCGTCATTCCTTCCAAATTGATTCCTAAATTCCTAGATTAATATCTAGTGGGTTGAAGACACTATCACCACCCCTCAAGCAAGTTTGTGAAGACCGGGATTGTGCTCCTTAGCACTATTTCATCTTTGGCGTGTTTGAGATACAACATCACCACCATCTTCATTTCATCATCAACATCATCAACATCCTTCATCAAGACCATCATCAATCCCATAATTCCGCAGCCATCTCTCTTTCATTTCTTTCTATTTCATTTCCTTTATTATCTATTCATTTCTTAAGACCATTATTAATATCATTTCTTTCTTATATTATTTTTGCAGCCCAAGCTTATTAATTCAAGGACATCAGTACTTGTCAATCCTAGATCGGGACACAATAAGGCTATCTACTCTCTTCCATCAAAGCGTGTAGATTCGCCTTACATCAAGCGGTAATCAGAGCATAGTTGGATTGATAACAAAAGTGTCATTGGCGTACAAAGCAAAAAGAAATTCAAAAGAGTAAAAGACTCCTTTAACAAAATTGGAGTGCAAAAAGGAAGAAAAATACAAAAAGAAGAAGAAAAGAAGAAAAGAAAAGAAAAAGAATTCAAAAAGAAAGCAAAGCCAAGGAAAGTGCTCTACCATAGCAAAGTACATCAAGAGGCCATCTACACTAAGAGAAGATAACCTTATTGTTTCTTGTGAAAGGTTGCAGTAAGTGTTGTTTCTTGAATTGTAAGTCACCTCTTCCTTTTCTATCCTTTTATTTTCCTTGTCTTCACCATTTCTTTTTTTAAATACCTTTGAATCCTTTCCTACCTTTCCATTTCTACTCTTTTCTACCCTAACCTATTTTGCAGCCGACGCACACAAGGAAGGAATTAACTTGTTATAATCTTGAGTAAGTTCTTCGAAGGACTTAGCAAGAGAAATTTGAGTGGAAAAAGGCTATTGAGAGAGTGAGATCAGAAGGGGAATTTTTAAAAGCCAAATATATATTCCCGAGAGTAAATACGAGTGTTGAGTGGAGTGATCTTATCTTTTCTTTGGAGTGAACTTGTGAGACTTTGTGAGGTGTGGTAAGGTTTATTTTGTTTTATTTACTAACCATGTCTCAAAGTCCTAAAGGAAATGCAGGTCAACCCAACTTGCAAATGCAAGCACTGATTAGAGAAATGATAAGGATGTTTCGAACAGAATTTGATGCTCTCCATGAGAAACTAGACCAAAGACAAGATCAACCACAAACCAGAAACAATGATACTCCTCGGAGGCAACAACCTCTTCCAGAAGATGATGTCCCAAATCCTTATGATGAAGAAGAACCAGCATTGATACAAGGACCTAGGCGTGCCAATGTTGATGATAATATGAGCAACATCAAAATCAAAATTCCTCAATTCCAAGGAAAGACTGATCCAGAAGCCTATCTTGAATGGGAAAGCAAGGTTGAACATGTGTTTAGTTGCCATAACTATTCCGAACTCAAGAAAGTAAGATTGGCAGCTATGGAATTTGTTGATTATGCTTTGATATGGTGGGATCAACTTACTATTACTCGGAGGAGGAATGGAGAGAGACCAATTTCAACATGGCTCGAAATGAAAGGTATCATGCGTAAATGTTTCATTCCTACTCATTATCATCGGGATATGTTTCAGAAATTGCAGAACCTAAAGCAAGGCCAAAGGAGTGTAGAGGATTACTATAAGGAAATGGAAGTGGCAATGATCCGAGTCAATATTGAGGAGGATCGCGAAGTAACCATGGCTAGATTTCTTGCTGGACTCAATCCTGAGATTGCCAACACACTAGAATTGTATCATTACATCGAACTTGATGAAATGGTGCAAATGGCTATGAAAATAGAAAGGCAACTTCGGAGAAGACCTATCCCTCGTACTTCAGTGCCTACATCTTCAAGATGGAGTCCAAACAATAGTTTGAGGAAGTCTACCCTATTCCTACCAAAGAGAAGGCTGAATCATCAAATGCTTCCCAAATTAATAAAGAGAATCGAGGAAAAGAGATCCCTGAACGAACAAGAGACATACGTTGCTTTAAGTGTCTTGGGAGGGGACATATATCCACACAATGTCCCAACCGAAACACCATGTTATTACTTGGAAATGGTGAGATTGAATCTGACCATGAAGAAGAAGAAGCTGCACCGACACCAACAGAAGTTGAGGAAGAAAACCGAAATTGGTGCTCCGGTAGAAGGTGAAGCCCTAGTGGTCAAGAGAAGTCTAAGTGCTCAAATAGTAGAAGACGATGCACAAAGGGAAAACATCTTTTACCCGCTGCCATGTGAATGAAAAGGTGTGTTTCATGATCATAGACGGTGGAAGTTGTACTAATGTTGCCAGTACATCATGGTGGAGAAATTGGGATTGCAAACTTTGAAACATCCAAATCCTACAAATTACAATGGTTAAATGAACGAGGAGAACTTAATGTCAACAAACAGGTGATGGTTCCTTTCTCCATTGGCAAGTACAAGGACGAGGTTATGTGCGATGTTGTTCCTATGCATGCTAGTCATTTACTCCTTGGAAGACCATGGCAATATGATAGGAGGACCATTCATGATTGTTTTACTAATCAGTATTCATTCAACCATGGAGGGAAGAAGATCATCCTAACACCTTTGACGCCTAAACAAGTCCAAGTTGATCAAATCAAGATGAAACAAAGTGTTGAGGCCATGAGGAAAGGAAAATCGAAGTTAAACCAGGAAGAAAACATTCCAAAAACAAGTGCTTATACCTCTAAGTGCTTGTCACAAAGATGCCTATTAACAAGATGCAAAGTTGATGCTGATTTTTCTAACCTTAACCAAACAAAAGTTTCCTTTGATTTGCAGGATGAACCAAGCAACACAATCCATCAATTTGGTAAACTAAACGATGTGATCTTTCAAGAACCAAAAGGTGCGACTATTGAAAGAGCAAAGAATGGTAACTCTTCATCCAAAGGACGTGACCCATCAAGAATCAAAAGACATGCCTATTGAAAACCAAAGGGAAATGATTTTTTCATTCAAAGGGCGTGACTTATGAGGACATCACCATTCCAAGAGTCATCAACTTTCATGAATTAATGCAACTATCTATGGAAAGGGGCATGAATTTTGGAATACAAAAGGACATCAACATTCAAAGCCAAATGTCTTCAATAGACATGAACTTTGAACCTACATCTTTCAGGAAGTATTTCTTAACTTTAATTTTCTTTGATCACATTCATACTAATGAAAGTTTTATTTCTTTCCAGATCAAGATCTTACAAGGCATTCTTTCAAAAGATATGAATCTTTTTATAAAGGTACTTATCAAATGGAATGATTCAAGGAAAGGAAGATTTTTCGATTTGAAGACAAATCGATTAAAAGAAGGGGAGGATGATGTGATCCAATTCAGCATCATGATTATCATGGCTATTCCACCCTTACAAGGGAAGAAACTTTCTAACTTTACATACATATATGTTTATTTCATAATTATTTTCATACATATAATATCTATGGTTATTATAATAACTTAATCATTAATATTTGAGATATAAGTTATTATACTATAGTCCACATTATTATATACATTGTATAAGTTCATTTACTTAGTTTATTCTTTATATTATGCTGTAGGCACATTCGGCCAAGACTTGGGAGCTGCATAGAGCTAAATGGAGCTACAAGATGAATCATTTCAGCTGGGGAGTTGCACCATCATCATCACCACTTAGGACACTTTAAATATGTCCTACGTCAAAATTTGTGAAATCGTACCTTTTCACGAATAGTTGCCACCTCAAGAGGTACCTTTTCACAAGGAGCTGCCCAAACGTTCATCATGTTACAAGTCATCTAAGGCCAGCTCACCACCAGCTCATTCACACCCGAAGTAGCTCAAACATGAAGGGTTACCTTTCTCAAACATTGTGACCTTTCATGAATGATGTTACCCATGAAGATTTTCAACAAGGAACACATCGGTGAAGAGATCACGCCTATTGGATGCTTAAATCATCAAGAAACATGAGCTAGAGGCTCCATGCCTATTCGGCCACATCACATGCCATACACATGCATGAAGGGTTACCTTTCTCAAACATTGTGACCTTTCATGAATGATGTTACCCATGAAGATGCCTTTCAACAAGGAACACATCGGTGAAGAGATCACGCCTATTGGATGCTTAAATCATCAAGAAACATGAGCTAGAGGCTCCATGCCTATTCGGCCACATCACATGCCATACACATGAGAGCCTTTGGCGCCAAGCATGAGAGACACCACCATTCGGCCAAAGGGAGAAAATGGCGCCAAGATGAACCAACATACATATTCGGCCAAGGGAGATGTCTTCCATCCTTAGCGAATCATTAAGGCCTTTCATGAAGAGTTAGCCGAACCATCACAAGCCCAAAGGACTTATTCATTCATCTCAAGCATTATGTATTTTCCTAGAGACATGTATCTAGCCGAAACAACTTGTAATCATTCGGCCAAGCCCTCTCATTTCCTATAAATAGAGTGGCTTGCCATCATTTGTAGGCATCTCATCTCTTATATAAAAATACTCTGTGAGTTATTTCTCTTCAAAGTTCTTTGTGAACTTTATCGATTAAGCAAGTATAATTCAAATACTTGTGGCGTCATTCCTTCCAAATTGATTTCTAAATTCCTAGATTAATATCTAGTGGGTTGAAGACACTATCACCACCCCTCAAGCAAGTTTGTGAAGACCGGGATTGTGCTCCTTAGCACTATTTCATCTTTGGCGTGTTTGAGATACAACATCACCACCATCTTCATTTCATCATCAACATCATCAACATCCTTCATCAAGACCATCATCAATCCCATAATTCCGCAGCCATCTCTCTTTCATTTCTTTCTATTTCATTTCCTTTATTATATATTCATTTCTTAGACCATTATTAATATCATTTCTTTCTTATATTATTTTTGCAGCCCAAGCTTATTAATTCAAGGACATCAGTACTTGTCAATCCTAGATCGGGACACAATAAGGCTATCTACTCTCTTCCATCAAAGCGTGTAGATTCGCCTTACATCATGCAGACTCAAGCCGTTATGTGTGAAATGGCAAGATTGCTGAAATTAGAATTGGAGCCTTTGCAAGATCGTCTGGATCAATTAGAAGTATCTCTAGGCAATCGGAGAGTAAATCACCCTAGAATGGAAGAAGACTTAGAAGAGGAAGAGGCTGAAGTAACATCAGTAGCAAGGAGAGATGTTCATCGAAATGAAAATGACAACTTCAGCAACATTAAAGTGACTATTCCTCCATTTCAAGGACGAACTGATCCAGAAGCCTATCTTGATTGGGTAATCAAAATTGAACACATTTTTGAATGCCAAAACTATACGGAGCAAAAGAAGGTTAGACTTGCTGCTATGGAATTCATTGACTATGCCTTAGTTTGGTGGGATCAGTTGGTGAGTTCAAGAAGACGAAATGGTGAACGCCCCATCACAACTTGGGAAGAATGAAGGCCTTATGAGAAAAAGGTTTGTTCCTAATCACTATCACCGAGATCTCTATCATAAGTTACAAAATCTGAAACAAGGAAGCAAGAACGTTGAAGATTATTTCAAGGAGATGGAGATTGCCATGATCCGAGCCATGTGGATGAAGATAGAGAAGCAACAATGGCAAGGTTCTTATCTGGTCTAAATATTGATATTGCTAACCTTGTTGAACTTCAGCATTATGTAGAAATTGAAGAGATGGTGCATGTGGCCATGAAAATTGAAAGACAACTCAAAAGGAAATCCTACACTAGGAGCAGTCAATTAGGCCACCAAATGGAAGCAAGAACCTATTACCTTCCGAAAAAACTCCAATCCAACCAAGGTCGCACAGAGATACCCAAATCTGCACAAATGGGCGAATCTAGCAAGGGTAAAGAAAAACAAACCAGCACTTTCGAGAGATCCAGAGACATCAAATGTTTCAAGTGTTTTGGAAAAGGACATGTTGCTAGTCAATGTCCCAACCGAAATGCCATGATGATACTTGACAATGGAGATATTGTATCAGATTCTGATGAGCCTATTTTTGACGAGGAACCTGAAATAATACAAGACGAAGAAAGAAGAAGAAAATGCAGATCATGGTGAAATGCTTGTTTCAAAGAGGTGCCTACAATCACAAACATCCCAAGAGGATATTCAAAGAAACAATATCTTTCATACAAGGTGCCATGTCAAGGATAAGGTTTGCACAATGATCATCGATGGAGGAAGTTGCACAAACGTAGCCAGCACTCTTATGGTTGAAAAACTTGGATTAACAACGTCAAAGCATCCTACTCCGTATAAACTCCAATGGCTCAATGAAGGAGGTGAGTTAAATGTTACCAAACAGGTTCTAATTCCTTTTCAGTTGGTAGGTACAAGGACGAGGTGCTTTGTGACATTGTCCCTATGCATGCTAGCCACATTTTACTTGGTAGACCATGGCAGTATGATAAAAGGGCTATTCATGATTGTTTTCACAATCAATACACTTTTAAGCATGATGGACGCAAGGTGACCTTGATGCCTTTAACGCCCAAAGAAGTGCAACAAGATCAATTGCATATGAGAAAGAGTGTACAAGCATGGCGCAAAGACAAACCCCAACAAAGAATGAAGAGGAACAAAACAAGAAACCAAACTTCTTCATAGAGAAACATGATGGTTCATGCTGAAAAATGAAGGGTCTTCTACGAACATGGTGATGTTTGGGACTTAAAGTCGCAACTTTTCACCAATGGGTTTAGACTTCAAAGGTAAGTAACCCTTCATATGAAACCTTTTCTCTTCTCACTTTTCAGGACCAATTACGTAAAAGGTCACTTCCAAAAGGGATATCCTTAGATAAATATCATCCCAAAAGGTATCTGTTGGTAAATCATATTCCAAGAAAGACCTAAAGGAAATCTTACGAAAAGGTACCTAATGGGAGAACACAAACGTTCAAAGAATACTTTCTATTAGCAAAGAGGCGTGAAGCTATGCAAGGACAGAATGAACTCGATTTGAGGACAAATCACCCTAAAGAAGGGGGGGATGATATCAGCACGTTTTCATCTATAAAGGGAGTACTTTTGAACATCTTATATTGAATTTACTTATTATTAGCTTTATAATATATGCTATTATAATACATTTTATGATAAGAATATTAGTTAAGTAACTTAGTATGAATTCATATTACACATTGTTATTTTAATATGTTAATAATGTTAGGATAGTTTTTTATCATATTATGCATGATTATTATATATACATCAAGGGCAGCATACTTAATGCATTTCATTAGTTTATTTGCATTCATGTTAACTCTTAGGCTTTATACATTATCTTACATATTAGGAGATGATGTACTTAGCTCATGACCATCATACTTAGCTCACATTACCATAAACAACATGGCAGCAAGGTATTTAGCTCGTTTTAGCTCAATATCATGAACTTACCTTGTTTCCTTGCACATATAGGTACAATGGAGTATGATGCACGTTGAGGTAGCTTGGTGAACGATTTGGAAGTCACATACAGCTCACAAACAGCTCACAAAGTACAAGGCAGCTCATGGAATGCTAAGGGAAGCTCGATTCAGCTGGAGAAGCTTCAAGCTAGCTAAACTTAGCTAGTTGGACTATTTGAAGCTGAGTTGCTAAAAGTGATGACAAAGGTAGCTGAATGTAGCTGAACATGCTGTTATGGAGCTCAAAAGGACTCGGCTAGGAAGATCATTCATAAACAGCCCCATTCTTGCTAGCTAGCTTAACACTCAAGCTAGCTTGGAAGGAGACACATGCACGCCCAAGATGGAGCACATGACCAGCCATCATTCCATGCGCAAGGCTACACCACAAGCATCCTAGAGAGGCCATGTGCACGCCTTGTGACCAGACCACCATGTGATAGGCGTGTGACTTCATTTAGGCGCCAAGATGAAGAGTCCTCTTACCATTCGGCCAAGTACTCCTTTCTCTCCAATTTGGTGCCAACTTAAAGGGGTACAAGCACTATTCGGCCAAAGGATATTTTCCTCCATTTAAACCGAACCATCATCTCTATTTGTAATTAAATTATGTCATTTTATAGAGGCACAAGGGCTGGTCGAATCCTCTTGTAACCATTCGGCCATATCCTTCCATTTCCTATAAATAGGAAAGCATATTCATTTGTAAGCACCTTTTATTCAATTAAAGTGAGATTATTCTCTTCTTAAGTCCTGGTGACTTTTTATCGACTTATCAAGTATTTATACTTGTGGCGTCAACCCCTTTTCTTTCATCTTGATACTTCTGGTTCCTAGTTCATATAACTAGTGGGTCAAAGTACTTAACACCACCCCTTGAAGAAGCAATATAAAGATTGGGTCTCTGCTCTCTATAGCATTGGTTCTTCTTTGAGATTTCTTCAAGATACTATCCTCACAACCATCCTTTTATTTCATCTCCATAACCATAGCCTTATCAACTATCTTCCGCTTCCATTACTCATTATTTAAATAGCCTACCAATTCACCCAAACGTCTACCACCCTTAACCATTCTATTTTGAGCCATTCACTTTGCAGGTTGTTTTGCTTCCTTCCTAGATCCACAATCATTTGAAAAAGGTACAAGTACCTTACATCAAAAACAAAATAAAGAAAATTCAAAGAAAAAGAAAAAGTGAAGCAAGTTGCAAATTACACTCAAAGAGAAGCACCATACAATCTGCCCCAACATCAAACTTGAAGGAGGTATCCTTGTTGTTTCTTGTGAAGGAAGATAGTAAGTGTTGCAACTTGAGTTGTAAGTTATCTTCATTTTCTCTCTATTTCATTTTCTTATTCTTTCATCTATTATTATTCCATTGCCTTATCATTTTCTTAATCCTTATTTTATCCTACCCCTATCATAACCATTTCTATCCCTAACCATTTATAAGCCGACGCATAAACTAAAGAGACTTGCTCAATCTTGAGTTAGTTCTTAAAAAGGACCCATAAGAGAGAAATCGAGCGGAAAAAGGTAAATGAGAGAGTGAGAATGGAAGGGGGATCAAGAAAAAGCCAAGGATCATATCCCCGAGTGCAAACACGAGTGTGAGTGGAGTACAATCTGAAATTTTCTTTGGAGTGATCAAGTGACATTTTGTGAGTGTGCTGGTAAGGTTTTAATTTACTTTTATTTTACTAACCATGTCACAAGAATTGTTTGATTTCCATTCAGTTTCAAGACAAGCTTTTGTCATTAAAAAGGCTTTAAGCACTCAAATCATAGAAGATGATCAAAGAGAAAACATATTCCATACTCGTTGTCATGTAAACAACAAAGTTTGTTTTATGATCATCGATAGAGGAAGTTGTACTAAAATTGCAAGCACTCTTATGGTGGAAAAACTTGGCCTGAAGACTTCCAAGCATCCAAATCCATATAAAACTTCAATGGTTAAATGACGGTGGAGAAGTAAGGATCATAAAGCAAGTTGTCATTCCATTTTCAATTGGTAAATATCAAGATGAAGTCCTATGTGATGTTGTACCAATGGATGCTGGACATATACTTTTGGGAAGACCATGGTAATTTGATCGACGAGCAATCCATGATGGGTTTACCAACAGATACACTATCATTCATAATGAAAAGAAATTCACTTTGACGCCACTATCTCCTAGTCAAGTGAATGAAGATCAACTTCATTTGAAGAAAAGCATGGAGTCATTCAAAAACAATGAAAAGGAGATGACTAAAGCAATGAACGTCGTATATGCTGGAAGAAAGGAGATTCAGAAACATTTGCTGTCACATAAGGCTTTAATTGTACTAATGTACAAGGAAAGTCTACTTTTAACTAATCTCCAAGAAGGCTTGCCTTCTTCTGTTGTGTCTCTTTTACAAGAATTCAAAACCATGTTTCCAGAAGATATACCAAGAGGACTTCCACCCCTTCGAGGAATTGAACATCAAATTGATTTCATTCTCGGGGCTACCATTCCAAACAAACCAGCCTATAGAAGCAATCCGGAAGAAACAAATGAACTTCAAAAATAGATTAGTGAATTAATGGAAAAAGGGTACATTCGAGAAAGCTTAAGTCCATGTGTTGTTCCTGTTTTGCTCGTACCAAAGAAGGATGGTTCGTGGAGAATGTGTGTAGATTACCGAGCAATTAATCAAATTACCATAAAATACCGACATCTAATTCCAAGGCTTGATGATATGCTGGAGAATTAAGTGGTGCCACCATTTTCTCCAAAATTGACCTTAAAAGTGGATATCATCAGATTAGGATGCGAGAAGGAGATGAATGGAAAACCACTTTCAAGACAAAGCAATGATTGTACAAATGGTTGGTTATGCTCTTTGGACTAACCAATGCACCTAGTACTTTAATGAGGTTAATGAACCATGTACTCCGAGCCTTTATTGGTAAGTTTTGTATGGTATATTTCGATGATATTTTAATTTATAGTCATACTTTGGATGATCATGTGCAACATTTGAGGTCAGTACTTGAAACTCTCCAAAAGGAGAAACTTTATGCCAACCTTCAAAAATGTTCTTTTTGCACTAACAAGCTTACATTCTTAGGATTTATTGAAAGTTCACAGGGACTTGAAGTAGATCCGGAAAATATTAAAGCAATTCAAGACTGGCCGACACCTACATCAATAAGCCAAGTCAGAAGTTTTCACGGACTTGCAAGCTTTTACCGGAGATTTGTGCCCAACTTTAGTTCTATTGCCTCTCCCTTAACTGGGGTAATTAAAAAGAATTCCACCTTTGAATGGGCAAAGAACAAGAAGGAGCATTCACGGCCATCAAGGAATGCTTGACTAAAGCACCACTTCTGGTACTTCCTAATTTTGATAAAAACTTTTGAAATAGAATGTGATGCTTCTGGAATTGGTATAGGTGTCGTTTTGACTCAAAAAGGATGACCAGTTGCATACTTTAGTGAAAAGTGAAGTGGTGTTTCAATAAACTACCCCATTTATGACAAAGAGATGTATTTTCTTATAAGGGCTTTAGAAACTTGGCAACACTATCTATGGCCCAAGGAGTTTGTCATCCATACTGATCATGAGGCATTGAAGCATATTAAAGGCCAACACAAACTTAACAAACGACATGCCAAGTGGGTAGAATTTCTTGAATCCTTTCCATACGTCATTCATTACAAGAAAGGAAAAGAGAATGTTGTTGCAGATGCCCTTTCACGAAGGTATGTACTTCTTAACACCTTGAATTCTAAATTACTTGGATTTTCTTTCCTTAAAGATTACTACACTAATGATCATGATTTTGGAGAAAAATACAAATCTTGTGAAAAAGGTGCAGTTGAGAAGTACTATAGACGTGAAGGGTACCTATTCAAGGAAGAAAGGTTATGTATTCCACAAGGTTCCTTCTGAGAAGTGTTGGTAAAAGAAGCCCATGAAGGAGGATGATGAAAGGTAATTCTACCTTCTCGTTTGATTGTGGATCTAGGAAGGAAGCAAAACAACCTGCACAAGTGAATGGCTCAAAACAGAATGGATAAGGGTGGTAAACGTATGGTTTAATAGGTAGGCTATTTAATAAATGAGAGATGGAAGCAGAAGATGATTGAAATGGTTATGATTATGGCGATGAAACAAAAAAAAAAGGAATGGTTGTGAGGATATTATCTTGAAGAATGCTCAAAGAAGAACCAATGCTATAGAGAGCAAAGACCCAATCTTTATATTGTTTCTTTATGGGGGTTTTAAGTACTTTGACCCACTAGTTATATGAACTAGGAATCAGAAGTATCAAGATGAAAGAAGAGGGTTGACGCCACAAGTATAAAATACTTGATAAGTCGATAAAAAGTCACCATGACTTAAGAAAGAGAATAATCTCATTTCAATTAAAATAAAAGGTCTGATTACAAATGATGAATGCTTTTCTATTTATAGGAAATGGAGGGTCATAGCCGAATAGAGACATAATGGTTCGGCCAGCCCATGTATCTCCCTATAAAGACATAATTTAAATGCTAAAAGAGATTATGGTTCAGCCCTTGATGGAGGAAAATGATCCTTGGCCGAATAACACTTGTATCCCTTTAAATTGGCGCCAAATGAGAGAAGTAATGGTGATTGGCCGAATGGATAGATGGTCATTCATCTCGGCGCCTAAATGAACCATATGCAAGGCACATGGGGGCTGATCATATGCAAAATACATGGCTTGGCCGAATAGGGAGAGAACTCTTCATCTTGGCACCTAAATGATCCACATGCAAGGCACATGGGGGCTAGTCATATGCAAGGCACATGGGTGTTCTAGGAAGCCTTGTGGTGCAGCCTTGTGCATGGAATGATGGCTGGTCATGCTCTCTCTCTCTTGGGCGTGCATGTGTCTCCTTCAATCTAGTTTGAGTTGTGGAGCTAGCTAGCAAACATGGGCTGTTTGAGAACAAGCTTCCTAGCTAAGTTCTTGTGAGCTCCTCAACATTATGTTTAGCTACATTCAGTTACCTTTGACATCACTTTTGTCAACTCAGCTCCAAATAGTCCAACTAGCTAAGTTTAGCTAGCCTTAAGCTCCTCCAGCTGAATCGAGCTTCCCTTAGTGTTCCATGAGCTGCCTTGTACTTTGTAAGCTGTTTGTGAGCTGCATATGGCGTCCAAATCATTCACCAAGCTACCTCAACGTTTATTATGCTCCAATGTACCTACATGTGCAGGGAAACAAGGTAAGTCCATGATATTGAGCTGTTATGAGCTAAATACATTACTGCCATGTATGATTATGGTGATGTGAGCTATGTTTGAAGGTTATGAGCTAATCATCTCAAAATATGTGTAAGATAATGCATGAAGCTTAAGAGCTAATATGAATGCATATGAACTAATGAAATGATTTATAATGATGCTGCCTTGATGTATATATGATAATCATGCTTAATATGATTATAAGACTATCCTAACATGCTTATAACATTGTGTATCAATCATAAAGATATGAGTATATGTTGTATGCATGAATATCATATAACATGGTATTCATAAATGATAAATGGAAACATGTAATAGTAATATCCTAAGAAATGATATGTAATCATAGCATATATTTGAATAATATGAAAAACATGATCAAATAAGCATATGATGGAAATAATAATATGATAATTTATACTAACATGTGAATGCATGCTTATGATAGAATAGAATGTATAAATGATATAGTATAAGATAGGGTAATGAAGAACTCCCTTAGAAACAGATTTGAAGAACATCCATGGTGTGTTCTAGTCATGGAGAAAGTTGGAGCTAGTTTAGATCGTATCATCCTCCCCTTCTTTTAGGCGATTTGTCCTCAAATCGAAGTAGTTTCTCATTGAAGACCTTCTTGATGTAGGAAGGATTGATTCCTTATGTTTTCCTCCAATAGATGATTCACACGATATGTTCAACCTCTTGGCTTCAAATCTGGTAACTTCACATCCTTTGATGGGAGGACACAATGTTTGGGAATCATCACATGTCTTTTGAACGGGAGAGACATAGCCCTTCACGAACTAACTTATCCCTTTTCTTTATTCTTTGAATCATCACAATGCTTGGAAAGGACCTCTATATCTTTATTTCCTCCTTTTAATTCACCATAATTGTTGGTGAAAAGGTTTGTCTCTTGGTTGGAGTCATCACGTCGCTTGGTGAAGATAAGTGTTCTTTGAATGACTTTTTGGGGCTTATTTACCATTGTACCTCTCCAAATGATTGTCTTGAGGGTTGGTATGATTTATTCACCATAAGGATGAAACAAGTTGCTGCAAAATAAATCAAAGTTAGTAAATGAAAAATTATTAACAAGATGAATGGAAATAGCAAACCAGGGTGGATGTTTAATGGGCATTGGTTGCTTAATGATGAAAAACTCCATTGGTTGTTGAATTCCCTTCAATATGTGCAATGTACTTGGAGTCTGAATGATCTCAACTCTTGGTACTCCAATTGGCTCATTCTTTTGAATTTCAAGAGGTACATCCTTTGAAATGTCAAAGGACATATCTTGTGCATCACCAAAAGTCACGTCTATTCATTTTTCAAATGACATGTTTCTTGAATCTTCAACTTGAAGTGAAATGTCTATTGGATTGTCCTGCACGTCAAAAGAAAGAATAGGAGTAGGATTAGATAAAATATGTTCTTCTCCCTCATTTTCCTTTTCCTCTTTTCTCCCATATTCAATCTTTTCATTTTGTTCATTTTCAACTCTCTCCACTCTTTTCTCATGCAAAAATTCTCTTTCAACTTTCTTCATGGCTTTAGCTTTCTCCCATTCCTCTATACGTGATTTGAGGGTAACCTGACATTCATGAACTTGATTTGGAAGCATAGGCACCAATATGATTTTCTTTCCTTGATGTTGGAAAGAGTACTTGTTAGAAAATCCATCATGGGTAGCCTTCTTGTCAAACTGCCAAGGTCCTAATATAATGGCTTGCACTCATGGGCACCACGTCACAAAGGACTTCATCATTGTATCTTCCAATTGAAAACGGAACAATAACTTGTTTGGTTACCTTGGCTTCCCCCACATCATTGAGCCACTGAAGTTTGTAAGGATGAGGATGCTTGGAAGTCGTTAGACCCAACTTTTTCACCATGTGAGTACTTGCTATGTTTGTACAACTTCCTCCATCAATGATCACCACAAAAACTTTATCAGGAACGTGACATTTGGTATGGAAGATGTTCTCTCTCTGTTCATCATCTTGACTTTGAATGTTCAAAGTCCTTTTGACTACAAAGATGTTGGATGGAAGAGACATGTTAGCAAATAAGGAAAAACGAAAAGTGTGTAGGACCTTACCAGAATATACTCTCACAAAGTCTCATGAGTCACTCCAAGAAAACTTGATGTCACTCAATCAACTCGTGTTTCCACTCTAGGACTTTAATGGCTTTTACTTGTCCTCTTCTGATCTCACACACACTCTCCAGCCTTTTTCCTCTCGAATCTCTTGTATCAAGTTCTAGAGAACTTTACTCAAGACTATATCAAATAAATTTTACTTGTTTGGCGTCGGCTGCAAAAGGGTTAGTAGGAAGGGAAAAACAAATATAATGAAAGGGTGGCTTAGAAATAGAAAGAAGAGAAACAAAAGGGTTACTTACACAAGTCACTTCACAACCTTCTATCACTACAATCAATTTAAAAGGCTTACTTGAAAAGGCTTGGTGATGAGAATTGTTGATGAGTGCTTCAACTTTCTTTCTTTTCTTTTCTTTGCTTTTCTTCTTTTTTTTAAGTGCTAGAATTTCTTTCTTTCTTTTGGAGTGCTTCAATTTTTTTTTTCTGATTTTCTTTTTCTTTGACTTTGCACTTCACTTTGCACTTCTTTTTGTATTTTTCTTCTTTGTTGTTGTTGCACGTTGCTTTCTTCCACCAAAGCTCTGATTACCGCTTGATGTAAGGTAATTCTACCTTCTCGTTTGATTGTGGATCTAGGAAGGAAGCAAAACAACCTGCACAAGTGAATGGCTCAAAACAGAATGGATAAGGGTGGTAAACGTATGGTTTAATAGGTAGGCTATTTAATAAATGAGAGATGGAAGTAGAAGATGATTGAAATGGTTATGATTATGGCGATGAAACAAAAAAAAGGAATGGTTGTGAGGATATTATCTTGAAGAATGCTCAAAGAAGAACCAATGCTATAGAGAGCAAAGACCCAATCTTTATATTGTTTCTTCAATGGGTGGTGTTAAGTACTTTGACCCACTAGTTATATGAACTAGGAACCAGAAGTATCAAGATTAAAGAAGAGGGTTGACGCCACAAGTATATAAAATACTTGATAAGTCGATAAAAAGTCACCATGACTTAAGAAAGAGAATAATCTCATTTCAATTAAAATAAAAGGTATGATTATAAATGATGAATGCTTTCCTATTTATAGGAAATGGAGGGGTATAGCCGAATAGAGACATAATGGTTCGGCCAGCCCATGTATCTCCCTATAAAGACATAATTTAAATGCTAAAAGAGATAATGGTTCGACCCTTGATGGAGGGAAATGATCCTTGGCCGAATAACATGTGTATCCCTTCAAATTGGCACCAAATGGGAGAAGTAATGGTGATTGGCCGAATGGATTGATGGTCATTCATCTCGGCGCCTAAATGAACCATATGCAAGGCACATGGGGGCTGATCACATGCAAAATACATGGCTTGGCCGAATAGGGAGAGAACTTGATGTGATCCTACCGACCACCAAGTTCAAACAAAATATGCTCACAACTTTGAAGTTCTTCCAAGATGATTCTAAGGGAGTCTTGCCTTATTTTATTATTTATTTACTCATTTATGCATTACATGTCACATGAATATGTTTATCTTATTCTTAATTTTTGCTTGAATATTATATGCTGTCATTTATATGTATAATATATGATATTCATGCATGACTTATTAATTCACATCTTTATATAACTCATTCAATCCATATGCATTCATAGTTAGCTCATTTGCATTCTAACATATTTGCATTCTAACATAGGTGGAAGAATGCACTCATATTTATAATAGCTCAATTCCTATCTAATTATTTATTTACATACTTTGTCTAGGTATATTGGATGCTAAATAGACTAAAGGCAATTGAAGAGTTGGATGGACAGTTCACGTCAGTCAGATTGATCGTCATTTTTGAACATGTTCCAAGAATTTTTGGTTGATGAAGACTTCTTAACATTTAATTCCCTATATCTTATATTTCTAACGCACTTTGAATCGTAGCAATCTGATATTGGGAGCCCAAGATATACCCAGATTAATTAAGACAGTGCAGGCTGAAAATAAGTACGGGATTTACAACCAAATGAAGAGCCATGTTCACACCTGATGCATTTCCACCTTCATGAATCCATTTATGGCGTGTAAAATCATACAATGAGGCTAAAGGAATTGTTCACATTCAAGGGATATGGATGCATTATTTTCAAACTCATTCATCAAATCCAAGTGCATGAAGGGAGCCTATGAGTCACGTTCACACTTGGTGCATGCATTCCAAAGGGGGCCGAACATACAATGAAACATTCCTCCAAATTCATGCAAGGAAATGAACCAACATGTTCACATCAAGAGAGGATGAATTCGGCTATGAAGATGTATTCACTTAAATGGATGAACATTCATTTATTTTATTAGTCCATGAACTTGCATAGGGGACGTACATTGTATCTACTTAAGGATGAACATTCATCCATGAATGTTCAATCATTAAATCTTGTATGTGCATCCTAGACATCTCTTAGGCCTATAAATAGCTTTCCATTTCATTTGTAGAAGGCAATTCATTGTTTAATCAAATATTTGTGAGAGTTTCTCTCTTTAGTTCTTAAGTGAACTTTATCAACTTATCAAGCTTATGCTTGTGGCGTCACCCCTATCTATGTCACCCTGATATTTCTGGTTCCTATCTCTTTATAGATAGTGGGTCAAAGTCCTTGTTTACCATCCCTTAAAGAAGCAATATAAAGTCTGGGTCTTTGTTCTTTAACATTGGTTCTTCTTTGAGTCTTCTTTGAGATACTACTTTTTATATTCATCTCCATCACATTCATTCTACTTCCATTACCATACTTCATAACTTATATATATATTCTGCTGCCATATTTATCTTTCCATTTCATTACTTCCATTTAACTATTTTTTGAGCTTTCTTGCTTGTGCAGGATCCTTGTTGCTTTCCTAGATCGAAACAATTAAAGGTACAACCTTGACTTCACCATCCATCCAAGTGAGGCTAGGTTGAACTGTATCATATGGTAATCAGAGCTAAGGTGGATTGCAACAAGAACAAGTAAAAACAACATCCTACCATTCAATAAAAAGAAAATCAAAAAGAGAAGTGCCAAAAGAAAAAAATCAGCAAGTTAATCCCAACATCAACAAGGGATTCCAAGTGAAGAAAAACTAAAGAAAGGAAACAAAGAAATCAAAATGCAAAGAAGTGCCAAAGGTGACAAGCAACATCATTATTTCAACCGATCCTAAGGAAATCTTCAAGACCTTTGATTGTTCTTCTAGGAAGGTGGTGAGTATCTTTGCATAGTAAGTGAACCTTTCTTTATTTTTATTCCTTTTATAAGACCACCCTTCATTATTTAATCTTTCTACCTTTCTATTTTTTTCCCTCTACACTAACGAATTTTTCAGCCGACGTCCATAGCACTTGAAAGCTCTCGAGTTAGTTCTTTTAAGAACTTTACAAGAGAGGAACGAGTGGAAAAAGGCTAATCGAGTGTGTGAGATCAGAAGGGGAATTGAAAAAGCCAGTTTATATTCCCAAGTACAAACACGAGCGTTGAGTGGAGCATCATCATATTTTTGGAGTGATCGTGAGGATTTGTGAGTGATTTTTGGTAAGGTCCTTTCATCTTATTCAACTATTAATTTTTCACTAACAATTCTCCCATCTTTCGAATGGATTATGGACAGCAAAGGAGGAATCCATTTCATACTTGTTTTCATGTGAATGATAAAGTATGCCTTGTAGCCATTGATGGTGGTAGTTGTGCAAATCTTGCAAGCACATACATGGTTGAGAAATTGGGGCTTATAACATTCAAACATCCCAGTCCATATATTTTGAAAGGATTAAATGAAGATGAATAGTTAGAAGTCATGGAGCAAGTACGTGTGTCATTTTCAATTGGGGGATATGAAGATGAAGTTTTGTGTGATGTTGTTTCTATGAATTCAAGCTATCTACTCCATGGACGCCCTTGGCAGTTCGATAAACGAGCATTCTATGATGGGTTCTCCAACAAATATTCATTCAAACACCAAGGGAGAAAGATCGTGTTGGTTCCAATGTGCCCAAATCAAGTCTATGAATGTCAAGTTATCGTCAAATCACGTATAGAGGAATGGAAGAAAACTAAAGCCATGAAGAAAGTTGAAAGAGAAGTTTCACGTGAGAAAAAAATAACAGTGGAGGGAGATCAAAATGAAAATGAGAAAATTGATGTGAGAAACGTTAGAGTCGAAAATGAGAAAGTTGAAAAGATTGAATTTGGGAGCAAAGGGGGAAGTACGTGTGGAAGAGAAAATGAAAAGATTCCAAGTGAGGTTGTGGTTAAAAGATATGATGGAGTTGAACATGCACAAATCAAAGAAGAACATTGTGAGAAAACCAAGACATTTGGAGTTGAAAATGAGAGTGAAGATGAGTGTGTTGAAAAACATGAGCATGAAAGGAACGAATGCAAGGAGAATGAAGTTTTGTTTTATACTAATCAATTTTTTTATTCTATTCATTCTTTGAATTTGCAGGTTATTCCAAGGGACATTCAAGATGATTCAAGCATCATTTCTTTTGAAATTCCAAAAGATGTGTCACTTGAAATTATAAAGAACATGTTCATTAACCTTCAAAGTACATTCACCTCATACTCAAGATTGAATAAACCTTATAAAAGGGAAGATTCAATGAACCTAACCATGGAGAACATTAAGAGTCCAAACTCATTCATTCATGAATTTAATCATTTCCTTTCCTTTGATTCTAAATTATCTACTTCTAACTTTGTTCTATTTTTCAGATTGTTGATTCAAAAGCAAAGACTTGAACATGTGAAGCATTTTGAGCAAAGAAAACGATGCAAGATTAGAATGAAAAAATTTCCATTCAAACGAACATCAAAGTTGTTCCCTTATGTACCAAGCATCGATTTGGGGACAAATCGCCTTAAAGAAGGGGGGATGATGTGATCCTACCGACCACCAAGTTCAAACAAAACATGCTCACAACATTGAAGTTCTTCCAAGATGATTCTAAGGGAGTCTTGCCTTATATTATTATTTATTTACTCATTCATGCATTACATGTCACGTGAATATGTTTATCTTATTCTTAATTTTTTCTTGAATATTATATGTTGTCATTTATATGTATAATATATGATATTCATGCATGACTTATTAATTCACATCTTTATATAACTCATTCAATCCATATGCATTCATAGTTAGCTCATTTGCATTCTAACATAGGTGGAAGAATGCACTCATATTTATAATAGCTCAATTCCTATCTAATTATTTGTTTACATACATTGTCTAGGAACATTGGATGCTAAATAGACTAAAGGCAATTGAAGAGTTGGATGGACAGTTCACGTCAGTTAGATTGATCGTCATTTTTGAACATGTTCCAAGAATCTTTGGTTGATGAAGTCTTCTTAACATTTAATTCCCTATCTCTTATCTTTCTAACGCACTTTGAATCGTAGCAATCTGATATTGGGAGCCCAAGATATGCCCAGATTAATTAAGACAGTGCAGGCCGGAAATAAGTACGGGATTTACAACCAAATGAAGAGCCATGTTCACACCTGATGCATTTCCACCTTCATGAATCCATTTATGGCGTGTACAATCATACAATGAGGCTAAAGGACTTGTTCACATTAAAGGGAGAAGGACGCATTATTTTCAAACTCATTCATCAAATCCAAGTGCATGAAGGGAGCCTATGAGTCACGTTCACACTTGGTGCATGCATTCCAAAGGGGACCGAACATACAATGAAACATTCCTCCAAATTCATGCAAGGAAATGAACCAACATGTTCACATCAAGAGATGATGAATTCGGCTATGAAGATGTATTCACTTAAATGGATGAACATTCATTTATTTTATTAGTCCATGAACTTGCATAGGGGACGTACATTGTATCTACTTAAGGATGAACATTCATCCATGAATGTTCAATCATTAAATCTTGTATGTGCATCCTAGACATCTCTTAGGCCTATAAATAACTTTCCATTTCATTTGTAGAAGGCAATTCACTTTGTTTAATCAAATATTAGTGAGAGTTTCTCTCTTTAGTTCTTAAGTGAACTTTATCAACTTATCAAGCTTATGCTTGTGGCGTCACCCCTATCTATGTCACCCTGATACTTCTGGTTCCTATCTCTTTATAGATAGTGGGTCAAAGTCCTTGTTTACCATCCCTTAAAGAAGCAATATAAAGTCTGGGTCTTTGTTCTTTAACATTGGTTCTTCTTTGAGTCTTCTTTGAGATACTACTTTTTATATTCATCTCCATCACCTTCATTCTACTTCCATTACCATACTTCATCATTTCCTTTAAACATATCACCAACTTATATATATATTATGCTGCCATATTTATCTTTCCAATTCATTACTTCCATTTCACTATTTTTTTGAGCTTTCTTACTTGTGCAGGATCCTTGTTGCTTTCCTAGATCGAAACAATCAAAGGTACAACCTTAACTGATGTGATCCTACCGACCACCAAGTTCAAACAAAAACATGCTCACAACTTTGAAGTTCTTCGAAGATGATTCTAAGGGAGTCTTGCCTTATTTTATTATTTATTTACTCATTTATGCATTACATGTCACGTGAATATGTTTATCTTATTCTTAATTTTTGCTTGAATATTATATGCTGTCATTTATATGTATAATATATGATATTCATGCATGACTCATTATTTCACATCTTTATATAACTCATTCAATCCATACGCATTCATAGTTAGCTCATTTGCATTCTAACATATTTGCATTCTAACATTGGTAGAAGAATGCACTCATATTTATAATAGCTCAATTCCTATCTAATTATTTGTTTACATACTTTGTCTAGGTACATTGGATGCTAAATAGACTAAAGGCAATTGAAGAGTTGGATGGACAGTTCACGTCAGTCAGATTGATCGTCTTTTTTGAACATGTTCCAAGAATATTTGGTTGATGAAGTCTTCTTAACATTTAATTCCCTATCTCTTATCTTTCTAACGCACTTTGAATCGTATCAATCTGATATTGGGAGCCCAAGATATGCCCAGATTAATTAAGACAGTGCAGGCTGGAAATAAGTACGGGATTTACAACCAAATGAAGAGCCATGTGCACACCTGATGCATTTCCACCTTCATGAATCCATTTATGGCGTGTACAATCATACAATGAGGCTAAAGGACTTGTTCACATTCAAGGGAGATGGATGCATTATTTTCAAATTCATTCATCAAATCCAAGTGCATGAAGGGAGCCTATGAGTCACGTTCACACTTGGTACATGCATTCCAAAGGGGGCCGAACATACAATGAAACATTCCTCCAAATTCATGCAAGGAAATGAACCAACATGTTCACATCAAGAGATGATGAATTCGGCTATGAAGATGTATTCACTTAAATGGATGAACATTCATTTATTTTATTAGTCCATGAACTTGCATAGGGGACGTACATTGTATCTACTTAAGGATGAACATTCATCCATGAATGTTCAATCATTAAATCTTGTATGTGCATCCTAGACATATCTTAGGCCTATAAATAGCTTTCCATTTCATTTGTAACCCATCTCATCTCATATATAAAATTACTCTTGTGAGTTATTTCTCTTCAAAGTTCTTTGTGAACTTTATCGATTAAACAAGTGTAGTTCCTATACTTGTGGCGTCATTCCTTCCATTTTGATTCCTAAATTCCTAGATTGTTATCTAGTGGGTTGAAGACACTATCACCACCCCTCAAGCAAGTTTGTGAAGACCGGGATTGTGATCCTTAGCACTATTTCATCTTTGGCATGTTTGAGATACAACATCACCACCATTGCCATTTCATCATCAACATCATCCATCGCTTCCATCAATTCCGCAGCCATCTCTATCTTTTTATTTATTTCATTTCATTCTTATTATTTATTTTCATTACTTATATTATTACCCTTTATTAAGTCCATTATTAAACATATTTTCTTATCTTATTTTGCAGCTCAAACTTATAAATTCGAGGACATCAGTACTTGTCAATCCTAGATCGGGACACAATAAGGCTATCTACTCTTCTCACCAAAGTGTGTAGATTCGCCTTACATCATTAACTTCACCATCCATCCAAGTGAGGCTAGGTTGAACTGTATCAGAACTCTTCATCTTGGTGCCTAAATGATCCACATGCAAGGCACATGGGGGCTGGTCATATGCAAGGCACATGGGTGTTCTAGGAAGCCTTGTGGTGCAGCCTTGTGCATGGAATGATGGCTGGTCATGCTCTCTCTCTCTTGGGCGTGCATGTGTCTCCTTCAAGCTAGCTTGAGTTGTGGAGCTAGCTAGTAATCATGGGCTGTTTGAGAACAAGCTTCCTAGCTAAGTCCTTGTGAGCTCCTCAACATTATGTTCAGCTACATTCAGCTACCTTTGACATCACTTTTGGCAACTCAGCTCCAAATAGTCCAACTAGCTAAGTTTAGCTAGCCTTAAGCTCCTCCAGCTGAATCAAGCTTCCCTTAGTGTTCCATTAGTTGCCTTGTACTTTGTAAGCTGTTTGTGAGCTGCATATGATGTCCATATCATTCACCAAACTACCTCAATGTTCATTATGCTCCAATGTACCTACATGTGCAAGGAAACAAGGTAAGTCCATGATATTGAACTGTTATGAGCTAAATACCTTGCTTCCATGTATGATTATGGTGATGTGAGCTATGTTTGAAGGTTATGAGCTAATCATCTCAAAATATGTGTAAGATAATGCATGAAGCTTAAGAGCTAATATGAATGCATATGAACTAATGAAATGATTTATAATGATGCTGCCTTGATGTATATATGATAATCATGCTTAATATGATTATAAGACTATCCTAACATGCTTATAACATTGTGTATCAATCATAAAGATATGAGTATATGTTGTATGCATGAATATCATATAACATGGTATTCGTAAATGATAAATGGAAACATGTAATAATAATATCCTAAGAAATGATATGTAATCATAGCATATATTTGAATAATATGAAAAACATGATCAAATAAGCATAGGATGGAAATAATAATATGATAATTTATACTAACATGTGAATGCATGCTTATGATAGAATAGAATGTATAAATGATATAGTATAAGATAGGGTAATGAAGAACTCCCTTAGAAATAGAATTGAAGAACATCCATGGTGTGTTCAAGTCATGGAGAAAGTTGGTGCTAGTTTGGATCGTATCAGAGGACTTATGGGACATTTTGGAATCAGTAAAACGTTGGAAATCTTGAAAGAACATCTCTATTGGCCTACGATGAGAAGGGATGTTGAAAGGGTTTGTGAAAGATGTATCGTTTGCAAAAAGGCCAAGTCAAAGGTCATGCCTCATGGACTTTACACACCTCTTCCTATTCCTACAACAACATGGGTTGATATTTCCATGGATTTCATGATGGGTCTTCCAAAAATAAGAAATGGACGAGATTCAATATTTGTGGTGGTTGATCGGTTCTCCAAAATGGCTCATTTATACCATGTCACAAGACTGATGATGCAACCCATGTGGCTAATCTATTCTTCAAGGAAGTTGTGAGGATACACGGCATACCAAGGACCATTGTTTCAGACCTAGATGTTAATTTCCTTAGTCATTTCTGGAGGACATTGTGGAACAAGATTGGAACTAAATTATTATTTTCAACAACTTGTCACCCCCAAACAGATGGTCAAACTGAAGTTGTCAACAGAGTATTATCAACATTATTGAGAGCTATCATCAAGAAGAATATAAAGACTTGGGAAGAATGTTTTCCACATGTGGAATTTGCTTACAATCGGTCAGTTCATTCAGCCACGAAAACTTCACCATTCGAGGTAGTGTATGGATTCAATCCCTTAACTCCTTTGGATCTTCTTCCTCTACCTCAAGAACAATGGGTTAACAAGGATGGTAAGAACAAGGCTGAGTTCATCAAGAAGTTACATGAACAGATTCGACACAATATTAAGAGAAGAACAAAGCAGTACGAACAACAAGCCAATAAAGGACACAAACCACTCCATTTGGAAGTTAGAGATTGGGTATGGGTGCATTTGCGTAAGGAACGGTTTCCAACTAAAAGGAAGTCTAAGCTGTTACCAAGAGGTGATGGTCCCTTTCAGATTATTGAGAAGATTAATGACAATGCAAAGATATTGGATCTTCCCGGAGAATACAATATAAGTGCCACCTTCAATATAGCAGATCTTTCTCCAATCAAGGATGATGATGATTTGGGGACAAATCGAATAAAAAGAAGGGGGGATGATATGAGCATAACAACGCTATCTTCAAAAGATTTGGAAGTAATGCCGCAAGGACCAATCACCCGATCAAGAGCCAAACTTTTCAGGGAAGCTCTTACAACCAGATGCATTAAAACCATTTAGAAATGCATCCCCAAACAATAGATTATATACTATATTTTGTGTTAACATATAATATAATCTATGAACCACATATTTATATATTTATATCTTATATTACTTAGCTTATAAATACTTTCTTTTGTACATGCATGTTCGGCCACATGATGTGAGCTGACTTAAAGCTAGCATTGGAGTCAACGAGCTAAGGAAAAATGACTAGGACAACTCTGGGACAACTCAAGAACATTTTGGGACAAAGTTACTAGCTGGCCCTCGAGCTCATAGCTCACTTGAGCTGGACTTTTGAGCTAGCTAGAGACCTCTTTTCAGCTGGAGAGTTGCACCATCATCTTCACCACACAGAGCACTACAAATATGGTCTAGGTCAATTTTTGTGGATTCGTACCTTTCCGTGAAGAGTTGCCATTCCGAGAAGTGCCAAAGCATTCGGCCAAAGCATCATCTTGTTTCAAATTGGCGCCAAGATGAAGAGACAAGGGAACCATTCTGATATAGTCACGTCTACACCAGATCCGAAGGTCATGCCACACGGTCCCATTACTAGGTCAAGGGCCAAACAATTCAGGGAAGTTCTCTTAACTAAGTGTCTTGAAGCTTTTGATTCATTTGATAACTTAACACTCTCTAATGTTATGTTATATAATGTTTTAATAGCTAAAGAGTAACTTAGTATGAATTCATATTACACATTGTTATTTTAATATGTTAATAATGTTAGGATAGTTTTATTATTATATTATGCATGATTATTATATATACATCAAGGCAGCATACTTATAATGCATTTCATTAGTTTTATTTGCATTCATGTTAACTCTTAGGCTTTATACATTATCTTACACATATTAGGAGATGATGTACTTAGCTCATGACCATCATACTTAGCTCACATTACCATAAACAAACATGGCAGCAAGGTATTTAGCTCGTTTTAGCTCAATATCATGAACTTACCTTGTTTCCTTGCACATATAGGTACAATGGAGTATGATGCACGTTGAGGTAGCTTGGTGAACGATTTGGAAGTCACATACAGCTCACAAACAGCTCACAAAGTACAAGGCAGCTCATGGAATGCTAAGGGAAACTCGATTCAGCTGGAGAAGCTTCAGGCTAGCTAAACTTAGCTAGTTGGACTATTTGAAGCTGAGTTGCTAAAAGTGATGACAAAGGTAGCTGAATGTAGCTGAACATGCTGTTATGGAGCTCAAAAGGACTCGGCTAGGAAGATCATTCATAAACAGCCCCATTCTTGCTAGCTAGCTCAACACTCAAGCTAGCTTGGAAGGAGACACATGCACGCCCAAGATGGAGCACATGACCAGCCATCATTCCATGCGCAAGGCTACACCACAAGCATCCTAGAGAGGCCATGTGCACGCCTTGTGACCAGACCACCATGTGATAGGCGTGTGACTTCATTTAGGCGCCAAGATGAAGAGTCCTCTTACCATTCGGCCAAGCACTCCTTTCTCTCCAATTTGGCGCCAACTTGAAGGGGTACAAGCACTATTCGGCCAAAGGATATTTTCCTCCATTTAAACCGAACCATCATCTCTATTTGTAATTAAATTATGTCATTTTATAGAGGCACAAGGGCTGGTCGAATCCTCTTGTAACCATTCGGCCATATCCTTCCATTTCCTATAAATAGGAAAGCATATTTCATTTGTAAGAACACCTTTTATTCAATTAAAGTGAGATTATTCTCTTCTTAAGTCCTGGTGACTTTTTATCGACTTATCAAGTATTTTATACTTGTGGCGTCAAACCCTTTTCTTTCATCTTGATACTTCTGGTTCCTAGTTCATATAACTAGTGGGTCAAAGTACTTAACACCACCCCTTGAAGAAGCAATATAAAGATTGGGTCTCTGCTCTCTATAGCATTGGTTCTTCTTTGAGATTTCTTCAAGATACTATCCTCACACCATCATTTTATTTCATCTCCATAATCATAGCCTTATCAACTATCTTCCGCTTCCATTACTCATTATTTAAATAGCCTACCAATTCACCCATACGTCTACCACCCTTAACCATTCTATTTTGAGCCATTCACTTTGCAGGTTGTTTTGCTTCCTTCCTAGATCCACAATCATTTGAAAAGGTACAAGTACCTTACATCAAGCGGTAATCAGAGCTTTGGTGGAAGAAGCAACGTGCAACAACAACAAAAAGAAAAATACAAAAAGAAGTGCAAAAGTGAAGTGCAAAGTCAAAGAAGAAAAAAAAATCAGCAAAGAAAAATTGAAGGACTCAAAAGTCAAAGCACTCAAAAAGAAGAAAAAGCAAAGAAAAGAAAGAAAAGTTGGAAGCACTCATCAACAATTCTCATCACCAAGCATTTTCAAGTAAGCCTTTAAAATTGATTGTGGTGATAGAAGGTTGTGAAGTGACTTGTGTAAGTAACCCTTTCATTCTCTTCTTTCTAAATTCTAAGCCACCTTTTCAATTATATTTGTTTTCCATTCCTACTAACCATTTGCAGCCGACGCCAAACAAGTGAAATTACTCGATATAGTCTTGAGTAAAAGTTCATTAGAACTTGAGACAAGAGAATTGAGGGAAAAAAGGCTGGAGCGTGTGTGAGATCAGAAGAGGACAAGTAAAAGCCATTAAAAGTCCTAGAGTGCAAACACGAGCGGATTGAGTGACATCAAGTTTTTCTTGGAGTGACTCGTGAGGCTTTGTGAGAGTATATTCTGGTAAGGTCCTACACACATTTCAATTTTTCCTTATTTGCTAACATGTCTTTTCCATCCAACATTTTTGTAGTCAAAAGGACTTTGAACATTCAAAGTCAAGATGATGAACAAAGAGAAAACATCTTCCATACCAAATGTCACGTGGGAGATAAAATTTGTGTGGTGATCATTGATGGAGGAAGTTGTACCAATGTAGCAAGTACTCACATGGTAGAAAAGTTGGGTCTCAAGACTTCCAAACATCCTCATCCTTACAAACTCCAATGGCTCAACGATGTGGGAGATGCCAAGGTAACCAAGCAAGTGATTGTACCTTTCTCAATTGGAAGATACAATGATGAAGTCCTTTGTGACGTGGTGCCAATGAGTGCAAGTCACCTTATACTAGGACGTCCTTGGCAATATGATAAGAAAGCCACCCATGACGGATTCTCTAACAAGTACTCATTCCAACATCAGGAAAAGAAAATCATATTGGCACCTTTGTTACCAAGCCAAGTTCAGGAATGTCAAGTCCCTCAAATCACGCATAGAAGAATGGGAGAAAGAAAAGAAGGCCAAAGAAATCCATACTCCAAAGATGAATATCTATGCCAGCAGAGGAGATATTCGGAAACATTTATCAACTAAGAAAGCTCTACTTATACTTATGTATAAGGAAAGTTTTCTTCTTACTAACCTCCTAAAGGTTTGCCTTCTTCTATTTCTAATCTTTTGCAGGAATTTGAGGATATGTTTCCTGAGGAAATTCCCGATGGATTGCCACCGATTAGAGGAATTGAACATCAAATTGATTTCATTCCTGGAGCCACCATTCCTAATAGACCAGCATATAGGAGTAATCCTGAAGAAACAAAGGAATTGCAAAGACAAGTCAAAGAACTCCTAAACAAAGGTTACATTCGAGAAAGCTTAAGTCCATGTGCTGTCCCCGTTTTGTTGGTACCAAAGAAAGATGGAACTTGGAGAATGTGCGTGGATTGTAGAACAATGAATCAAATCACTATCAAATATAGGCACCCTATACCTCGGTTGGATGATATGCTTGATGAACTTAGCGGGGCCAATATTTTCTCCAAAATTGATTTGAAAAGTGGCTACCACCAGATAAGAATGAAGGAAGGTGATGAGTGGAAAACTGCGTTCAAGACCAAACAAGGTTTGTATGAATGGTTAGTCATGCCTTTTGGCTTGACTAATGCCCCTAGTACCTTTATGCGTTTAATGAATCATGTCCTTCGGCCTTATATTGGTAAGTTTTATGTTGTTTACTTTGATGATATCTTGATATACAGTAAGTCATTGAAAGATCATGTTGAACACTTACGATCTATTCTTAGCACTTTGAGAGAAGAGCATTTATATGCTAATCTCAAGAAGTGTGATTTTTGTACTAATCAAGTTACTTTCTTAGGCTTTATTGTAAGTTCACAGGGACTATCAGTGGATCCAGAGAAGATTAAGGCAATACAAGAATGGCCAAAACCGATTAATGTCAGTCAAGTTTGAAGTTTCCATGGATTAGCCAGTTTTTACAGAAGGTTTGTACCAAACTTTAGTTCCATTGCTGCACCCTTAATAGGGATTATTAAGAAGAATTCAAACTTCTCTTGGCGCAATGAACAAGACAAATCTTTCAACGAACTCAAAGATTGTTTGACAAAAGCCCCATTACTAGTCTTGCCAAACTTTGAGAAAACATTTGAAGTTGAATGTGATGCTTCCGGAATTGGAATTGGTGCTGTTTTAAGTCAAGAAGGAAAACCCATTGCCTATTTTAGTGAAAAACTAAATGGTGCAACTCTGAACTATCCAACATATGACAAAGAGATGTATGCACTCATTCGAGCATTGGAAACTTGGCAGCACTATTTATTGCCAAAGGAATTCGTGATACACACTGACCATGAAGCATTAAAGCATATCAAAGGACAACACAAACTTAACAAGAGACATGCCAAATGGGTTGAATTTCTTGAGTCTTTTCCCTATGTCATCCATTATAAGAGAGGAAAGGATAATGTCGTGGCAGATGCTCTTTCACGCAGGTATGTCTTACTTAACACTTTGGATTCCAAACTTCTTGGTTTTTCATTCATTAAGGAACATTATGCTTCTGATTTGGACTTTGGAGAAAGGTATAAGTTATGTGAAACAGGTGCTCATGATAAGTATTATCAGCATGATGGATATCTTTTCAAAGAAGGACGATTATGTATTCCACAAGGTTCCATAAGAGAAGTGTTAACCAAAGAAGCACATGAAGGAGGACTCATGGGACACTTTGGCGTTGAAAAGACTCTTAGCATTTTGAAAGAACACCTCTTTTGGCCAAAGATGAAAAGGTATGTTGAAAAGGTATGTGAAAGGTGTTTAGTATGTAAAAGGGCAAAATCAAGAGTCATGCCTCATGGATTATACATGCCTTTGCCAATACCAACCATGCCTTGGATAGATATTTCAATGGACTTTGTTTTAGGTTTACCAAAAACAAAGAGTGGAAAAGATTCAATATTTGTGGTGGTTGATCGATTCTCCAAAATGGCTCACTTTATACCATGTCACAAGACTGATGATGCTATTCTTGTTGCCAACTTATTCTTCCGAGAAGTGGTAAGGTTACATGGACTTCCTCGAACCATTGTGTCAAATAGAGACGTTAAGTTCCTAAGTCATTTTTGGAGGACTTTGTGGAGTAAAATAGGCACAAAACTACTATTCTCTACTACATGTCATCCTCAAACGGATGGCCAAACTGAAGTAGTTAATAGAGTTTTATCAACACTACTACGATCCATCATCAAGAAAAATATTAAGACATGGGAAGAATGCCTACCACACGTGGAATTTGCATACAACCGAACCATTCACTCGGCAACTAAACATTCTCCATTTGAGGTAGTGTATGGTTTCAATCCTTTAACTCCTTTGGACTTACTTCCTTTACCTTATGATCAGATAGTGAAAAAAGATGGAAAGAACAAAGCAGAATTTGTTAAAAGACTCCATCAACAAGTCAAGGACAATATTGAGAGAAGAACAAGACAATATGAACAACAAGCAAACAAAGGAAGGAAGAAGGTAACTTTTGACGTAGGAGATTGGGTTTGGGTACACTTTAGGAAGGAAAGATTCCCAAACCAAAGGAAGTCTAAACTACTACCCCGAGGAGATGGTCCATTTCAGATTATAGAAAAGATCAACGACAATGCCTATAAAATTGAATTGCCCAGTGAGTTTGGTGGCGTCAGTGCTTCATTCAACATCACTGACTTATCTCCCTTTGAGGATGGACACGATTTGGGGACAAAATGCTTAAAAGAAAGAGGGGATGATATAGTCACGTCTACACCAGATCCGGAGGTCATGCCACACGGTCCCATTACTAGGTCAAGGGCCAAACAATTCAGGGAAGTTCTCTTAACTAAGTGTCTTGAAGCTTTTGATTCATTTGATAACTTAACACTCTCTAATGTTATGTTATATAATGTTTTAATAGCTAAAGAGTAACTTAGTATGAATTCATATTACACATTGTTATTTTAATATGTTAATAATGTTAGGATAGTTTTATTATCATATTATGCATGATTATTATATATACATCAAGGCAGCATACTTATAATGCATTTCATTAGTTTATTTGCATTCATGTTAACTCTTAGGCTTTATACATTATCTTACACATATTAGGAGATGATGTACTTAGCTCATGACCATCATACTTAGCTCACATTACTATAAACAAACATGGCAGCAAGGTATTTAGCTCGTTTTAGCTCAATATCATGAACTTACCTTGTTTCCTTGCACATATAGGTACAATGGAGTATGATGCACGTTGAGGTAGCTTGGTGAACGATTTGGAAGTCACATACAGCTGACAAACAGCTCACAAAGTACAAGGCAGCTCATGGAATGCTAAGGGAAGCTCGATTCAGCTGGAGAAGCTTCAGGCTAGCTAAACTTAGATAGTTGGACTATTTGAAGCTGAGTTGCTAAAAGTGATGACAAAGGTAGTTGAATGTAGTTGAACATGTTGTTATGGATCTCAAAAGGACTCGGCTAGGAAGATCATTCATAAACAGCCCCATTCTTGCTAGCTAGCTCAACACTCAAGCTAGCTTGGAAGGAGACACATGCACGCCCAAGATGGAGCACATGACCAGCCATCATTCCATGCGCAAGGCTACACCACAAGCATCCTAGAGAGGCCATGTGCACGCCTTGTGACCAGACCACCATGTGATAGGCGTGTGACTTCATTTAGGCGCCAAGATGAAGAGTCCTCTTACCATTCGGCCAAGCACTCCTTTCTCTCCAATTTGGCGCCAACTTGAAGGGGTACAAGCACTATTCGGCCAAAGGATATTTTCCTCCATTTAAACAGAACCATCATCTCTATTTGTAATTAAATTATGTCATTTTATAGAGGCACAAGGGCTGGTCGAATCCTCATGTAACCATTCGGCCATATCCTTCCATTTCCTATAAATAGGAAAGCATATTTCATTTGTAAGCACACCTTTTATTCAATTAAAGTGAGATTATTCTCTTCTTAAGTCCTGGTGACTTTTTATCGACTTATCAAGTATTTTATACTTGTGGCGTCAAACCCTTTTCTTTCATCTTGATACTTCTGGTTCCTAGTTCATATAACTAGTGGGTCAAAGTACTTAACACCACCCCTTGAAGAAGCAATATAAAGATTGGGTCTCTGCTCTCTATAGCATTGGTTCTTCTTTGAGATTTCTTCAAGATACTATCCTCACAACCATCCTTTTATTTCATCTCCATAATCATAGCCTTATCAACTATCTTCCGCTTCCATTACTCATTATTTAAATAGCCTACCAATTCACCCATACGTCTACCACCCTTAACCATTCTATTTTGAGCCATTCACTTTGCAGGTTGTTTTGCTTCCTTCCTAGATCCACAATCATTTGAAAAGGTACAAGTACCTTACATCACATTCGGCCAAAGACATCTCCCCTCATCCAAGCATCATTTATTTTTATTTTAAGACATGTACTTTGCCGAAAAGGCATATATCTATTCGGCCAAGCCTTTACAAAATCTATAAATAGGCTTTGGCATTCATTTGTAAAATCAACCCTTTGATAAATTAAACTCTTTGTGAGATTATTCTCTCTTCAAGTTCTTTTTTAGAACTATATCGATTAAGCACGCTTAATTCTTAAGTTTGTGGAATCATCCCTTCCCTTGACACTTCTGGTTCCTAGTTCTTATAACTATAGGGTCAAAGTCCTTCCTACCATCCCTTATAAGACTTATAAGAAACGGGTCTTTGCTTCTTTATAGCATTGGTTACTTCTTAGTTTTATAAGATACTATCTGTTCATCACCATCTTCCATCACCATTTTCACGCCTATAACATCACCATAGTCCACCACCTTCACGCCAATTCCATTACCATTCCATTCCATCTTCATCTTTTCACCATTAAATTATCCTTCAATCATCATCAAGGCATTCATCCATCAACATTATTTGGAGGCCGAATTCATCAATTCTTGAAGGATTCTTCTATCATACTTCCATAGCCATCTTTGATAACATTTCTATCCATTTCCTTTTCTTATCATTTCCTTTCTTCTTTCATATTATATTTTAATCATTTCTTTCTTTAATTTTTGCAGATTACTTATCAATTCAAAGTGTAGCATTTTGGTGTCTCTCCAAGATCGGGAAACAACAAGGTTGCCAACTTCTTCATTATTGAAGAAGCCTGGTTAGCCTTACATCAAAATCATGTATTTTCAAAGGGGTTTCATCCATAGCCGAACCATCATAAGGAAAGGAAAAGCAACAACCATGGAGGAAACTGATCCGAGAACAAGTGCTTATTCTTCAAAGTGCTTGATTTGAGAATGTCTATTGATAGAATGCAAGGTTAAAGATGATTATTCTAACATTGAACATGCATATTTTTTCTTTGATTTGCAAGATGTACCAAGGGACGCCATTTTCCAAAAGAAAGGTTTAGGAGATGTGACCTTTAGGAATCTAAAAGAAATATCCATTGAGCAACAAAAGGACACAATTTTTCAGTCAAAGGATGTGTCCATCAAACAGTAAAAGGACACCATTTTTCATTCAAAGAATGTGTCTTTCGAAGAACCAATGGATGTAACCTATGAGGATTCAATGATCATTCCTATTGGAGTATTAAGAGACACCACTTTTGGGAAATCAAGGGACCTAATTATTCAAAGCAAAATTAAATGGGCATATCTCACTCAAGAGACTATTGAAGGAACACCATTTCTAACGAAACAATAACTATGGAATGGAGGAATGTTGAAAAGAAACCACCCTTTGATTTGAGGACAAATCGCTTTAAAGAAGGGGGATGATGTGATCTAATTCAACGTCAAAAATGGGCTTGCATCTCTAACCTTTCTCAATAATCTAAGGGGGATTTTCTTTAAATTAATCTTTCTTTATACCATAGTTGTGATAATAGCTTACATACATTATATTTATAGTTATGATGATGTTATTATGAATATATGAAGTTATTATTATGAACCAGATATTTACATGATTATATATTTAAATACTTAGCTTATATTATGCTTTCTTTTGTAGGTACATGTTCGACCACATGATGGGAGCTGACTTAAAGCTAGAATTGGAGTCATTGAGCTAAGGAAACTTGACTAGGACAAATCCGGGATAGGTCAAGGACATTTTGAGACAAAGTTGTCAGCTAACATCTGAGCTCATAGCTGACTTGAGATGGACTTTTAAGCTAGCTAGAGACCTCTTTTCAGTTGGAGAGTTGCACCATCATCACAGAACACTACAAATATGATCTAGGTCAATTTTTTTGGAATCGTACCTTTCTCGAAGAGTTGCCATTCCAAGAAGTACCTTTTCACAAGGAGCTGCCATAAGACTTATACACATGTCCTTCATCTATGGCCAGCTCAACTTCAGCTCAAACCCATGGGAAGTAGCCTAAATGATGAAAGGATGCTTCACAAAAATGTGTCCTTTCATAATTAGTTGTTGTCTCATTGATGACATGTCACTTAGATGCAAGATGGATGCCAAGTCATACCTAGTTGCTGATCATATTCACGCCAAGGAGGAGCCACATCATAAACTCCCTACGCCGCCCATATGAGTGCCTCATGACCAGCCCACACATGTACCATGCGTGTGGATGAAATGGGTGCCAAAATGAAGAGAGTTCTCATTATTTGGCCAAAGCATCATCTTTGTTCAAAGTTGGCGCCAAGATGAAGAGCAAGGAGACCATTCAGCCAAGGACATCCCCATTCATTAAAACAACATGTATTTACATTTAAAAGTCATGTATCTAGCCGAATGGACACCTATTTATTCGACCAAACCTATGCAAGCCTATAAATATGGCTTTGATATTCATTTGTAACTTGAACCCTTTTGATAATACAAACTCTTTGTGAGATTATTCTCTCTTAAAATTCTTTTTAGAACTATATCGATTAAGCAAGCTTTTCTAAAGTTTGTGGCGTCATTCTTTCCCTTGATACTTCTGGTTCCTACTTTATATAACTAGTGGGTCAAAGTCTTTTCATACCATCTCTTATAAGACTTATAAGAAACGGGTCTTTGCTCCTCTATAGCATTGGTTCCTTTTTAGTTTTATAAGATACTATCTATTCATCAACATCTATCCATCACCATCCTCCATCATCATCCATGCCTATATCATCATCCTTCCATTACCATCTCTTCACCATTAAATCATCCTTCATTCATCAACAAGACATTTCATCACCACCATTTGGAGGCCGAAGTCAACATCCCTTGAAGGAGATTTATTCAACATTTTCGCAGCCCACTTTGATATCATTTCTTTCCATTTCCTTACTTATCATTTCCTTTCTTCTTCCATATTCCATTTTAATCATTTATTTCTTTGACTTTTTTCAGATTACTTATTGATTCAAAGTGTAGCATTTGGTGTCACTACTAGATCGGGAAACAATAAGTTTGCCAACTTCTCCATTATTGAAGAAGACTAGTTAGCCTTATATTAGGTGGCATAGGATGCTTATGGTGTGGCTCCTCCTTGGCGTGAAGATAAACAACAAACTAGGTCTGACTTGGCATCCAACTTGCATCTAGGTGGATGGCATCAATAGAGCAGCAACTTATTATGAAAGGTCACATTTGTGTAAGGCAACCATTCATCATTTGAGATACTTCCCATGTGTTTGAGCTGAAGATGAGCTGGCAATAGTTCAAGGACATATAGATGAGTCTTAGGATAACTCCTTGTGGTAAGGCACCTCTTCGCGAAAATGTAAGAATCCACAAAAATGGACCTAGACCATATTTGAAGTGCTCTATGTGGTAGTGGTGGTGGTGAAACTCTCCAGTTGAAGTGAGGTCTCTAGCTAGCTCAAAAGTCCAGCTCAAGTTAGCTATGAGCTCGGGGGTCAACTAACAACTTTGTCCTAAAATGATCTTGTGTTATCCCATAGTTTTCTTAGTCAAATTTCCTTTGCTCATGGACTCCAATGCTAGCTTTAAATTAGCTCCCATCATATGGCTAAATATGTACCTACAAAAGAAAACATAATATCAGCTAAATAATATAAGGTATAATCATATAATATGTGGTTCATAGATTATATTATATGTTAATATGAAACATAGTATATAATCTATTGTTTGGGGAAGCATTTTTAAATGATTCAAAGGTTTTAATGCATTTGGTTGTAAGAGCTTCCTTGAACAGTTTGGCTCTTGATCGAGAGATTGGTCCTTGTGGAATTACTTCTATATCCTTTGAAGATGGCATTGGTGTGCTAAAATAACATGCATTATTAGCTTATAAGTTCACAAACATGCACAATAGCAAGGTATTTCATTAAATCCAGCTCATTTCCTTTTATTTACCGTATTTCTTTACACATATATGTACATGGAGGCACAACACGCATTAGGGACACTTGAGGGAGTATTTGGCACTCTATGGCAGCTCACAATCTCTATAACAGCTTGTGGAAGATAATGTAAAGCTCAATTCAGCTGAATGAGCTAAGGGCTAGCTAAACTTAGCTCATTTGACTAAAGGAAGCTAGGTTGTTAAAAGTGATCAAATGGGAAGCTGACGGTTTCTAGGAGAGGTACTAAGAAACCAAGGAGGTCTCGGCTATGAAGCTCATTCACCACTAGCCTTTGCATTGTTAGCTAGCTATACACTTAAGCAAGCTTGGAGGAGAACCCATGCACGAACAAGGTGATGCACATGACCAGCCTTCATCCTATGCACAAGGCTACACCACAAGGCTCTCTAGAACTCCCATGTGCATGCCATATCACCAACAAGGCGTGTGCATACGTGTGACTACCCCCTAGGTGCACCAAATATCCAACCAACATTATCATTCGACCAAAACATGTGTTGCTTCATTTGGGTGCCAAAACTGAAAAGATTCAAGGACTATTCGACCAAGGCTTATAACTCTCCATTCCAACTGAAACATCCCATGTGGTTCTAGGTAATTTTCAAATAATTATGTATTTTTAAAAGGACACAAAGGCTGGTTGAACAACCATGTATCCATTCGACCATATCCCTTCATTTATATAAATAGGCTAGTCCTATTTCTTTGTAGACACACCTTTCGTATAATTTATTCAAGTGAGATTTATCTCTTTTCTCAAACTTTTATTGACTTATCAAATATTTTTATACTTGTGGCATCAACCCCTTTCATTTGATACTTGTGATTCCTAGATTATTATCTAGTGGGTCAAAAGTCCTTTTACCACCCCTTAAATAGACTTATAAGGTTGGGTATTTGTTCTCCTATAACATTGGTTCTTTCTTAGTTTATTTAAGATACTATCTTACTCTTTATTTTATTTCATAAGCCCAAACCATTACCATATCAATTATACTTCTGCTACTAATCTCATATCAGAAAATAGCCTTCCATTTTCATCTACATCAATTACTATCTTAGTAAATATGTGAATATAATAATGCAATAAGTAATATAAAGATGTAAACATTTGAAGTTAGTTTGTAGCTAATACAGTTCAACCTAGCCTCACTTGGATGGATGGTGAAGTCAAGGTTGTACCTTCGATTTTTTCGATCTAGGAAACCAACAAGGATCTTGCAGAAAAAAGAAAGCTCAAAATAAAATGGTTAAATGGAAGTAATGAAATGGAAAGATAAATATGGAAGATGAATATATATAAGTTGGTTATATTTTAAAGGAAATGATGAAGTATGGTAATGAAAGTAGAATGAAGGCGATGGAGATGAAGATGAAAGGTAGTATCTCAAAGAAGACTCAAAGAAGAACCAATGTTAAAGAACAAAGACCCAAACTTTATATTTCTTCTTTAAGTGGTCGTAAACAAGGAACTTTGACCAACTATCCATAAAGAGATAGGAACCAAAAGTATCAGGGATAAATAGATAGGGGTTACGCCACAAGCATAAGCTTGATAAGTCGATAAAGTTCACTTAAGAACTAAAGAGGGAAACTCTAAAAAGTATTTGATTAAACAAAGTCAATTCATTTTTTTTACAAAAGAAAGCTAAACTATTTATAAGCCTAAGGAATCCTAAGATGCACGTACAAGCTTTTGTGAGTGAACATTCATGGATGAATGTTTATCCTTTAAGTAGATACAAAAGATGGCTTAGGTGAATGAATTTGATGAATGGATGTTCATCTTTTAATGCAATGCATCCTTTGGCCGAATTCATCCCTCCTTGTGTGAACTTGTTGATTTGTCTTCTATGGATGAATGTTTATGAATGTAAACATAATATCAAAAATAAAGAAAAACACAAAAGAAGAAATTCAATAAAAGAGAAGAAAAACAAAACAAAAGAAGGTTTATTGCAATTCAAAGATCAAAAATAGTGGAGTCAAACATAAATCAACCATACTTGAAGAAGATATCCTTATTGTTTCTCGAGAAAAGGTGTAGTAAGTGTTGTTCTTGGATATATATTTTATTCTTTCATTTTTTTTCTAAATCATTTCCTTTATTTCTATATTCTTTCTATCCTAACCTAAATTGCAACCGATGCACACAAGAGAGAAAGAACTTGTTTTAATCTTGAGTTAGTTATTTTAAAGGATCTAACAAGAGAGATTGAGTGGTAAAATGCATAATGAGAGAGTGAGATCAGAAGGAGAATTGATAAAATCCAAATATATATTCTCGAGGGTAAACACGAGAGTTGAGTGGAGTGATCTATCAACTTTCTTTGGAATGAAATTGTGAGGCTTTGTGATTGTTCTGGCAATGTTTTATATTTTCTTTATTATTATCACTAACAATGTCACAAGTTTTGTTAGAACTTCCTACTACTTCAGGACAAATCTTACTTGTTAAAAGGAATCAAAACATTTAATCCATAGAGGACAATCAAAGGGAAAACATCTTTCATACCCGCTGTCATGTAAACAACAAAGTTTGTTTCATTATTATCGATGGAGAAAGTTGTACCAATGTTGCGAATATACTCATGGTGGAAAAACTCGGATTAAATACAATCAAGCACTCAACACCATACAAGTTAAAATGGTTAAATGAGGTGATGTAAGGCACTTGTACCTCTTCAATTGATTATGGATCTAGGAAGGAAGCAAAACAACCTGCACAAGTGAATGGCTCAAAAGAGATGGTTAAGGGTGGTAGACATAAGGGTGAATAGGTGGGCTATTTAATAAATGAGAGATGGAAGCGGAAAATGATTGATATGGCTATGGGTTATGGTTAATGAAACAAAGCGATGGTTGTGAGTATAGTATCTTAAAGAAGGCTCAAAGAAGAACAAATGCTATAGAGAGAAAAGACCCATACTTTATATTACTTCTTTAAGGGGTGGTATGAAGGACTTTGACACACTAGTTATAAGAACTAGGAACCAGAAGTATCAAGGGGAAGGGGTTGATGCCACAAGTATTAAAAATACTTGATAAGTCGATAAAAGTCACCAGGACTTAAGAAAGAGAATAATCTCACTTGTATTAATCAAAAAGGTCTGAATACAAATGTGATGTAAGGCTAACCAGGCTTCTTCAATAATGGAGAAGTTGACAACCTCGTTGTTTCCCTATCTAGGAGAGACACCAAATGCCACACTTGAATCAATAAGTAATATGCACAAAATTAAAAGAAAGAAATGATTAAAATGGAATATGAAAGAAGAAAGGAAATGATAGGAAAGAAAATGTGATACAGTTCAACCTAGCCTCACTTGGATGGATGGTGAAGTCAAGGTTGTACCTTTGATTGTTTCGATCTAGGAAAGCAACAAGTATCCTGTACAAACAAGAAAGCTAAAAAAATGGTTAAATGGAAGTAATGAAATGGAAAGATAAATATGACAGCGGAAAATATATATAAGTTGGTGATATGTTTAAAGGAAATGATGAAGTATGGTAATGGAAGTAGAATGAAGGTGATGGAAATGAATATGAAAAGTAGTATCTCAAAGAAGACTCAAAGAAGAATCAATGTTAAAGAACAAAGACCCAGACTTTATATTGCTTCTTTAAGGGATGGTAAACAAGAACTTTGACCCACTATCTATAAAGAGATAGGAACCAGAAGTATCAGGATGACATAGATAGGGGTGACGCCACAAGCATAAGCTTGATAAGTCGATAAAGTTCACTTAAGAACTAAAGAGAGAAACTCTCACAAATATTTGATTAAACAAAGTAAATTGGTTTCTTTTACAAATGAATGGAAATCTATTTATAGGCCTAAGAGTGCATGGTGTGAATACAAAACATTTAATGAGTGAACCTTCATGGATGAGTGTTCATACTTTAAGTAGATACAAAGCATGGCTTAGGTGAATGAATTTTGATGAATGGATGTTCATCTTTTAATGGAATACATCCTTTGGCCGAATTCATCACACCTTGTATGAACTTGTTGATTTGTCTTCTATGGATGAATGTTCATGAATGTATCTTGGCTGAAATTCTTCCCCCTTGTGTGAACATGACTATTTGGCTTCTTGCATGAATATGTATGAATGGATGAATTTAAAAGCCTTTTAATGAATCCTTGCACCTCCTCACAAATGTTCTAATTCATTTTAATATTTTTTTCTCGTCCATGCATGTCTTCATTAATTCCTCCCATGCATAAGTCCTTTGAAGGAGATGAATGGTTGCAAATCCCGTATTAATTTCCAGCCTGCACTGTCTTTAGTAATCTGGGCATATCTCAAGCTCCCGATATCGACTTGATGTGATTCAAAATGCGTTGGAAATCTACAAGATAGGGGATTAAATGTTAAGAATACTTCATCACCCAAAGATGCTTGTAACATGTTCAAAAATGTAGATCAATCTGACTGACATGAACTGTCCAACCAACTCTTCAATTGCCTTTAGTCTTCTTAGCATCCAATGACCCTAGACAAAGTATGTAAACAAATAATTAGATAGGAATTGAGCTATGATAAATATGAATGCATGCTTCCACATATGTTAATAATGCAAATGAGCTAACTATGAATGCATATGCATTGAATGAGTTATATAAAGATGTGAATTAATAATTCATGCATGAATATCATATATTATACATATAAATGATAGCATGTAACATTCAAGCATAATTAAGAATAAGATAAACATATTCACATGACATGTAATGCATAAATAAGTAAATAAATAATAAAATAAGGCAAGACTCCCTTATAATCATCATGGAAGAACTTCAAAGTTGTGAGCATGTTTTGTTTGAACTTGGTGGTCGGTAGGATCACATCATCCCCCCTTCTGATGTGATCACGCCCACATCAGATCCCGAAGTCATGCCTCAAGGTCCCATTACCAGATCAAGGGCCAAACAATTCAGGGAAGTACTCTTAACTAAGTGCCTTGAGACTTTTGATTCATTTAATAACTTGACACCCTCCGACGTTAAGTTATATAATGTATCGACAGTTAATAATTTAGTTTGAACTTTCCATGCATATAGTTATATTTGCATTGCATGCATACATTCGTGGAGTTCATCTCAACATAATTTTTATATATATAGTTCATTTACATGCACATCATTATTTTCGTACTAAGCATTGAAGCATGTTGCATTCATTTTGTCATATAGCATTTCACGTGTAAGCTCATGTTGTTCATGTTTGAATTTCATATAGCATATCACGTGTAGTTTATATTTGCATGCAATTTGTCATCCATCATTTTTCACGTAGGAACACCCTTTGCCTCTAGAGATTCTCACGTGATAATCATGCCATTTAAATAAACAAAGAACTAAGGCTCTTCCCAACATGCACGGCAGCACTTGTTTTTGTTTATAACAACACTAATACGTGTTTAATGGAACTTGTAGGGAACACAAAGTTCATGTCCCATGATGAACGGTTTTTTTGGATTCTTGAATATAATTCCACCATAAACACGTCAAGTGGGCCATTAAAATATGGGCAAACATTGGCAGCACATTCCATCACTTAAAGGAGTATGAGTGGATCATCCACTTATTCAACAATTCACGTGAACTTGAAAGTCATCAATTCCAGCTCCTTTACACGGCATACAAGGATAAGTGGGGTAGCATCATAAACAATTCATAAAGTTCAATTAGCACTAAGGAAGCTTCACGTGCACTTTCTGTTTTGAAGATTATTCACATAGCAAAAGAAGACAACCCATGTGTTTAAAGCATTTCTTGTCTAGTTGTCTCCACTTTGTCTTTATCTCCACGAGACATTCGGCTATGACTTTCACTCATCCTTTTTGACCAGAATTCTTGCATCAAGTTGTGCTCAATACGTGTCCAATGTTTTCAACTTCAACAAGGCATCATACGTGACAAAACAAGAATCACCAAGTGGGGAAGGAATTCGGCTAGAAACCATGATTCACCAATATGCCCGAAAACAATCCCTAAAATACGCATGAAACTTTGCCTTTGGAAGTTTGTTTAGGAATTGTAAATTGAAGGCCACGTGAAGCAATATTCGTCCATGCAAAGCTATATCATCCATGCATATTACATCCTATAAAATGGACTTAGATTTTGTATTTTAAAAAAACAACTTTTTATGAATAAAATCTTTGTGAGTTATTCTCTCAAATTGGTTCTTCTTAGAACTATTTTCTTGACATTTCAAGACTGCTCTTGTTGTGTTAAGTTTGTGATACTTAGGGTTCTTAGATTGCTATCTAACGGGTCCAAGTCCTTGAACATTGAACATATAAGGTCCGGGTTTATACTCCTATAGTATAAGTTCTTCCTTGTTCCTTGTTATATCCAAATTACCACTATCCTAAATTTCATTACCACATCTATCCTTCATCCTTCATTATTCAATTTCGTTCATAACCATATCCATATTACACCACCATCTTTATTACTATCAAGTAAATTTGCTATAGAGGAATTGCTTACTTCGTTCTAGATCCGGTACAATCGAAGAGGTCTCCAATCGACGGACTGACTCGTATCATATGGTATCTGATCAAAGGCGAACCAAGTAAGAAATTCATCCTGAAAAGTAAAAAAAAATATCCGAAAATTCAAAAAAAAAAAAGAAAAGAAAAGAAAAATCTCGTTTTGAGCTAAAGAGAAATACTATGATATTGTATTCTTCAAAATAGAAATGCTTTGAGCTTTGATTCAATCCAAAACGCAACATCTTTGATTGTATTGGTGACGTTCTGTTGTAAGCATTTCTTTGTAGTAAGTTTACTAATCACTTTCATTTTTTTTCTTTCTTTATTTTCCTTTGAATTTTAGCCTTCCTTTTCATTATTTTTCCAGTTGCCATTAACCTTTGTTGTTTCCTTTAAGCCGACACACTTGACAGATTTTTGAAAGATCGAATTTAGTTCGTAAAAGAACTGACTACGAGGAATGAGTGGAAAAGGCACATTGAGTGTGTAAGATCAGAAGGGGTGACAGAAAAGAGCCATTAAAAGTTTCTCCCGAGTGAAACACGAGTGTTGAGCGATTGAGTGTCAATTCTGATTTTTTGGAGCGAAATTGTGAGAATCTTTGTGTGTATATTGTAAGGTCCTATATACACTAATTATTTTCTTTGTGTGTTGTTTTGTTTTATTTGATTTAATATGACAGGTTCTAGTGATAACCAACCAGGTGACCAACCACCAAATTTGCAAATGCAAGCCATTACACGTGAGATACAAAAAATGATAAGGGTTGAACTTGAGGCTCTACATTCTAGAATGGATAAGAGTGAGGGAGAATCCCAAATGCATCATCATGAAGAGATAAATGATGAAAACGAAATTGATCAACCTCCAAGAACCAATCAGAGACATGGTCGTACACTTGATGATAATTTGGCTAACATAAAAGTGGCGATTCCATCTTTTCAGGGACGAACAGATCCTGATGCATATTTGGCATGGGAGAGTAAAGATGAGCATGTTTTCGAGTGTTATAATTACTCAGAACAAAAGAAGGTTCGTTTGGCAGCAATGGAGTTTGTTGATTACGCTCTCATTTGGTAGGATCAATTACTAATCAGTAGAAGAAGAACCGGAGAAGGTCCAGTGAACACGTGGACAGAAATGAAGCGAATCATGAGGAAACAGTTTGTTCCATTTCATTATCAACGTGATTTATTTCAAAAGTTACAAAACTTGAAACAGGGAAATCGAAGTGTTGAAGATTATTTCAAGGAAATGGAAATGGCCATGATGCGTGCAAATATGGAGGAAGACAAAGAAGCAACTATGGCACGTTTTCTTGCAGGGTTGAATTTTGAGATTGCTAACGTTGTTGAGTTACAGCATTATGTTGAGTTGGATGACATGGTGCATATGACCATCAAAATTGAAAGACAACAGCGTAGAAAGTCTTCTTACCGAGGTAATACTCCTTCTAAAGTTTCCTTTAATCCATCTGTTACTCCTAACAATGCTAGGAAGCAAGCACCATTTAAGATTAAGGAAAAAGCGGAGACGAGTAGTCCAAAACCTCTCGTTGTTGAAAATGGACGTGGAAAGAAACAGATACAAACAGAACGCACAAGAGACATCCAATGTTTCAAATGCCTTGGTAGAGGGCATATTGCAAGTCAGTGTCCTAACCGAAGGACAATGATGACACGTATGAATGGGGAAATAGAGTCCGAATCTGACAATGATGAGCAAGACACCCCTTTGATGGATGATGATGAGGATGACGATCAAATACAGACTTATGCAACCGGAGAAGCACTTGTGGTTAAAAGGAGCTTGAATGCACAACCAATCCGAGATGAGCAACAACGCGAGAACATCTTTCACACAAGATGTCTTGTGAATGACAAGGTATGTGTTGTAATTATTGATAGCGGTAGTTGTACTAACATTGCAAGTACTGTTATGGTTGATAAGCTAGGTCTGAAGACGACAAAGCACCCTAACCCATACAAACTACAGTGGTTAAATGATGCTGGAGAGTTAAGGGTCACCAAACAAGTTCTTATCCCATTTTCCATTAGAAAATACAAGGATGAAGTGATGTGTGACGTTGTGTCGATGGATGCCACTCACTTATTGTTGGGACGTCCATGGCAGTTTGACAAGAAGGTAATGCATGATTGGTTCACCAATAGGTATTCGTTCATGAATGCAGGAAAACAAATCACTTTAGCCTCTTTGACGCCAAGTCAAGTACAAGAAGATCAAGTTCGTCTGAAGAAGAACAGCGAAGAAGCAAAGGGGAAGAAGAAGATAAATGTTTATGCAAGCAGAAAAGAAATCAGGAAGTTTCTTTCCTCTCAACAATCTTTACTCGTTTTATTGTATAAAGATCATTGTTTGTTGGCTGAAATTCCCCCTGATTTGCCTATGTCTATTACATCTCTTTTGCAAGATTTTAAAGATGTGTTTCCTGAAGAAATTCCAGATGGATTACCACCAATTAGAGGGATTGAACATCAAATTGATTTCATCCCTGGAGCTACCATTCCAAATAGACCAGCCTACCGGAGTAATCCTAATGAAACAAAGGAGTTACAGAAACAAGTCAAAGAGTTGTTGGACAAAGGATACATTCGAGAAAGTTTAAGCCCTTGTGCTGTACTAGTTTTGTTGGTACCAAAAAAAGATGGAACTTGGAGAATGTGTGGATTGTAGAGGTGTAAACCAGATCACTATTAAATATAGGCATCCTATACCTCGATTGGATGATATGCTTGATGAACTTAGTGGAGCCAGCATCTTCTCCAAAATTGATTTGAAAAGCGGCTATCATCAGATTAGGATGAGGGAAGGAGATGAGTGGAAAACCGCATTTAAGACGAAACAAGGTTTGTATGAATGGTTAGTCATGCCTTTTGGCTTAACTAACGCTCCTAGTACTTTTATGCGTCTAATGAATCATGTCCTTCGGCCTTACATCGGTAAGTTTTGCGTTGTTTACTTTGATGATATCCTAATTTACAGTAAATCCTTGAGCGAACATGCTGAACATTTAAGGATTATTCTAAGCACTTTAAGAGGAGAGCATTTATATGCTAATCTCAAGAAGTGTGCTTTTTGTACTAACCAAGTTACCTTCTTAGGTTTTATTGTTAGTTCACAGGGACTAGCAGTTGATCCAGAAAAGATTAAGGCAATTCAAGAATGGCCAGAACCGGTCAACGTAAGTCAAGTTTGAAGCTTTCATGGATTAGCCAGTTTTTACAGAAGGTTTGTACCAAACTTCAGTTCAATTGTCGCCCCCTTAACTGGGATTATCAAGAAGAATTCAAACTTCTGTTGGGGCAAAGAACAAGATGAAGCCTTCAAGGAACTTAAGGATTATTTGACAAAGGCTCCCCTATTAGCCTTGCCAAACTTTGATAAGACATTTGAAGTTGAATGTGACGCCTCCGGGATTGGAATTGGTGCTGTTTTGAGTCAAGAAGGAAAACCGATCGCTTACTTTAGCGAGAAGCTGAATGGTGTAACCTTGAATTATCCCGTCTATGACAAAGAGATGTATGCCCTCATTCGAACATTAGAGACTTGGCAGCACTACTTATTGCCAAGGGAATTCGTGATACACACTGATCATGAAGCGTTAAAACACATCAAGGGACAACACAAGCTCAACAAGAGACATGCCAAATGGGTCGAGTTTCTTGAATCATTCCCCTATGTCATCCGTTATAAGAAAGGAAAGGATAATATTGTGGCAGATGCTCTTTCACGCAGGTATGTGCTACTTAACACTTTGGATTCCAAACTCCTTGGTTTTTCATTTATTAAAGAACATTATGCTACTGACTTGGACTTTGGAGAGGTATATAAGTTATGTGAAACAGGGGCTCACGAAAAATATTATCAGCATGAAGGGTATCTTTTCAAGGAAGGTAGACTTTGTATTCCGCAAGGTTCCATGCGAGAAGTGTTAACCAAAGAAGCCCATGAAGGGGGACTTATAGGACACTTTGGCGTTGAAAAGACACTTAACATCTTGAAAGAACACCTCTTTTGGCCAAAGATGAAGAGGTATGTTGAAAAGGTATGTGAAAGGTGTCTAGTTTGTAAAAGGGCAAAATCAAAGGTCAAGCCTCATGGGCTATACCAACCATTGCCAATACCAACCATACCATGGGTAGATGTCTCTATGGATTTTGTTTTAGGTTTACCTCGAACCAAAAATGGGAAGGATGCGATATATGTGGTGGTTGACCGATTTTCTAAGATGGCTCATTTTATACCCTGTAACAAAACTGATGATGCTATTCACATTGCAAACTTATTCTTCAAAGAGGTGGTGAGGTTACATGGCCTTCCTCGAACCATTATCTCGGATAGAGATGTCAAATTTCTGAGCCACTTTTGGAGGACTTTGTGGGGTAAGCTTGGCACAAAGCTACTCTTTTCTACTACTTGTCATCCTCAAACGGATGGGCAAACAGAAGTCGTCAATAGAGTCTTGTCAACGTTACTCAGATTGATAATCAAGAAGAACATCAAGACTTGGGAGGAATGTCTACCACACGTGGAGTTTGCATATAATCGAACCAAACATTCGGCGACAAAATTTTCTCCATTTGAGGTAGTGTATGGTTTCAATCCTTTAACTCCTTTGGACTTACTTCCTTTATCTTGTGATCAAATATTGAACAGAGATGGAAAGGACAAGGCAGAATTTGTTAAGAAACTCCATCAACAAGTCAAGGACAATATTGAAAGAAGAACTAGACAATATGAGCAGCAATCGAACAAAGGAAGGAAAAAGGTAACTTTTGAGGCAGGATATTGGGTTTGGGTACACTTCAGAAAGGAGAGATTTCCAAATCAAAGAAAATCCAAATTATTACCCCGAGGAGATGGTCCATTCCAGATTATGGAAAAGATCAATGACAATGCATACAAGCTAGAGTTTCCCGGTGAGTTTGGTGGCGTTAATGCTTCATTCAACATTGCAGACTTAACACCCTTTGAGGATGGAGACGATTTGGGGACAAATCGCTTTAAAGAAGGGGGGATGATGTGATCACGCCCACATCAGATCCCGAAGTCATGCCTCAAGGTCCCATTACCAGATCAAGGGCCAAACAATTCAGGGAAGTACTCTTAACTAAGTGCCTTGAGACTTTTGATTCATTTAATAACTTGACACCCTCCGACGTTAAGTTATATAATGTATCAACAGTTAATAATTTAGTTTGAACTTTCCATGCATATAGTTATATTTGCATTGCATGCATACATTCGTGGAGTTCATCTCAACATAATTTTTATATATATAGTTCATTTACATGCACATCATTATTTTCGTACTAAGCATTGAAGCATGTTGCATTCATTTTGTCATATAGCATTTCACGTGTAAGCTCATGTTGTTCATGTTTGAATTTCATATAGCATATCACGTGTAGTTTATATTTGCATGCAATTTGTCATCCATCATTTTTCACGTAGGAACACCCTTTGCCTCTAGAGATTCTCACGTGATAATCATGCCATTTAAATAAACAAAGAACTAAGGCTCTTCCCAACATGCACGGCAGCACTTGTTTTTGTTTATAACAACACTAATACGTGTTTAATGGAACTTGTAGGGAACACAAAGTTCATGTCCCATGATGAACGGTTTTTTTGGATTCTTGAATATAATTCCACCATAAACACGTCAAGTGGGCCATTAAAATATGGGCAAACATTGGCAGCACATTCCATCACTTAAAGGAGTATGAGTGGATCATCCACTTATTCAACAATTCACGTGAACTTGAAAGTCATCAATTCCAGCTCCTTTACACGGCATACAAGGATAAGTGGGGTAGCATCATAAACAATTCATAAAGTTCAATTAGCACTAAGGAAGCTTCACGTGCACTTGCTGTTTTGAAGATTATTCACATAGCAAAAGAAGACAACCCATGTGTTTAAAGCATTTCTTGTCTAGTTGTCTCCACTTTGTCTTTATCTCCACTAGACATTCTGCTATGACTTTCACTCATCCTTTTTGACCAGAATTCTTGCATCAAGTTGTGCTCAATACGTGTCCAATGTTTTCAACTTCAACAAGGCATCATACGTGACAAAACAAGAATCACCAAGTGGGGAAGGAATTCGGCTAGAAACCATGATTCACCAATATACCCGAAAACAATCCCTAAAATACGCATGAAACTTTGCCTTTGGAAGTTTGTTTAGGAATTGTAAATTGAAGGCCACGTGAAGCAATATTCGTCCATGCAAAGCTATATCATCCATGCATATTACATCCTATAAAATGGACTTAGATTTTGTATTTAAAAAAAAACTTTTTATGAATTAAAATCTTTGTGAGTTATTCTCTCAAATTGGTTCTTCTTAGAACCATTTTCTTGACATTTCAAGACTGTTCTTGTTGTGTTAAGTTTGTGATACTTAGGGTTCTTAGATTGCTATCTAACGGGTCCAAGTCCTTGAACGTTGAACATATAAGGTCCGGGTTTATACTCCTATAGTATAAGTTCTTCCTTTTTCCTTGTTATATCCAAATTACCACTATCCTAAATTTCATTACCACATCTATCCTTCATCCTTCATTATTCAATTTCGTTCATAAACATATCCATATTACACCACCATCTTTATTACTATCAATTAATTTTGCTATAGAGGAATTGCTTACTTTGTTCTAGATCCGGTACAATCGAAGAGGTCCCCAATCGACGGACTGACTCGTATCACCTTCTTTAAGGCGATTTGTCACCAAATCGATGCTTGGTACATAAGGGAACAACTTTGATCTTCGTTTGAATGGAAATTCTTTCATTCTCATCTTGCATCGTTTTCTTTGGTCAAAATGCTTCACATGTTCAAGTCTTTGCTTTTGAATCAACAATCTGAAAAATAGAACAAAGTTAGAAGTAGATAATTTAGAATCAAAGAAAAGGAAAGGATTAAATTCATGAATGAATGAGTTTGGACTCTTAATGTTCTCCATGGTTAGGTTCATTGAATCTTCCCTTTTATAAGGTGCATTCGATCTTGAGTATGAGGTGGATGTACTTTGAAGGTTAATGAACATGTTCTTTATAATTTCAACTGACACATCTTTTGGAATTTCAAAAGATATGATGCTTGAATCATCTTGAATGTCCCTTGGAATGACCTGCAAATTCAAAGAATGAATAGAAGAAAAAAATTGATTAGTATAAAGAAAAACTTCCTTTTCCTCGCATTCTTTTATTTCATGCTCATGTTTTTCAACACACTTATCTTCACTCTCAATGCTCTTACTCTCATTTTCAATTACTCCAATGGCTTTCTCACGAAAAATCACACTCTCATTTTCAACTCCAAATGTCTTGGTTTTCTCACAATGTTCTTCTTTGATTTGTACATGTTCAACTCCATCATATCTTTTAACCACAACCTCACTTGGAATCTTTTCATTTTCTCTTCCACACGTACTTCCCCCTTTGCTCCCAAATTCAATCTTTTCAACTTTCTCATTTTCGACTCCAACGTTTCTCACATCAATTTTCTCATTTTCATTTTGATCTCCCTCCACTGTTATTTGTTTCTCACGTGAAACTTCTCTTTCGACTTTCTTCATGTCTTTAGTTTTCTTCCATCCCTCTATACGTGATTTGACGATAACTTGGTATTCATGGACTTGATTTGGGCACATTGGAACCAACACGATCTTTCTCCCTTGGTGTTTGAATGAATATTTGTTGGAGAACCCATCATAAAATGCTTGTTTATCGAACTGCCAAGGACGTCCAAGGAGTAAATGGCTTGAATTCATAGAAACAACATCACACAAAACTTCATCTTCATATCCCCCAATTGAAAATGACACATGTACTTGCTCATGACTTCTAACTCTTCGTCTTCATTTAATCCTTGCAAAACATATGGACTGGGATGTTTGAATGTTAAAAGCCCAAACTTTAATCAGAGCTAAGGTGGATTGCAACAAGAACAAGCAAAAACAACATCCTACCATTCAATAAAAAGAGAATCAAAAAGAGAAGTGCCAAAAGAAAAAAAAATCAGCAAGTTAATCCCAACATCAACAAGGGATTCCAAGTGTAGAAAAACTAAAGAAAGGAAACAAAGAAATCAAAATGCAAAGAAGTGGCAAAGGTGACAAGCAACATCATTATTTCAACCGATCCTAAGGAAGTCTTCAAGACCTTTGATTGTTCTTCTAGGAAGGTGGTGAGTATCTTTGCATAGTAAGTGAACCTTTCTTTATTTTTATTCCTTTTTTAAGACCACCCTTCATTATTTAATCTTTCTACCTTTCTATTTAAGAACTTTACAAGAGAGGAACGAGTGGAAAAAGGCTAATCGAGTGTGTGAGATCAGAAGGGGAATTGAAAAAGCCAGTTTATATTCCCGAGTGCAAAAACGAGCATTGAGTGGAGCATCATCATTTTTTGGAGTGATCGTGAGGATTTGTGAGTGATTATTGGTAAGGTCCTTTCAACTTATTCAACTATTAATTTTTCACTAACAATTCTCCTATCTTTCGAATGGATTACGAACAACAAAGGAGGAATCCATTTCATACTCGTTTTCATGTGAATGATAAAGTATGCCTTGTAGCCATTGATGGTGGTAGTTGTGCAAATCTTGCAAGCACATACATGGTTGAGAAGTTGGGGCTTATAACATTCAAACATCCCAGTCCATATGTTTTGCAAGGATTAAATGAAGATGAAGAGTTAGAAGTTATAGAGCAAGTACGTGTGTCATTTTCAATTGGGGGATATGAAGATGAAATTTTATGTGATGTTATTTCTATGAAAATCAAGCCATCTACTCCTTGGACGTCCTTGGCAGTTTGATAAACGAGCATTGTATGATGGAGAAAGATCGCGTTGGTTCCAATGTGCCCAAATCAAGTCCATGAATGCCAAGTTATCATCAAATCACGTATAAAGGAATGGAAGAAAGCTAAAGCCATGAAGAAAGTTGAAAGAGAAGTTTCACGTGAGAAACAAATAACAATGGAGGGAGATCAAAATGAAAATGAGAAAATTGAAGTGAAAAACGTTGGAGTCGAAAATGAGAAAGTTGAAAAGATTGAATTTGGGAGCAAAGGGGGAAGTACGTGTGGAAGAGAAAATGAAAATAGTCCAAGTGAGGTTGTGGTTAAAAGATATGATGGAGTTGAACATGCACAAATCAAAGAAGAACATTGTGAGAAAACCAAGACATTTGGAGTTGAAAATGAGAGTGTGATTTTTCATGAGAAAGCCATTGGAGTAATTGAAAATGAGAGTAAGAGCATTGAGAGTAAAGATGAGTGTGTTAAAAAACATGAGCATGAAAGAAAAGAATGCGAGGAGAAGGAAGTTTTTCTTTATACTAATCAATTTTTTTCTTCTATTCATTCTTTGAATTTACAGGTTATTCCAAGGGTCATTCAAGATGATTCAAGCATCATATCTTTTGAAATTCCAAAAGATGTGTCACTTGAAATTATAAAGAACATGTTCATTAACCTTCAAAGTACATTCACCTCATACTCAAGATCGAATGCACCTTATAAAAGGGAATATTCAATGAACCTAACCATGGAGAACATTAAGAGTCCAAACTCATTCATTCATGAATTTAATCCTTTCCTTTCCTTTGATTCTAAATTATCTACTTCTAACTTTGTTCTATTTTTCAGATTGTTGATTCAAAAGCAAAGACTTGAACATGTGAAGCATTTTGAGCAAAGAAAACGATGCAAGATGAGAATGAAAGAATTTCCATTCAAAAGAACATCAAAGTTGTTCCCTTATGTACCAAGCATCGATTTGGGGATAAATCGCCTTAAAGAAGGGGGGGATGATGTGATCCTACCGACCAACAAGTTCAAACAAAACATGCTCACAACTTTGAAGTTCTGCCTTGTTGATTCTAAGGGAGTCTTACCTTATTTTATTATTTATTTACTCATTTATGCATTACATGTCATGTGAATATGTTTATCTTATTCTTAATTTTTGCTTGAATATTATATGCTGTCATTTATATGTATAATATATGATATTCATGCATGACTTATTAATTCACATCTTTATATAACTCATTCAATGCATATGCATTCATAGTTATCTCATTTGCATTATTAACACAGGTGTAAGCATGCATTCATAATTATCATAGCTCAATTCCTATCTAATTATTTTTTTACATACTTTGTCTAGGTTCATTGGATGCTAAGAAGACTAAAGGCAATTGAAGAGTTGGTTGGACAGTTCACGTCAGTCAGATTGATCGTCATTTTTGAACATGTTCCAAGTATATTTGGGTGCTAAAGTCTCTTAACATTTAATCCCCCATCTCTTATCTTTTCAACACACTTTGAATTGTATCAATCTGATATTGGGAGCCCAAGATATGCCCAGATTACTGAAGACACTGTAGGCTATAAACAAGTACGGGATTTACAACCAAATGAAGAGCCATTTTCACACCTGATGCATTTCCACCTTCATGAATCCATTAATGGCGTGTACAATCATACAAGGAGGCTAAAGGACTTGTTCACATTCAAGGGAGATGGATGCATTATTTTTCAAACTGATTCATCAAATCCAAGTGCATGAAGGGAGCCTATGAGTCACATTTCACAATTGGTGCATGCATTCCAAAGGGGGCTGAACATACAATGAAACATTCCCCCAAATTCATGCAAGGAAATTAACCAACATGTTCACATCAAGAGAGGATGAATTGGACTATGAAGATGTATTCACTTAAATGGATGAACATTCATTTATTTTATTAGTCCATGAACTTGCATAGGGGACGTACATTGTATCTACTTAAGGATGAACATTCATCCATGAATGTTCAATCATTAAATCTTGTATGTGCATCCTAGACATCTCTTAGGCCTATAAATAGCTTTCCATTTCATTTGTAAAAACCAATTTACTTTGTTTAATCAAATATTTGTGAGAGTTTCTCTCTTTAGTTCTTAAGTGAACTTTATCGACTAATCAAGCTTATGCTTGTGGCGTCACCCCTATCTATGTCACCCTGATACTTCTGGTTCCTATATCTTTATAGATTATGGGTCTTTGTTCTTTAACATTGGTTCTTCTTTGAGTCTTTTTTGAGATACTACTTTTCATATTCATCTCCATCACCTTCATTCTACTTCCATTACCATATTTCATCATTTCCTTTAAACATATCACCAACTTATATATATTTTCCACTGTCATATTTATCTTTCCATTTCATTACTTCCATTTAACCATTTTTTTTAGCTTTCTTGTTTGTGCAGGATACTTGTTGCTTTCCTAGATTGAAACAATCAAAGGTACAACCTTGACTTCACCATCCATCCAAGTGAGGCTAGGTTGAACTGTATCATATAATTCTACCTTCTCGTTTGAATGTGGATCTAGGAAGGAAGAAAAGCAACCTGCACAAGTGAATGGCTCAAAACAGAATGGATAAGGGTGGTAAACGTATGGTTTAATAGGTAGGCTAATTAATAAATGAGAGATGGAAGCGGAAGAGGATTGAAATGGTTATGGTTATGGCGATGAAATAAAAGGATGGTTGTGAGGATAGTATCTTGAAGAACGCTCAAAGAAGAACCAATGCTATAGAGAGAAAAGACCCAATCTTTATATTGTTTCTTCAAGAGGTGGTGATAAGTACTTTGACCCACTAGTTATATGAACTAACCAGAAGTATCAAGATGAAAGAAGAGGGTTGACGCCACAAGTATAAAATACTTGATAAGTCGATAAAAAGTCACCAAGACTTAAGAAAGAGAAAAATCTCACTTCAATTAAAATAAAAGGTCTGATTACAAATGAAATAGGAAGGTCTATTTATAGTTTTTGAAGGGACATGGCCGAATAGGTACATGTTGGTTCGGCCAACCCTTGTACCTTCCTAAAATGACATGATTTCTAATGAAAAAACAAGACTTTAATGAAAATACATGCTCTTGGCCGAATGATTATGTGTTGGTTCGGCCCTAAGGATGATTTGAATGCATTTGGAAGTTATTTGGGTGCCAAAATGAAGAGGAAAGAGTCTTTGGCCGAATAGGAAGCATCCCTTGGTGTTTTGGGGCCAATTTGATGTCACATGGAGTGCACATGCTTGAAAGATGCACATGGTAGCCTACATGAATGCACATGGGTCTTCTTGCTATGCTTTGATGAGGTTGCAACCATAGGATGATGTCCTGAAGTCCATGGAATGAAGATAGGCAACAACTAGGCGTGAATTAGCTTCCAACATGCATCTAGGTGACATAACATCCATTGGGCAGCCTAGAGATGAACTAGATTCAAGTTAAGCTAGGTGAGTGACTTGGTAGCTAACTAGGTGAGTTATAGCTTGATGAACTCAAGCTAGTTAGCTTTGGTCTTCTCAACTCCTCAGCTACTCTCCCAGCTACTTCTAGCTACCTCTAGTCCACGTTTCAGTAATTTGGTCCAAAGCTCTCCTCCAGCTAAGTTCAGCTACATGCTAGCTCCTCCAGCTAAGTTTAAGCTCCTTATGTGATGAAATGAGCTGCCATAATGTTCATGAGCTAGTGTGAGCTGTTGTGCTTGTCCTTTTAGCTAGCCAAGCTACCATAATATGCCTTGTTTTGTGTTTCACCTATTGGAATCACCAAACAAATAAAATAAGCAATGTGTGAGCTCATTTAAGGTAAAATGCATGCTGCCGTGAGGTGTTTGAGTGATATGAGCTATGAATGCATGTCATAAGCTAAGTATAACATATGTAAGATAATGTATAAGGCCTAGGAGCTAAAATGAATGCACGTGAGCTAACAAATGAATGATTAAGCATTCTGCCATTTCACGAATGAATTGTATCATGCTTAAATGAATGCAAGACTAATATAACATACTTAACATACTTGAAATAACATTGAGCATCAATTATAAAGATGTGAATATGTTGTATGCATGAATATCATATAACATGGTATTCATAAATGATAAATGGAAACATGTAATAATAATATCCTAAGAAATGATATGTAATCATAACATATATTTGAATGATATGAAAGACATGATTAACTAAACATAGGATGGAAATAATAATATGATAATTTATACTAACATGTGAATGAATGCTTATGATAGAATAGAATGTATAAATGATATAATATAAGATAGGGTAATGAAGAACTCCCTTAGAAACAGCTTTGAAGAACATCCATGGTGTGTTCAAGTCATGGAGAAAGTTGTAGCTAGTTTGGATCGTATCATCCTCCCCTTCTTTTAGGCGATTTGTCCTCAAATCGAAGTAGTTTCTCATTGAAGACCTTCTTGATGTAGGAAGGATTGAATCCTTATGTTTTCCTCCAATAGATGATTCACATGATATGTTCAACCTCTTGGCTTCAAATCTGGTAACTTCACGTCCTTTAATGGGAGGACACAATGTTTGGAAACCAGCACATGTCCTTTGATTCAAAAATTGTGTCTTGTACTCCAAAGGTTGTATCCTTTCAAAACATTGTATCTTTTCACTCTTACTCCTTGAATCATCATGATGGTTGGTGAAGAAATTTGACTTTTGATCTCCTTCAAGCAAGTGGATAAAGTCAACAACTTTAAGCTTTGTGCTCTTCCAGATGATGTCCTTTAAAAAGGTGGACAATGCTTGCTTCACAGCATCGTAGTGGCGGAATTTGATGTACCAATCAAACTCAAAATGACAAATGATCTTGTCATCATAGATTGATTGGATAACACCACTTATACTTATCAAATTACTGTAAAATGAATCAAAGTTATAAAACAAAAAACTAATAACAAAATGAATAGAATTAGCAAACCAGGGAGGATGTTTAATGGGCGTTGGTTGCTTAATGATGGAAATCTCTATTGGTTGCTGAATTGCCTTCAATATGTGCAATGTACTTGGATTATCAATGATCCCATTTCTTGGCACTTCAAGTGGCACATCTTTTTGAACATCAAGTGGCATAGCTGTTGGATCATCAAAGGACATGTCTTGTGGATTACCAAAGGTCACACCTATTGGTTCTTCAAACGACATGTTTCTTGAATTTTCTACTTGAAAATATATGTCTCTTTGAATATCCTGCAAGGAAAAAGAAATAGTAGAAGAAGAATTGTTAGGTAAAAATTGTCCTTCACTCTGCTTCTCTTCTCTATACTCATCCTTTTCAAATTTGCCACTTTCAATTTGCTCCACTACTTGCAAAACATCCTTTTCAACTCCAACAGATTCATTTCCAATTGTTCTTGTCTCCTCAAAATGTTCTTCTTCAAAGTTTCTTTTTATGGCCTTCATTTTCTCCCATTCTTCTATGCGTGACTTAAGGGTCACTTGGCATTCATGAACTTGACTGGGAAGCAAGGGTGCCAATATGATTTTCTTTCCTTGATGTTGGAAAGAGTACTTGTTAGAGAATCCGTCATGAGTATCCTTCTTATCATATTGCCAAGGACGTCCTAGTATAAGGTGGCTTGCACTCATGGGCACCACGTCACAAAGAACTTCATCATTGTATCTTCCAATTGAAAAAGGTACAACAACTTGCTTGGTTACTTTGGCTTCTCCCACATCGTTGAGCCACTGAAGTTTATAAGGATGAGGATGTTTGGAAATCTTGAGAGCCAACTTTTCTACCATGTGAGTACTTGCTACATTTGTACAACTTCCTCCATCAATGATCACCACACAAACTTTATCTTCTTCATGACATTTGGTATGGAAGATGTTCTCTCTCTGTTCATCATCTTGACTTTGAATGTTCAAAGTCCTTTTGACTACAAAGATGTTGGATGGAAGAGACATGTTAGCAAATAAGAAAAAAACGAAATGTGTGTAGGACCTTACCAGAATTTACTCTCACAAGCCTCACGAGTCACTCCAAGAAAATTGAATGTCACTCAATCCGCTCTTGTTTGCACTCTAGGACTTTAATGGCTTTTACTTGTCCTCTTCTGATCTCGCACACGCTCCAGCCTTTTTCCTCTCGATTCTCTTGTCTCAAGTTCTAGAAAACTTTTACTCAAGACTATATCGAGTAAATTTTACTTGTTTTGCGTCAGCTGCAAATGGGTTAGTAAGAATGAAAAGTAAAATATAATTGAAAGGGTGGCTTAGAAATAGAAAGAAAAGAACAAAAGGGGTTACTTACACAAGTCACTTTACATCCTTCTATCACCACAATCAAATTTAAAGGCTTACTTGAATGGCTTGGTGATGAGAATTGTTGATGAGTGCTTTCAACTTTTCTTTCTTTCTTTTTCTTTTTCAAGTGCTTTCAATTTATTCTTTTGAGTGCTTTTGTTTTCTTTGCTGAATTTTTTTTTCTTGCTTTCTTTCACTTTTGCACTTCATTGCACTTCTTTTTTTTGTATTTTTCTTCGTTGTTGTTGTTGCACGTTGCTTTCTTCCACCAAAGCTCTGATACCACTTGATGTAAGGTAATTATACCTTCTCGTTTGATTATGGATATAGGAAGGAAGCAAAACAACCTGCACAAGTGAATGGCTTAAAACAGAATGGATAAGGGTGGTAAATGTATGGTTTAATAGGTAGGCTAATTAATAAATGAGAGATGGAAGCGGAAGAGGATTGAAATGGTTATGGTTATGGCGATGAAACAAAAGGATGGTTGTGAGGATAGTATCTTGAAGAACGCTCAAAGAAGAACCAATGCTATAGAGAGCAAAGACCCAATGTTTATATTGTTTCTTCAAGAGGTGGTGATAAGTACTTTGACCCACTATTATATGAACTAGGAACCAGAAGTATCAAGATGAAAGAAGAGGGTTGACGCCACAAGTATAAAATACTTGATAAGTCGATAAAAAGTCACCAGGACTTGAGAAAAAGAAAAATCTCACTTCAATTAAAATAAAAGGTCTGATTACAAATGAAATAGGAAGGCCTATTTATAGTTTTTGAAGGGACTTGGCCGAATAGGTACATGTTGGTTCGGCCAGCCCTTGTACCTTCCTAAAATGACATGATTTTTAATGAAAAAACAAGACTTTAATGAAAATACATGCTCTTGGCCGAATGGTTATGTGTTGGTTCGGCCCTAAGGATGATTTGAATGCATTTTGAAGTTATTTGGGCGCCAAAATGAAGAGGAAAGAGTCTTTGGCCGAATAGGAAGCATCCCTTGGTGTTTTGGCGCCAATTTGATGTCATATGGAGTGCACATGCTTGAATGATGCACATGGGTCTTCTTGCTATGCTTTGATGAGGTTGCAACCATAGGATGATGTCTTGAAGTCCATGGAATGAAGATAGGCAACAACTAGGCGTGAATTAACTTCCAACATGCATCTTGGTGACATGGCATCCATTGGGCAGCCTAGAGATGAACTAGCTTCAAGGTAAGCTAGGTGAGTGTCTTGGTAGCTAACTAGGTGAGTTATAGCTTGATGAACTCAAGCTAGTTAGCTTTGGTCTTCTCAACTCCTCAGCTACTCTCCCAGCTACTTCCAGCTACCTCTAGTCCACGTTTCAGTAATTTGGTCCAAAGCTCTCCTCCAGCTAAGTTCAGCTACATGCTAGCTCCTCCAGCTAAGTTTAAGCTCCTTATGTGATGAAATGAGCTGCCATAATGTTCATGAGCTAGTGTGAGCTGTTGTGCTTGTCCTTTTAGCTAGCCAAGCTACCATAATATGCCTTGTTTTGTGTTTCACCTATAGTAATCACCAAACAAATAAAATAAGTAATGTGTGAGCTCATTTAAGGTAAAATGCATGCTGCCGTGAGGTGTTTGAGTGATATGAGCTATGAATTCATGTCATGAGCTAAGTATAACATATGTAAGCTAATGTATAAGACCTAGGAGCTAAAATGAATGCACGTGAGCTAACAAATGAATGATTAAGCATTCTGCCATTTCACGAATGAATTGTATCATGCTTAAATGAATGCAAGACTAATATAACATACTTAACAAACTTGAAATAACATTGTGCATCAATTATAAAGATGTGAATATGTTGTATGCATGAATATCATATAACATGGTATTCATAAATGATAAATGGAAACATGTAATAATAATATCCTAAGAAATGATATGAAATAATAACATATATTTGAATGATATGAAAGACATAATTAACTAAACATAGGATAGAAATAATAATATGATAATTTATACTAACATGTGAATGAATGCTTATGATAGAATAGAATGTATAAATGATATAATATAAGATAGGGTAATGAAGAACTCCCTTAGAAACAGCTTTGAAGAACATCCATGGTGTGTTGAAGTCATGGAGAAAGTTGGAGCTAGTTTGGATCGTATCAAAATGGATAGAAATGTTATAAAAGATGGGCTGCAGAAGTGTTGAATAAATCTCCTTTAAGTGATGTTAACTTCGGCCTCCAATGGTGGTGATGAAGTATGCCTTGTTGATGAATGAAGGATGATTTAATGGTGATGAAATGGTAATGAAAGATGGGGATGATATAGGCGTGATATGGAATATGGTGATATTATAGATAGTATCTTGTAAAACTAAGAAGGAACCAATGCTATAAAGGAGCAAAGACCCGTTTCTTATAAGTCTTATAAGGGATGGTATGAAAGGACTTTGACCCACTAGTTATAGGAACTAGGAACCAGAAGTATTAATGAAAGGGGGTTTGACTCCACAAACTATGAAAGCTTGCTTAATCGATATAGTTCTAAAAAGAACTTGAAGAGAGAATAATCTCACAAGGATTTTATATTATCAAGGGGTTCAAGTTACAAATGAATATCAAAGCCATATTTATAGGCTTGCATAGGTTTGGCCGAATAAATAGGTGTATATTCGGCTAGATACATGTCTTAAAACGAAAATAGATGATGCTTGGATGAGGGGAGATGTCTTTGGCCGAATGGTTCCCTTGTCTCTTCATCTTGGCGCCAACTTGAAGCAAGGTGATGCTTTGGCCAAATAGAGAGAACCCTCTTCATTTTAGTACTCATTTCATCCACATACATAGCACATGTGTGGGCTGGTCATAAGACACTCACATGGGTGACGTAGGGTGCTTATGGTGTGGCTTCTCCTTGGCGTGAAGTTGAGCAGCAACTAGGTGTGATTTGGCTTCCATCTTGCGTCTCGGTGACATGGCATCAATGGGGCAGCAACTAATTATGAAAAGTCATATTTGTGGAAGGCAACCTTTCATCATTTGAGCTCCTTCCCATGTGTTTGAGCTGAAGATGAGCTGGCCATAGATGAAATACATGAAGATGAGTCTTAGGACAACTCCTTGTGAAAGGGCCCTTCTCGGATTGGAAACTCTTCGCGAAAAGGTACGGATCCACAAAATTTGACCTAGACTATATTTGTAGTGCTCTGTGTGGTAAAGATGATGGTGCAACTCTCCAGCTGAATTGAAGTCTCTAGCTAGCTCAAAGGTCCAGCTCAAGTGACCTCTGAGCTCGGGGTCAGCTGACAACCTTTCACCATTTGTTCTTCATGATCTCTTGAGTCATCTTATGTAAGTTTTCCTAGCTCATTGATTCCAATGCTAAGTATTTATAAGCTAAGTAATATAAGATATAATCATGTAAATATATGGTTCATAATAATAACTTCATACATTCATAATATCATCATAACTATAAATATAATGTATGTAAGCTATTAGCATAACTATGGTATAAAGAAAGATTAAGTTAAAGAAAATCCCCCTTTGATTATTGAGAAAGGTTGGAGATGCAAGTCCACTTTTGACGCTGAATTGGATCACATCATCCCCCCTTCTTTAAAGCAATTTGTCCTCAAATCGAAGGGTGGTTTCTTTTCAATGTTCCTCCATTCTGTAGTTGTTGTTTCGTCAGAAATTGGGATCCCTTCAATAGGCTCTTGAGTGAGATATGTCCATGTAATTTTTCTTTGAACATTTAGGTCCCTTGATTTCCCAAAAGTGATGTCTCTTAATAATCCAATAGGCATGATCATTGAATCCTTATGGGTCACGTCCATTGGTTCTTCCAAAGACATGCTCTTTGAATGAAAAATTGTGTCCTTTTGCTGCTCAATGTATACGTCTTTTGGATTCCCAAAGGTCACTTCTCTTATACCTTCCTTTTGGCAAATGGCGTCTCTTGGTACATCCAGCAAGTCAAAGAAAAAATATGCATGTTCAAAGTTAGAATAGTCATCTTTAACCTTGCATTCTATCAATAGACATTCTTGAATCAAGCACTAGTTCTCGGATCAGTTTCCTCCATGGTTGTTGCTTTTCCTTTCCTTATAGCCTCAACACTTTGCTTCATTTTGGTTTTATCATTCTGGACTTGTTTAGGCGTTAAAGGAGTAAGGATAATCTTCTTCCCTTTATGGCAGAACGAGTACTGATTGGTAAAGCAATCATGAATAGTTCTTTTGTCGTATTGCCATGGCCTTCCAAGAAGTAGATGGCTAGCGTGCATAGGGATAACATCACACATAACCTCATCTTTGTATTTGCCAATGGAAAAAGGAACTATCACCTGTTTGCTAACGTTGAGTTCTCCTTGTTCAATGAGCCACTGCAACTTATATGGATGCGGGTGCTTTATTGTTTTCAAACCAAGCTTTTCCACCATTATTGTACTAGCCACATTAGTACAACTTTCACCATCTATAATGATGTAAGGTACTTGTACCTTAGCAATTGATTGTGGATCTATGAAGAAAGCAAAACAACCTGCATAAGTGAATGGCTCAAAAAGAGAGGGTTAAGGGTGGTAGACGTATGGTGAATAGGTGGGTTGTTTAAAATGAGAGATGGAAGCGAAAGATGGTTGATATGGCTATGGTTATGGCTTATGAAACAAAGGGATGGTTGTGAGGATAGTGATACATGCACCACATGCCCTAAAGCTAAGGATAATGAATTTACTATACCACTTGGCCCTATCACACGAGGCTAGACAAAACTTCTTAAAGACAAGCTTCAAATCGCAGTTCTAGCATTCATCCGTAAGGGTCTAATAGCAGCATATTTGCAACAACTTTTTGAAGGGGATCGAGTTGTTATCCTGTCGACATTTCTTCTGGAGATACAACCTTCTATTTCTTATCTTTCCAACGGTTCTTGAATTGCATCAATTCGATATCGGGAACTCAAGATATGACCATTTTACTGAAGACGGTGCATGCAGGAAATCCTATACGGGATTAATACATTATTTTGTAAATATTACGAATTTTCAATATTTATATTGATTATTTGTAATATAATTTAATATAGGATGATTAACTATCTTTTAGGATCAGAATTATTATTTTATTAGGAATTAAGGTTGGGTTAAAACAATATTTTTAGTTATTATTATTTTATTAGGAATTAGAGTTAAAACATGTTTAGTTTATTAATATTTTATTCTTTAGTTATTTATGACCTTTAGAATTCAGCCCCTATATAAAGGAGGCTTCATTCAACTTTGTAAATCAGATTTCTTTGATTAATAATACAACGCGAGTTCGTTTTTGCAAGTGCTAATTGCCTTGTGCCTTCGAAGCTTCTTCTCCTTGAGTTCTTTCAAGTTCTTGTGAGGGAGATTAATCTTCACACTCCAATTTGCCTTTTCATCGCGACTAGGAGGGTTGGTTAGAGTCATATTATCGTGTTTGCCTTTTCATTGTGACTAGGAGGGCTCGATAGGACATTATCCATCGATTTTCCACATATCTATCCACGTCATCAATCATCTTTATCGTTCACCTTCATAAGGGAGATCTTTTGATTTCTTGGTTATCTTCTTTTATTTGCAATTCATTTATCTTTTCTTTATCTTGTTTTAATCTTATTTTTATCTTGTTTCCAGCACCAAAAAGAAACCCTATCTATTATCGCCACCTTCCCGATTCATCCCTTATTGTTCTTCATCGAGTCTAGATCTTTTCTAGGTTTGATTCTTCAACAAGAGCAACATTCATTAACCCGCCACCGCTTCTCTATCAATTGGTATCAGATTTGGGCCGATTCTTGGAAAGAAGCAAGCAATCTTGTTTGTTCTTGTACACAACACCGTCAAGGTACCCCAACGGAGCTAGTTCAGAGAAGATTCATCAATTAAGGTTTTTTTTATTTAATTTTAATTTAGATTTAAATCCTTCTTGTTAGTTTGCAATTTTTTTTTCAAAAAAAAAAACAAAAAAAAAACAAAAAAGCCAAAATTTCAATAAAAATTTGCAAACGAAGGTATTTAGGGCTGATTTTCTCCAGATATCATATTCGTCTTAATTTTAATCTCCATTCCAAAATTCACTTCGATCAGAGTTCATTAGATCTTTCAAATACATCATTCAAGTTTTATCGGCAGATTCGGTCTAGAATATTGTCAAATTTCTTGAAAATTCTACAGGAGGAATTTTGTGGTGAAAATTTCCATATTGAAACTCCATATAGTGGAGATATTTCACACACAAAATCAGAATTTTTGGAGATCAAGAACAACTTCGAACAAAGAAATCAAGAAAAACAGATTGTTTGAGGATTCACCATTCAACAGAGTCTACTGGATACTACTGAAGGTATTTGATTCTGAAATTTTACAGGTGGTGTCTTGACGTATCGAAAGACATTTAAGAATTTTTGGATACCGGTAACCCCCTCAAAAACGTTGCTCAAGTTGATCCTGCGTTTTCTAGGTTTTCTGGTTTGGTCCTTTTTTTTCTTTAACTCTTAGTGCTTTAGGTTCTTTTTTTTTCCTTGTTATTGTTCTTTTGCATTATCTAACACATTATCTTCCTTGTGTTAGTAGGACTAAAGAGTTTGCATACTTCTTCCTTCTTTGCATTCTTGTTCTCTTGGAGTCTAACCTTTGTTTGGCCTCTTAGAACTTTTAGGTTTTTCTTATCGACTTTGCTAGTAATCAAACTCCGATACGAACTGTGAAAGACTACTTGGTAAAGTGAGTTTTAAAGAGTACAAGATTGGCTTACTTGCCTCTCGTTGTGTTACTTTCTTGGAGTGACTTGTGAGGTTTCTTGCTTTGTTAAATTTATTTTCTTTTATTTTTATTCTACTTTAAAATCTTCTTTTGAGTGTTATAATTGCAGGATGGGCGACAATAACAATGAGACACTTAAGGCCATCTTAGCCGTACTTGAATGACTCACAACTCAATTTGATCAACTTAACAATGCCTTGAGAGAACGATAAGAACTACAACTGGATCTACCAAACCAGAATCCGAGGCCAAACAATGCTGAACTTTTGGCCCCCAGGTGAGCACAACCACATTTTCAAACACCCGAACTCTTTGCAAAACCAAAGTTCACGATCCCGTATTTTAAAGGAGACTAAGATCCAGACAAGTACATCGATTGGGAAGGAAAAGTTGATCTCTTGTTTGCATACCATGACTGCCCCAAGCTGAACAAGTTCCCCTCATCACCTTGGAATTCGAAGGATATGCTCACACTTGGTGGATGCAAACAAGGAAAAAGATCGACATCTACCAAATTCAACCAATCACTTCTTGGACCGAACTCAAACATTCCATGAGGAACCGATTCCTACCGACACATTATACACGAGAAGTTAAACAACGACTACACCGACTTCGACAAGGTAGAAGTTCAGTTGAAGATTACTACAAGGAGATGCAGTCCTTACTCAATAGGGCTAACATAACTGAAGAAGAAGAGGACACCATGTCAAGATTCATCGTCGGCTTGAACTCAAACATCACTGATCTTCTTGACCTCCATGGGTACGAAAACCTCGAAGATACACTGAAGAAAGCAATGACAATCGAAGCAAAAATACAAAGGAGATTTTGATTCAGAGAACATTACCAAGGTACTTCATTCTCTTACCAAGGTAATCCTTCAAATCCTTCCTCATCTTCTACTCCATCTTCTTAAAAAAATCGAGAGATGACAAACTCGACAAAGAGAAACAACGACCAGCAAAGAATGAGACACTTCCAACCCCTAAAGATGACACCCGAGCAAGAGACATCAAGTGTTTTAAATACTTAGGAAGAGGCAATATCAGCCGTAATTGTCCAAACACGAGGACCTTAACCATACTAGGTGATAGATCTTATAATTTTAACTCTGATGACGACATCGCCGACATACCAGTACATGTCGAAGCCAAAGAAGATAGTGATGACTATGGAAGCGATGAGTACAATGGCACAATCTTGGTGATCCGTCATACATTGAACATCCAAGCATCCGACGAGTCTGACATACAACGTTCCAACATCTTCCACACACGCTGCCTAATCAAGGAACAACCATTCTCCATCATCATTGACAATGGTAGTTGTGTTAACGTCATTAGCTCCAACGTTGTTGAATCACTCAAACTTCCTTGCCAACGATATCCAAAACCTTATTGCTTACAATGGCTTAATGAGAGTGCCGAGATGAAGGTGGTTAAACAATGCCTCGTTAATATCAAGATAGGAAAGTATTGTGACGACGTATGGTGTGATGTAATTCTGATGCAAGCATCACACATTCTCCTAGGACGGCCATGGCAATACGATAATGACATCACATATTATGGTCGAAAAAACACTTACACAATTCCAATAAAAGGTAAACCGTTCCGACTTAACCCCCTACCCCCCAAAGAGATTCTCATAGATCAACAACGAATTCTCAAGGAAACAGGGAATTTGAAACAAAAGGCAAAAGAGGTCACAACCGATAAAAGCCAAACAAATGACCCACGGGTGGTGAGTGAAACTCAATGTGAAAATAAAAGAGTGTCTCAAAACATTTATACGAGTGCAAAAGATATGAGAGAAACCCTTTTTCAAAATAGGCTGTGCATTCTAGTCCGTTTCAAGGACTCCATTTTATCAACTATCACTAACATCACATATTTGCCTAGTGTGTTTTCTTCTCTATTACAGGAGTTTCAAGATGTCTTAAACAACCCACCGGATGGTTTACTACCTACAAGAGGAATCGAACATCAAATCGACTTTATCCCTGGATCAACCATACCAAACCACCCCGCTTACTGATGCAATCCTGAGGAAACGAAGGAATTGGAACGACAAATAGATTCATTATTACAAAAAGGACACATCCGTGAGAGTCTTAGTCCTTGTGCAGTTCCCGTCATTCTAGTTCCAAAAAAAGATGGCACATTCCGAATGTGTGTAGATTGTCGACCTATCAATCGGATAACAATCAAGTATAGGCATCCTATTCCACGCCTAGATGATATGTTTGATGAACTACATGGTGCAAGTATCTTCACCAAAATAGACTTGAAGAGTGGTTACCATCAAATTCGAATGAAAGAAGGAGACGAATGGAAAACAACATTCAAGACAAAGTTCAGCTTGTATGAATGGCTTGTTATGCCCTTTGGACTCAAAAACGCTCCAAGCGCCTTCATGAGATTAATGAATCACGTTCTTAAGGAGTTTATAGGTAAATTTGTTGTCGTTTACTTTGATGACATTCTTATATACTCATCTTCTCTTAATTCTCATGTCATTCATGTTCGAATGGTTCTCGAAGTTCTTCGACGAGAACATTTATATGCTAACATGGATAAGTGTGTGTTTTGCAGTGATAAGCTTATGTTTTTAGGCTTTATAGTTAGTGTACAGGGTATTCATGTAGATAAAGAGAAGGTCAAGGCAATTCAAGAATGGCCCATGCCTACTTCCATCACCGAGGTAAGATCTTTTCATGGTTTAGCAAGTTTCTACGTTCGCTTTATCAAAGATTTCTCAACCATTACTGCACCATTAACCGAGATCATCCAAAAGTCAGTTGAATTCAAATGGGGACCACTACAACAAAAAGCTTTTGAACTTCTTAAAGATAAGTTATGTTCTGCCCCTATTCTTCGTCTTCCCAATTTTTCTAACACCTTTGAGCTAGAATGTGATGCTTCAGGCATAGGCATTGGTACTGTCCTCATGTAAGAAAGACAACCTATCGCTTACTTTAGTGAAAAGTTAAAAGGTGCACAATTGAACTACTCTACCTACGACAAGGAACTTCTTGCACTCGTCCGAGCACTAGAAGTGTGGCAACATTATCTTCTCCCTAAAGAGTTTGTCATTCACACGGACCATGAATCACTCAAATGGTTAAATGGACAAGGTAAGTTAAACAAACGACATGCTCGATGGGTTGAGTTCATTGAATCTTTTCCTTACATCATCAAATACAAACAAGGGAAAGATAACATTATAGCTGATGCATTATCTCGACGATACACACTTATCACTCGAATGTATGCTATTGTTCTGGGTTTTGCACATATCAAAGAACTTTATCCTAACGATCCAGATTTTTTTGAGATTTATAAACAATGTGTAAAAGGTGCTTTTAACAAGTTTTATCTTGTAGATGGCTTTCTTTTTCGCATGAACAGGTTGTGTATACCACAAGGCTCTTTGTGAGAGTTTTTGGTTCACGAGTCACATGCCGGAGGACTTATGGGACACTTTGGTATTCACAAAACACTTGATATGGTCATGGAACACTTCTTTTGGCCGCATATGCGTAAAACAGTGGAAAAGATTTGTGCATCACGTGCAACAAGCAAAGTCAAAGGTAAATCCTAATGGTCTGTACACGCCTTTACCAATTTCTTCTTCTCCTTGGATCGATTTATCGATGGATTTTATACTTGGCTTACCCCGCACTAAGAAAGGACGAGATAGTATTTTTGTGGTTGTGGACAGATTCTCAAAGATGGCACACTTCATTCTTTGCCATAAAACGGACGATGCCACACATATTGCTGATTTATTCTTTCGAGAAATAGTCCGCCTTCATGGCATTCCTCGCACCATTGTGTCCGATCGTGACACTAAGTTTATAAGCCACTTTTGGAAGGTATTGTGGGATAAGATTGGCACAAAAATTCTCTATTCCACTTCTTGTCATCCTCAAATCGATGGACAAACCGAAGTAATAAATCGGATTCTAGGATCTTTGCTAAGAACTGTGGCAGGTAAGAATACCCGTAATTGGGAAGAATGTTTACCTTTTATTGAGTTTGCTTATAATCGATCCATTCACTCCACAACAGGTTATTCTCCATTCGAAAAAGTTTATGGTTTTAACCCATTAACTACTTTGGATCTTATTCCCTTACCTTTAGATCAGGTTGTCAGTTTATATGGTGAAAAGAAGGCTTCCCTTGTCAAAGACGTTCACGCCAAAGCCAAACTCAAGATGGAGAAAACCTACGAGGCAATCGCAAATTGAGTTAACTAGGGCCGACGACATGTCACCTTTGAACCAGGAGATTGGGTATGGGTTCACATGAGAAAAGAAAGGTTCCCGACACAAATGAAATCCAAGCTAGACCCACGAGGCGATGGCCCATTCCATGTCCTTGAACGAATCAATGACAACGCCTACCGTATTGATCTTCCCGGTGAGTATAACGTGAGTGCATCCTTTAATGTTTCTACTTATCTCCTTTTGATATTTCAGATTCGTGGACGAATCCTTTTAAGGAAGGGGGAGATGATACATGCACAACATGCCCTAAAGCTAAGGATGATGAATTTACTATACCACTTGGCCCTATCACACGATGCCGGACAAAACTTCTTAAAGACAAGCTTCAAATCGCAGTTCAAGCATTCATCCGTAAGGGTCTAATAGCAGCAGATTTTCAACAACTTTTTGAAGGGGATACAGTTGTTATCCGGTCGACATTTCTTCTGGAGATACAACCGTATATCTCTTATCTTTCCAACTGTTCTTTAATCGCATCAATCCGATATCGGGAACTCAAGATATGACCATTTTACTTAAGACGGTGCATGCAGGAAATCCTATATGGGATTAATACGTTATTTAGTAAATATTACGAATTTTCAATATTTATATTGATTATTTGTAATATAATTTAATATAGGATGATTAATTATCTTTTAGGATCAGAATTATTATTTTATTAGGAATTAAGGTTGGGTTAAAACAATATTTTTAGTTATTATTATTTTATTAGGAATTAGAGTTAATACATGTTTAGTTTATTAATATTTTATTCTTTAGTTATTTAGGACCTTTAGAATTCAGCCCCTATATAAAGGAGGCTTCATTCAACTTTGTAAATCAGATTTCTTTGATTAATAATACAACGAGAGTTCGTTTTTGCAAGTGCTGATTGCATTGTGCTTTCGAAGCTTCTTCTCCTTGAGTTCTTTCAAGTTCTTGTGAGGGAGATTAATCTTCACACTCCAATTTGCCTTTTTATCGCGACTAGGAGGGTTGGTTAGAGCCATATTATCGTGTTTGACTTTTCATTGCGACTAGGAGGGCTCGATAGGACATTATCCATCGATTTTCCACATATCCATCCACGTCATCAATCATCTTTATCGTTCACCTTCATAAGGGAGATCTTTTGATTTCTTGGTTATCTTATTTTATTTGCAATTCATTTATCTTTTCTTTATCTTGTTTTAATCTTATTTTTATCTTGTTTCCAGCACCAAAAAGAAACCCTATCTATTTCTGCCACCTTCCTGATTCATCCCTTATTGTTCTTCATCGAGTCTAGATCTTTTCTAGGTTTGATTCTTCAACAAGAGCAACGTTCATTAACCCGCCACCGCTTCCCTATCAGATAGTATCTTAAAGAAGACTCAAAGAAGAACCAATGTTATAGAGAACAAAGACTCAGACTTTATATTGCTTCTTCAAGGGGTGGTATTAAGTACTTTGACCCACTAGTTATATGAACTAGGAACCAGAAGTATTAAGGTGAAAAGAAAGGGGTTGACGCCACAATTATAAAAATACTTGATAAGTCGATAAAAGTCACCAGGACTTAAGGAAGAGAATAATCTCACTTATATTAATCAAAAAGATCTGATTACAAATGAAATAGGAAAGCCTATTTATAGTTTTTGAAGGGACTTGGCCGAATAGGTACATGTTGGTTCGGCCAGCCCTTGTACCTTCCTAAAATGACATGATTTTTAATGAAAAAAACAAGACTTTAATGAAAATACATGCTCTTGGCCGAATGGTTATGTGTTGGTTCGACCCTAAGGATGATTTGAATGCTTTTGGAAGTTATTTGGGTGCCAAAATGAAGAGGAAAGTGTCTTTTGCCGAATACGAAGCATCCCTTGGTGTTTTGGCGCCAATTTGATGTCACTGCACATGCTTGAATGATGCACATGGCAGCCTACATGAATGCACATGGGTCTTCTTGCTATGCTTTGATGAGGTTACAACCATAGGATGATGTCTTGAAGTCCATGGAATGAAGATAGGCAACAACTAGGTGTGTGAATTAGCTTCCAACGTGTATCTAGATGACATGGAATCCATTGGGCAGCCTTGAGATGAACTAGCTTCAAGGTAAGCTAGGTGAGTGTCTTGGTAGCTAACTAGGTAAGTTATAGCTTGATGAACTCAAGCTAGTTAACTTTGGTCTTCTCAACTCCTCAGCTACTCTCCCAGCTACTTCCAGCTACCTTTAGTCCACTTTTCAGCAATTTGGTCCAAATCTCTTCTCCAGCTAAGTTTAGCTACATGCTAGCTCCTCCAGCTAAGTTTAAGCTCCTTATGTGATGAAATGAGCTGCCATAATGTTCATGAGCTAGTGTAAGCTGCTATGCTTATCCTTTTAGCTAACCAAGCTACCATAATATGCCTTGCTTTGTGTTTCACCTATAGGAATCAACAAACAAACAAATTAAGCAATGTGTGAGCTCATTTAAGGTAAAATGCATGATGTCATGAGGTGTTTGAGTGATATAAGCTATGAATGCATATCATGAGCTAAGTACATAATGATATAACATATGTAAGCTAATGTGTAAGACCTATGAGCTAAAATGAATGCATATGAGCTAACAAATGAATGATTAAGCATGTTGCCATTTCATGAATGTAATGAATCATGCTTAAATGGATGTAAGATTAATCTAACATACTTTTAACATTGAGTATCAATCATAAAGATATGGGTATATATTTTATGCATGAATATCATATAACATAGTATTCATAAATGATAAATGGAAACATGTAATAATAATATCCTAAGAAATGATATGTAATCATAGCATATATTTGAATGACATGAAAGACATGATCAACTAAGCATAGGATGGAAATAATAATATGATAATTTATACTAACATGTGAATGCATGCTTATGATAGAATAGAATGTATAAATGATATAATATAAGATAGGGTAATGAAGAACTCCCTTAGAAATAGTAATGAAAAACATCAATGGTGTGATCAAGTCATGGAAAAAGTTGGAGCTAGTTTGGATCGTATCATCATCCCCTTCTTTTAGGCGATTTGTCCTCAAATCGAATTAGTTTCTCATTGACGACCTTATTGATGTAGGAAGGATTGAATCCTCATGTTTTCCTCCAATATATGATTCATACGAAATGGTCAACCTATTGGCTTCAATTCTGGTAACTTCACATCCTTTGATGGGAGGACACAATGTTTGGGAACCATCACATGTCCTTTGAATAGAAAAGACATCCCTTCACGAACTAACTTGATCCTTTTATTTTATTCTTTGAATAATAACAATGCTTGAAAAGGACCTCTATCTCTTCAATTCCTCCATTTAATTCACCATGCTTTTTGGTGAAAAGGTTTGTCTCCTGGTTGGAGTCATCACATATCTTGGTTAAAATAATTGTTCTTTGAATGACTCCTTGGTGCTGATTTAAATGATCATGTCCTTTCACCTTTGTGCCTCTCCGAATGATTGCCTTTAAGGTTGGTACTTTTTCACCAGAAGGATAAAACAAGTTGCTGCAAATCAAATCAAAGTTAGTAAATGAAAAACTATTAAAACTATGAATGGAAATAGCAAACCATGGAGGATGTTTAATGGGTGTTGGTTGCTTAATGATGAAAAATTCCATTAGTTGCTGAAATCTCTTCAATAGTTGTAATGTACTTGTAGCCTCAATGATCACAACTTGTGGCACTTCAATTGGAACATTCTTTTGAATTTCAAGAGGCACGTCCTATGAAATGTCAAAGGACATGTCTTGTGGATCACCAAAAGTCACATCTATTGATTCTTCAAAAGACATGTTTCTTGAATCTCCAGATTGAAAAAATATGTCTCTTGGAATATCCTGCAAGGAAAAAGAAATAGTAGAAGAAGATTTGTTAGGTAAAATTTGATGTGATCCAATTCAGCGTCAAAAATGGACTTGCATCTCCAACCTTTCTCAATAATCAAAGGGGGATTTTCTTTAACTTAATCTTTCTTTATACCATAGTTATGATAATAACTTACATACATTATATTTATAGTTATAATAATGATATTATGAATGTATGAAGTTATTGTTATGAACCACATATTTATATATTTATATCTTATATTACTTAGCTTATAAATGCTTTCTTTAGTAGATACATGTTTGGCCAAATGATGGGAGCTGACTTAAAGCTAACATTGGAGTCAACGAGCTAAGGAAAAGTGACTAGGACAACCCCGGGATAGCTCAAGAACATTTTGGGACAAAGTTGCCAGCTGACCCCCGAGCTCATAGCTCACTTGAGCTGGACTTTTGAGCTAGCTAGAGACCTCTTTTCAGCTGGAGAGTTGTACATACATCTTCACCACACAGAACAATACAAATATGGTCTAGGTCAATTTTTGTGACTTCGTACCTTTTCGCAAAGAGTTGCCATTCTGAGAAGTGCCTTTTCACAATAAGCTGTCCTATGTCTTATACACATGTCCTTCATCTATGGCCAGCTCATCTTCAGCTCAAACACATGGGAAGTAGCTCAAATGTTGAAAGGTTGCCTTCCACAAATGTGACCTATCATAAATAGTTGCTGCCCTATTGACGCCATGTCATCTAGAAGCAAGTTGGATGCAAAGTCACACCTAAATTGCTGCTCAACTTCACGCCAAGTAGGAGACACACCATAAGACCCCAAGCCACCCATGTGAGTGCCTCATGACCAGCCCACACATGTTCCATGCGTGTGGATGAAATGGGCGCCAAAATGAAGAGGGTTCTCTCTATTCGGCCTAAGCATCCTTTTGATTCAAAATTGGCGCCAAGATGAAGAGAAAGGAGACCATTCGGCCATGGACATCTTCATTCATTAAAACATCATGTATTTCTATTTAATAGTCATGTATTTAGCCGAATGGACACCTATTTATTTGGCCAAACCTATGCTAGCCTATAAATAGGCTTGGATATTTCATTTGTAAAGACAAACCCCTTTGATATTATAAATCCTTTGTGAGATTATTATCTTTTTAAGTTTGTTTTAGAACTATATCGATTAAGCAAGCCTTTCTAAAGCTTGTGGCGTCATTCCTATCCCTTGATACTTCTGGTTCCTAGTTCTTATAACTAGCGGGTCAAAGTCCTTAATACCATCCCTTATAAGACTTATAATAAACGGGTCTTTGCTCTTTTATAACATTGGTTCCTTCTTAGTTTTATAAGATACAATCTGTTCATCACCATCTTCCATCACCATTATCACGCCTATATCATCACCATAGTCCATCACCATATCACGCCTATATCATTACCAAATTCCATTTCCATTTCTTCATCTTTGAATTATCCTTCAAACATCAATAAGGCATACGTCTAGCAACATCATTTGGAGGCCGAATTCATCAAATTTTGAAGGATTCTTCAACAACACTTCCGCAGCCCATCTTTGATAACTTTTCTATCCATTTCAATTCTTTCCTTTTTCCATTTCATTTTCATTTTCTTAATTATCCATTTACTTAATCAATTCTTCTTCTTTTGTACAGATTAATTCAATTCAAAGTGTAGCATTTGGTGTCTCTCCTAGATCGGGAAACAACAAGGTTGCCAACTTCTCCATTATTGAAGAAGTCTGGTTAGCCTTACATCAAGCGGTAATCAGAGCTTTGGTGGTTTGACATTCAAAGTGCTACAACAAAAAGCAACAAGAAAGAAGAAAAGAAAAAAAAAAGAAAAGAAAAAGACTCCTACATCAAATTTGGAGTATAAAAGAAAGAAAAGAAAAAGAAGAATCAAAAGCAAAGAAAAAGTGAAGCAAAGTTGCAAATACGCTCAAAGAAAAGCACAATACAATCTGCCCCAACATCAAACTTGAAGGAGATATCCTTGTTGTTTCTTGTGAAGGAAGATAGTAAGTGTTGCAACTTGAGTCGTAAGTTATCTTCACTTTCTTACTATTTCATTTTTTGTTCTTTCAATTTTTTTTCTTATTTCATTACCTTATCATTTTTCTAACCTTTTCTAGCCTACCCTTATCATAACCATATCCTATTCCCTAACCATTTCTTTCTAAACCGGCGCACAAACTAAGAAACTTGCTCAATCTTGAGTTAGTTCATAAAAAGGACCCACAAGAGAGAATCGAGCGGTAAAAGGCAAACGAGAGGGTGAGATCAAAAGGGGGATCAGAAAAAGCCAAGCATATATCCCCGAGTGCAAACACGAGAGTGAGTGGAGTGCAATCTGAATTTTCTTGGAGAGATCAAGTGAGGTTTTGTGAGTGTGCTGGTAAGGTTTTCAATTCATTTTATTTGCACTAACTATGTCTCAAAGCCCCAGAGAAAATACATGAACACCAAACTTACAAATGCAGGCACTCATTGGCAAAATGATGAGAATGTTTCGTGAAGAGTTCTATGCTCTTCATGAAAAGATAGATCAACGCCATGATCTACCACCAGGCCGTAATAATGGAGGCCCTAGAAGACAACAACCACCACCACCTCTAGAAGAAGATGTTCAAGAAATTTTTGATGAGGGAGGACAAGTAGCATTCCAAGGCCCTAGACGTGCCATTGTTGATGACAATCTGAGTAATATCAAGATCAAAATACCTCAATTTCAAGGAAAAACTGATCCTGAAGCTTATCTCGAATGGGAAAGTGAATTGGAACATGTTTTTAGTTGCCACAACTATTCCAAAATGAAAAAAGTGAGATTGGCAGCCATGGAGTTCATAGACTATGCTTTAATATGGTGGGATCAACTTACCTTGAACCGAAGGAGGAATGGAGAACGACCGATCTCAACTTGGCTTGAAATGAAAGGTATTATGCGGAAACGATTCATTCCTGTTCACTATCACCGTGACTTGTTTCAAAGGTTACAGAATCTTAAACAAGGCCATAGGAGTGTGGAGGACTACTACAAAGAGATGGAAGTGGCAATGATCTGAGTTTACATTGAGGAGGATCGTGAAGCAACTATGGCGAGATTCCTTGCTGGACTTAATCCTGAAATTACCAATACCTTAGAATTGTATCATTACATCGAATTAGATGAAATGGTGCAAATGGCAATGAAGATTGAAAGACAACTAAAGAGGAGACATACATCTCGCAATATTGCACCCACACCATCAAAATGGAGTCCAAACATAAAGAAACCTACTCCTCCTCCTGTTAAAGAACAAGCCGAATCTTCAAAGACGCAGCAAGTAAGTAAAGACCCCAACCGAGGAAAGCAAATCACTGAACGTACAAGAGACATTAGATGCTTTAAATGTCTTGGGAGGGGCCACGTAGCTACACAATGTCCTAACAGGAACACCATACTCTTACTTGGAAATGGTGAAATAGAATTTGAATCTGAAGAAGAAGAAGAAGAGGTACCTACTGAAGTCAATGAAGAAATAACTCTTGCAGATCCCGTTGATGGAGGAGAAACCTTGGCAATTAGAAGAAGTTTGAATCTTCAAGTTGTGAAAGACAATGCACAGCGAGAAAACATATTTCATACCCGATACCATGTGAATGAAAAGGTATGCTTTGTTATCATAGATGGTGGAAGTTATACTAATGTGGCTAGTACAATAATGGTGGAAAAGCTTGGTTTGAAAACGATGAAGCACCAGAATCCATATAAGTTGTAGTGGCTCAATGAACGAGGAGAACTCAACGTTAGCAAACAGGTGATAATTCCTTTTTCCATTGGGAAATACAAAGATGAGGTTATGTGTGATGTTGTCCCTATGCATGCTAGCCATCTACTTCTTGGGAGGCCATGGGAATACGAAAAAAGGACTATTCATGATTGTTTTACCAATCAATACTCGTTCAGCCATAAAGGGAATAATATTATCCTTACTCCTTTAACGCCTAAACAAGTCCAGAATGATCAAGCCAAAATGAAGCAAAGTGTTGAGGCTATAAGGAAAAGAAAGGCAACAACCATGGAGGAAACTGATCCGTGAACAAGTGCTTATTCCTCAAAGTGCTTGATTCGAGAATGCCTATTGACAGAATGCAAGGTTGAAGATGATTATTCTAACTTTGAAAATGTAGATTGTTTCTTTGACTTGTAGGTTGTATCCAGAGACACCATTTTCCAAAAGGAATGTTTAGGAGAAGTGATCTTTGAGAATACAAAAGATGTGTCCATTGAGCGCAAAAGAACACCATTTTTCATTCAAAGGATGTGTCTTTAGAAGAACCAATGGACGTGACCTATGAGGATTCAATGATCATGCATATTGGAGTATTAAGAGACACCACTTTTGGGATATCAAGGGACCTAAACATTCAAAGCAAAATTACATTGGCATATCTCATTCAAGAGCCAAAAGAAGGGATCCAAATTTCTGATGAAACAACAACTATGGAATGGAGAAATGTTGAAAAGAAACCACCCTTCGATTTGAGAACAAATCGCTTAAAAGAAGGGGGATGATGTGATCCAATTCAGCGTCAAAAATGGACTTGCATCTCCAACCTTTCTCAATAATCAAAGGGAGATTTTCTTTAACTTAATCTTTCTTTATACCATAGTTATGATAATAGCTTACATACATTATATTTATAGATATAATAATGATATTATGAATGTATGAAGTTATTGTTATGAATCACATATTTATATATTTATATCTTATATTACTTAGATTATAAATGCTTTCTTTTGTAGATACATGTTCGGCCACATGATGGGAGCTGACTTAAAGCTAGTATTGGAGTCAACGAGCTAAGAAAAAGTGACTAGGACAACTCCGGTACAGTTTAAGAACATTTTGGGACAAAGTTGCCAGCTGACCCCCGAGCTCATAGCTCACTTGAGCTGGACTTTTGAGATAGCTAGAGACCTCTTTTCAGCTGGAGAGTTGCACCAACATCTTCACCACACAGAACACTACAAATATGGTCTAGGTTAATTTTTGTGACTTCGTACCTTTTCGCGAAGAGTTGCCATTCCGAGAAGTGCCTTTTCACAAGGAGCTGTCCTATGTCTTATACACATGTCCTTCATCTATGGCCAGCTCATCTTCAGCTCAAACACATGGGAAGTAGCTCAAATGATGAAAGGTTGCCTTCCACAAATGTGACCTGTCATAAATAGTTGCTGCCCCATTGACGCCGTGTCATCTAGAAGCAAGTTGGATGCAAAGTCACACCTAAATTGCTGCTCAACTTCACGCCAAGTAGGAGACACACTATAAGACCCCAAGCCACCCATGTGAGTGCCTCATGACCAACCCACACATGTGCCATGCGTGTGGATGAAATGGGTGCCAAAATGAAGAGGGTTCTCTCTATTCGGCCTAAGCAAGGAGACCATTCGGCCAAGGACATCTTCATTCATTAAAACATCATGTATTTCTATTTAATAGTCATGTATTTAGCCGAATGGACACCTATTTATTCGGCCAAACCTATGTTAGCCTATAAATAGGCTTGGATATTTCATTTGTAAAGACAAACCCCTTTGATATTATAAATCATTTGTGAGATTATTCTCTCTTTAAGTTCTTTTTAGAACTATATCGATTAAGCAAGCCTTTCTAAAGCTTGTGGCGTCATTCCTATCCCTTGATACTTCTGGTTCCTAGTTCTTATAACTAGCGGGTCAAAGTCCTTAATATCATCCCTTATAAGACTTATAATAAACGGGTCTTTGCTCTTTTATAACATTGGTTCCTTCTTAGTTTTATAAGATACAATCTGTTCATCACCATCTTCCATCACCATTATCACGCCTATATCATCACCATAGTCCATCACCATATCACGCCTATATCATCACCAAATTCCATTTCCATTTCTTCATCTTTGAATTATCCTTCAAACATCAACAAGGCATAAGTCCATCAACATCATTTGGAGGCCGAATTCATCAACTCTTGAAGGATTCTTCAACAACACTTTCGCAGCCCATCTTTGATAACTTTTCTATCCATTTCAATTCTTTCCTTTTTCTATTTCATTTTCATTTTCTTAATTATCCATTTACTTAATCAATTCTTCTTCTTTTGAGCAGATTACTTCAATTCAAAGTGTAGCATTTGGTGTCTCTCCTAGATCGGGAAACAACAAGGATGCCAACTTCTCCATTATTGAAGAAGCCTGGTTAGCCTTACATCAAAATTTGTCCTTCACTCTTCTTCTCTTCTCTACACTCATCCTTTTCAAATATGCCTGATGTAAGGTAATTCTACCTTCTCATTTGATTGTGGATCTAGGAAGAAAGCAAAACAACCTGCACAAGTGAATGGCTCAAAACAGAATGGATAAGGGTGGTAAACGTATGGTTTAATAGGTAGGCTAATTAATAAATGAGAGATGGAAGCGGAAGAGGATTGAAATGGTTATGGTTATGGCGATGAAACAAAAGGATGGTTGTGAGGATAGTATCTTGAAGAACGCTCAAAGAAGAACCAATGCTATAGAGAGCAAAGACCCAATCTTTATATTGTTTCCTCAACGGGTGGTGATAAGTACTTTGACCCACTAGTTATATGAACTAGGAACCAGAAGTATCAAGATGAAAGAAGAGGGTTGACGTCACAAGTATAAAATACTTGATAAGTCGATAAAAAGTCACCAGGACTTAAGAAAGAGAAAAATCTCACTTCAATTAAAATAAAAGGACTGATTACAAATGAAATAGGAAGGCCTATTTATAGTTTTTGAAGGGACTTGGCCGAATAGGTATGTTGGTTCGGCCAGCCCTTGTACCTTCCTAAAATGACATGATTTTTAATGAAAAAACAGACTTTAATGAAAATACATGCTCTTGGCCGAATGGTTGTGTTGGTTTGGCCCTAAGGATTTGAATGCATTTGGAAGTTATTTGAGCGCCAAATGAAGAGAAAGAGTCTTTGGCCGAATAGGAAGCATCCTTGGTGTTTTGGCGCCAATTTGATGTCACATGGAGTATACATGCTTGAATGATACACATGGCAGCCTACATGAATGCACATGGGTCTTCTTGCTATGCTTTGATGAGGTTGCAACCATAGGATGATGTCTTGAAGTCCATGGAATGAAGATAGGAAACAACTAGGAGTGAATTAGCTTCCAACATGCATCTAGGTGACATGGCATCCATTGGGCAGCCTAGAGATGAACTAGCTTCAAGGTAAGCTAGGTGAGTGTCTTGGTAGCTAACTAGGTGAGTAATAGCTTGATGAACTCAAGCTAGTTAGCTTTGGTCTTCTCAACTCCTCAGCTACTCTCCCAGCTACATCCAGCTACCTCTAGTCCACTTTTCAATAATTTGGTCCAAAGCTCTCCTCCAGCTAAGTTCAGCTACATGCTAGCTCCTCCAGCTAAGTTTAAGCTCCTTATTTGAAATGAGCTGCCATAATGTTCATAGCTAGTGTGAGCTGTTGTGCTTGTCCTTTTAGCTAGCCAAGCTACCATAATATGCCTTGTTTTGTGTTTCACCTATAGGAATCACCAAACAAATAAAATAAGCAATGTGTGAGCTCATTTAAGGTAAAATACATGCTGCCGTGAGGTGTTTGAGTGATATGAGCTATGAATGCATGTCATGAGCTATGTATAACATATGTAAGCTAATGTATAAGACCTAGGAGCTAAAATGAATGCACGTGAGCTAACAAATGAATGATTAAGCATTCTGCCATTTCACGAATGAATTGTATCATGCTTAAATGAATGCAAGACTAATATAACATACTTAACATACTTGAAATAACATTGTGCATCAATTATAAAGATGTGAATATGTTGTATGCATGAATATCATATAACATGGTATTCATAAATGATAAATGGAAACATGTAATAATAATATCCTAAGAAATGATATGTAATCATAACATATTTGAATGATATGAAAGACATGATTAACTAAACATAGGATGGAAATATAATATGATAATTTATACTAACATGTGAATGAATGCTTATGATAGAATAAATGTATAATGATATAATATAAGAGGGTAATGAAGAACTCCTTAGAAACAGCTTTGAAGAACATCCATGGTGTGTTCAAGTCATGGAGAAAGTTGGAGCTAGTTTAGATCGTAATCATCCTCCCCTTCTTTTAGGCGATTTGTCCTCAAATCGAAGTAGTTTCTCATTGAAGACCTTCTTGATGTAGGAAGGATTGAATCCTTATGTTTTCCTCCAATAGATGATTGACACGATATGTTCAACCTCTTGGCTTCAAATCTGGTAACTTCACGTCCTTTAATGGGAGGACACAATGTTTGGAAACCATCACATGTCCTTTGATTCAAAAATTGTGTCTTGTACTCCAAATGTTGTATCCTTTCAAAACATCGTATCTTTTCACTCTTACTCCTTGAATCATCATGATGGTTGGTGAAGAAATTGGACTTTTGATCTCCTTCAAGCAAGTGGATAAAGTCAACAACTTTAAGCTTTGTGCTCTTCCAGATGATGGCCTTTAAAAAGGTGGACAATGCTTGCTTCCCAGCATCGTAGTGGCAGAATTTGATGTACCAATCAAACTCAAAATGACAAATGATCTTGTCATCATAGATTGATTGGATAACACCACTTATACTAATCAAATTGCTGCAAAATGAATCAAAGTTATAAAACGAAAAACTAATAACAAAATGAATAGAATTAGCAAACCAGGGAGGATGTTTAATGGGCGTTGGTTGCTTAATGATGGAAATCTCTATTGGTTGCTGAATCGCCTTCAATATGTGCAATGTACTTGGATTATCAATGATCCCATTTCTTGGCACTTCAAGTGGCACATCGTTTTGAACATCAAGTGGCATAGCTGTTGGAACGTCAAAGGACATGTCTTGTGGATTACCAAAGGTCACACCTATTGGTTCTTCAAAAGACTTGTTTCTTGAATTTTCTACTTGAAAATATATGTCTCTTTGAATATCCTGCAAGGAAAAAGAAATAGTAGAAGAAGCATTGTTAGGTAAAAATTATCCTTCACTCTGCTTCTCTTCTCTATACTCATCCTTTTCAAATTTTCCACTTTCAATTTGCTCCACTACTTGCAAAACATCCTTTTCAACTCCAACAGATTCATTTCCAATTGTTCTTGTCTCCTCAAAACGTTCTTCTTCAAAGCTTCTTTTTATGGCCTTCATTTTCTCCCATTCTTCTATGCATGACTTAAGGGTCACTTGGCATTCATGAACTTGACTGGGAAGCAAGGGTGCCAATATGGATTTTCTTTCCTTGATGTTGGAAAGAGTACTTGTTAGAGAATCCGTCATGAGTAGCCTTCTTATCATATTGCCAAGGACGTCCTAGTATAAGGTGGCTTGCACTCATGGGCACCACGTCACAAAGAACTTCATCATTGTATCTTCCAATTGAAAAAGGTACAACAACTTGCTTGGTTACCTTTGCTTCTCCCACATCGTTGAGCCACTGAAGTTTATAAGGATCAGGATGTTTGGAAATCTTGAGACCCAACTTTTCTACCATGTGAGTACTTGCTACATTTGTACAACTTCCTCCATCAATGATCACCACGCAAATTTTATCTCCCACGTGACATTTGGTATGAAAAATTTTCTTTCTTTGTTCATCCTCTTAACTTTGAATGTTCAAAGTCCTTTTGACTACAAAGATGTTGGATGGAAGAGACATATTAGCAAATAAGGAAAAATTGAAATGTGTGTAGGACCTTACCAGAATATACTCTCACAAAGTCTCACGAGTCACTCTAAGTAAACTTGATGTCACTCAATCCACTCGTGTTTGCACTCTAGGACTTTAAGGCTTTTACTTGTCCTCTTCTGATCTCACACACTCTAGCCTTTTTCCTCTCGATTCTCTTGTCTCAAGTTCTAGAGAACTTTACTCAAGACTGTATCAAATAAATTTCTACATGTTTGGCATCGGCTGCAAAAAGGTTAGTTGATATAGTCACGTCTACACCAGATCCGGAGGTCATGCCACACGGTCCCATTACTAGGTCAAGGGCCAAACAATTCAGGGAAGTTCTCTTAACTAAGTGTCTTGAAGCTTTTGATTCATTTGATAACTTAACACTCTCTTATGTTATGTTATATAATGTTTTAATAGCTAAAGAATAACTTAGTATGAACACATCTTACACATTGTTATTTTTAATATGTTAAGCATGTTAGGATAGTTTTATTATCATATTAAAGCATGATTATTATATATACATCAAGGCAGCATACTTATAATGCATATCATTAGTTTATTTGCATTCATATTAACTCTTAGGATTTATTCATTATCTTACACATATTAGGAGATGATGTACTTAGCTCATGACCATTATACTTAGCTCACATTACCATAAAAAAACATGGCAGCAAGGTATTTAGCTCGTTTTAGCTCAATATCATGAACTTACCTTGTTTCCTTGCACATATAGGTACAATGGAGTGTGATGCACGTTGAGGTAGCTTGGTGAATAATTTGGACGTCATATATATCTCACAAACAGCTCACAAAGTACAAGGCAGCTCATGGAATGCTAAGGGAAGCTCGATTCAGCTGGAGAAGCTTCAGGCTAGCTAAACTTAGCTAGTTGGACTATTTGAAGCTGAGTTGCTAAAAGTGATGACAAAGGTAGCTGAATGTAGCTGAACATGCTGTTATGGAGCTCAAAAGGACTCGGCTAGGAAGATCATCCACAAACAGCCCCATGCTTGCTAGCTAGCTCAACACTCAAGCTAGCTTGGAGGACACATGCACGCCTAAGAAGAAGCACATGACCAGCCATCATCCAATGCACATGGGTGCACCACAAGGCTTCCTAGAACACCCATGTGCCGTGCATATGACCAGCCCTCATGTGCCTTGCATGTGAACTCATTTAGGCGCCAAGATGAAGAGCCCTCTCCCTATTCGGCCAAGCATCATCTCCCATCCAAATTGGCGCCAACTTGAGAAGACACAAGAACTATTCGACCAAGTGATGTATGGCGAATCTACACGCTTTGATGGAAGAGAGTAGATAGCCTTATTGTGTCCCGATCTAGGATTGACAAGTACTGATGTCCTTGAATTAATAAGCTTGGGCTGCAAAATAATAAGAAAGAAATATGATTAATAATGGGTTTAAGAAATGAATAATAATATAAGTAATGGAATGAAAGAATTAGAATAGAGATGGCTGCGGAATTATGGGATTGATGATGGTCTTGATGAAGGATGTTGATGATGATGATGATGAAATGAAGATGGTGGTGATGTTGTATCTCAAACTCGCCAAAGACGAAACAATGCTAACGAGCACAATCCCGGTCTTCACAAACTAGTTTGAGGGGTGGTGATAGTGTCTTCAACCCACTAGATAATAATCTAGGAATTTAGGAATCAAGTTGGAAAGAATGACGCCACAAGTATATAAATTATACTTGCTTAATCGATAAAGTTCACAAAGAACTTTGAAGAGAAATTAACTCACAAGAGTATGTTTTATATAAGAGATGAGATGATTACAAATGAAATGCACTAGCCTATTTATAGTTTTTCAAAGGGTTTAGGCCGAATAGACACATGATGGTTCGGCCAAGGTTGAAACCCCTTTGAAAATACATGATTTTTGATGAAAATACATGATTTTAATGAAGATACATGCTCTTGGCCGAATGGTTATGTGTTGGTTCGGCCCTAAGGATGATTTGAATGCATTTGGAAGTTATTTGGGCGCCAAAATGGAAAGGAAGGAGTCTTTGGCCGAATAGGAAGCATCCCTTGGTGTTTTGGTTCCAATTTGATGTCACATGGAGTGCACATGCTTGAATGATGCACATGGCAGCCTACTTGAACGCACATGAGTCTTCTTGCAAGGCTTTGGTGAGGTTGCAACCATAGGATGATGTCTTGAAGTCCATGGGCAGCCTAGAGATGAACTAACTTCAAGGTAAGCTAGGTGAGTGTCTTGGTAGCTAACTAGGTGAGTTATAGCTTGATGAACTCAAGCTAGTTAGCTTTGGTCTTCTCAGCTCCTCAGCTACTCTCCCAGCTACTTCCAGCTACCTTTAGTCCACTTTTCAACAATTTGGTCCAAAGCTCTCCTCCAACTAGGTTCAGCTACATGCCAGCTCCTCCAGCTAAGTTGAAGCTCCTTAAGTGATGAAATGAGCTGCCATAATGTTCAAGAGCTAGTGTGAGCTGCTATGCTTATCCTTTTAGCTAACCAAGCTACCATAATATGCCTTGCTTTGTGTTTCACCTATAGAAATTAACAAACAAACCAAGTAAGCAATGTGTGAGCTCATTTAAGGTAAAATGCATGCTGTCGTGAGGTGTTTGAGTGATATAAGCTATGAATGATCATCTAGAAGATAAGATAACATGTATATAAGCTAGATAAAAGGCATAGGACGTTTATAAGCTTTAAGAAAACATATATGAGCTAGAAAATAGATGCATGCATGCAAATGAGCTAAAGAATCATGGATTTAAAGCTAGTGAGCTAATGTAAACATAACATGAGCTAGAATAACATGATATGAGTTAATGAATGAATGAATACATGCTGCCATGATATCTAATGAAATGAAAACATAATAAATTAATCTAAAACATATGTAAACATAATATAAAGCTAAGTAAAGATGTGAAAACATATGTTATGCATGAAAATCATATAGTTGCAAGTGAATGAAAACATATGATTATTCAAGCATAGTTTAAGATGCAAATGTATGCTCATAATAATATATAGTGCATAAATGAGTAAATATAATATAAAGTAAGGTATAACTCCCTTATATTGAGCATGATGAATCTTCAATGATGTGAGTGTGTCATGAAGAAAGTTGGTGCAAAACATGATCACATCATCCTCCCCTTCTTTTAGGCGATTTGTCCTCAAATCGTAAGGTAACTTCTCCTTAGTGTCTTTCCATTCAAATGTTACTGATTTGACTTCATATCCATTCAATACCAAATTGTTCAAGACATTTCCTTTTGAAATGATCTATGAAAGGTTCCTCATGAAAGGTCATGAATCTTGAATAAGTGCTTTGAACCTCCTTGTCCTGAAAAGAAAGAAGACTTTCATAAGTAAGGGAAGTATTAATCATGAGAAAGTTAAAGGTATACTCCCTGTTCATATCTTTTGGATTGCCAAAAGTGATGTCTTTTGAATCACAAGATATGTTGCTTTGAACGACCATGTCCCCAAAAGTCATGTTCCTTGGTCCTCCAATAGGTGTATTCATTGAATCATGAAAGGTTATAACTCTTAGAATGGAAGTTTCCTTAGAATCCTCATAGGACACGTCCTTTGGATGATAAAATGTCTCCCTTTGCCTCGCATCTCTTGGATCTTTGAATGTCACGTCCCCTAGCCTCCCAATTTGACAAGTTGTGTCGCTTGGAAAATTTGAAACATCAAAGAAAAAATCTATAATTACATGGTTAGAATAATCATCCTTGATCTTTCGTTTCATCCATAGGCATTCTCGAATGACCTTGCCATCACCAAGTGATAAGATAATACCATAGATATGAATCGAATTTCTGCAAAATAAATCAAAACATGTAAATGAAAAACTATTGACAAGATGAAAGGAAATATCAAACCAGGGTGGATGTTTAATGGGAGTTGGTTGCTGAATTCTTTTCTGGATTGGCAATGTACTTGGAATGTCAACGAACACAACTTTTGGCACTTCAAGTGATGCTTTTTTTAGAACTTCGAATGGCATAACCTTTGAAATATCAAGAGACATGTTTTGTGAATCATCTCCTTGAAAAGATATGTCTCTTGAATTATCCTGCAAAACAAAAGAGGGAATAGGAGTAGAAGTAAGGTTAGATAAAAATTGTTCTTCACTCTCCTCTTTTCCTCCAAATTCATTCTTTTCAACTCCAACGATTTCTGCATCCACTCTCCGTTCATCATTTTCAACTCTAACATTTTGTTCAACTTCAAAATGCTTTTGTTCATTTGAATTTTTCTCCAAACAGTCTTCAGTTGCATTGTCTTTAAGTTGTTCTTTCATTGCTTCAATGTTCTTCTTCAAGGTGTTTTGATCTTCATTTACTCGGCTAGGAGATAGTGGAGTCAAGATGAGTTTCCTTTAATTGTGAAAGAAGGAGTATTGGTTTGTGAAACCATCATGAACAGCACGCTTGTCAAATTGCCATGGCCTCCCCAAGAGTAAATGACTCGTATTCATATGTACCACGTCACATAGAATCTCTTCTTTGTAACTTCCAAGTGAGAATGGAACAAGTACTTGCTCAGTAACCTTCAATTCTTCATTGCCATCCAACCATTGCAATTCATATGGGCTGGAATGTTTAATCGTTGTAAGCCCCAATTTATTCACCATGTATGTGCTTGCAATGTTTGTACAACTTACTCCGTCAATAGCTACAAGACACACTTTACCATTTACATGGCAACGAGTGTGAAATGTGTTTGTTCTTTGTTGTTCGTTCTCCATTGTTTGGAAAGATGAAAGATCATAAGACATTGTTAGTAGAAAGAAAAAAAATTAAAACCTTACCAGCACGCTCTCAAAGCCTCACAATCTTCACTCCAAAGAAAATTAAGAGATCACTCACTCAACACTTGTGTTTACTCTCGGGAATATAATTTGGCTTTTAACAATTCCCCTTCTGATCTCACTCTCTCAATTAGCCTTTTTCCACTCAATTTCTCTTGTTAAGTCCTTTGAAAAACTTACTCAAGATTAGAACAAGTTAATTCTTTCCTTGTGTGCTTTGGCTGCAAATAGGTTAGGGTAGAAAGAATAGAAGAAATGTAAAGTAGAAGAAAGGATTTAAAGGTATTAAAAGATAAAAATGGTTGAAGACAAGGAAAATGAAAGGATAGAAAAGGAAGAGGTGACTTACAATTCAAGAAACAACACTTACTGCAACCTTTCTCAAGAAACAATAAGGTTATCTTCTCTTAGTGTAGATAGGCCTCTTTGATGTACTTTCCAATGGTAGAGCACTTTCCTTGGCTTGCTTTATCTTTTTGAACTTCTCTTTTTCTTTTCTTTTCTTTTCTTCTTTTCTGATTTTTCTCTTCTTTTTGCACTCCAATTTGTTGAAGGAGTCTTTTTCTCTTTTGAATTTCTTTTTGCTTTGTACGCCAATGACACTTTTGTTGTCAATCAAACTATGCTCTGATTACCGCTTGATGTATGGCGAATCTACACGTTTTGATGGAAGAGAGTAGATAGCCTTATTGTGTCCCGATCTAGGATTGACAAGTACTGATGTCCTTGAATTAATAAGCTTGTGCTGCAAAATAATAAGAAAGAAATATGATTAATAATGGGTTTAAGAAATGAATAATAATATAAGTAATGGAATGAAAGAATTAGAATAGAGATGGCTGCGGAATTATGGGATTGATGATGGTCTTGATGAAGGATGTTGATGATGATGATGATGAAATGAAGATGGTGGTGATGTTGTATCTCAAACTCGCCAAAGAGGAAACAATGCTAACGAGCACAATCCCGGTCTTCACAAACTAGTTTGAGGGGTGGTGATAGTGTCTTCAACCCACTAGATAATAATCTAGGAATTTAGGAATCAAGTTGGAAAGAATGACGCCACAAGTATATAAATTATACTTGCTTAATCGATAAAGTTCACAAAGAACTTTGAAGAGAAATTAACTCACAAGAGTATGTTTTATATAAGAGATGAGATGATTACAAATGAAATGCACTAGCCTATTTATAGTTTTTCAAAGGGTTTAGGCCGAATAGACACATGATGGTTTGGCCAAGGTTGAAACCCCTTTGAAAATACATGATTTTTGATGAAAATACATGATTTTAATGAAGATGCATTCTCTTAGCCGAATGATTATGTGTTGGTTCGGCCCTAAGGATGATTTGAATGCATTTGGAAGTTATTTGGGCGCCAAAATGGAGAGGAAGGAGTCTTTGGCCGAATAGGAAGCATCCCTTGGTGTTTTGGTGCCAATTTGATGTCACATGGAGTGCACATGCTTGAATGATGCATATGGCAGCCTACTTGAACGCACATGAGTCTTCTTGCAAGGCTTTGGTGAGGTTGCAACCATAGGATGATGTCTTGAAGTCCATGGGCAGCCTAGAGATGAACTAGCTTCAAGGTAAGCTAGGTGAGTGTCTTGGTAGCTAACTAGGTGAGTTATAGCTTGATGAACTCAAGCTAGTTAGCTTTGGTCTTCTCAGCTCCTCAGCTACTCTCCCTGCTACTTCCAGCTACCTTTAGTCCACTTTTCAACAATTTGGTCCAAAGCTCTCCTCCAACTAGGTTCAGCTACATGCCAGCTCCTCCAGCTAAGTTGAAGCTCCTTAAGTGATGAAATGAGCTGCCATAATGTTCAAGATCTAGTGTGAGCTGCTATGCTTATCCTTTTAGCTAACCAAGCTACCATAATATGCCTTGCTTTGTGTTTCACCTATAGAAATTAACAAACAAACCAAGTAAGCAATGTGAGAGCTCATTTAAGGTAAAATGCATGCTGTCGTGAGGTGTTTGAGTGATATAAGCTATGAATGATCATCTAGAAGCTAAGATAACATGTATATAAGCTAGATAAAAGGCATAGGACGTTTATAAGCTTTAAGAAAACATATATGAGCTAGAAAATAGATGCATGCATGCAAATGAGCTAAAGAATCATGGATTTAAAGCTAGTGAGCTAATGTAAACATAACATGAGCTAGAATAACATGATATGAGTTAATGAATGAATGAATACATGCTTCCATGATATCTAAATGAAATGAAAACATAATAAATTAATCTAAAACATATGTAAACATAATATAAAGCTAAGTAAAGATGTGAAAACATATGTTATGCATGAAAATCATATAGTTGCAAGTGAATGAAAACATATGATTATTCAAGCATAGTTTAAGATGCAAATGTATGCTCATAATAATATATAGTGCATAAATGAGTAAATATAATATAAAGTAAGGTATAACTCCCTTATATTGAGCATGATGAATCTTCAATGATGTGAGTGTGTCATGAAGAAAGTTGGTGCAAAACATGATCACATCACCAAGGATCATTTCCCTCCATCTAGGGTCGAACCATCCTCTCTTTTAGCATTTAAATTATGTCTTTATAGGGAGATACATAGGCTGGCCGAATCATCTTGTATTTATTCGGCCATGTCTCTCCATTTCCTATAAATAGGAAAACTTTACATCATTTGTAAGTACACCTTTTTATTCAATTAAAGTGAGATTATTCTCTTCTTAAGTCTTGGTGACTTTTTATCGACTTATCAAGTATTTTATACTTGTGGCGTCAACCCCTTCCTTTCATCTTGATACTTCTGGTTCCTAGTTCATATAACTAGTGGGTCAAAGTACTTAACACCATCCCTTGAAGAAACAATATAAAGATTGGGTCTCTGTTCTATATAGCATTGGTTCTTCTTTGAGATTTCTTCAAGATACTATCCTCACAACCATCCTTTTATTTCATCACCATAACCATAGCCTTTTCAACTATCTTCCGCTTCCATTACTCATTATTTAAATAGCCTACCAATTCACCCATACGTCTACCACCCTTAACCATTCTATTTTGAGCCATTCACTTTGCAGGTTGTTTTGCTTCCTTCCTAAATCCACAATCATTTGAAAAGGTACAAGTACCTTACATCATTAGTAGGAATGGAAAGCAAAATATAATTGAAAGAGTGGCTTAGAAAAAATAGAAAGAAGAGAATAAAGGGGTTACTTACACAAGTCACTTTACAACCTTCTATCACCACAATCAAATTTATAGGCTTACTTGAATGGCTTGGTGATGAGAATTGTTGATGAGTGCTTCCAACTTTCTTTCTTTTTTTTCTTTTCTTTTCTTCTTTTTGAGTGCTGGAAATTTCTTTTCTGATTTTTCTTGATTTCTTTGACTTTGCACTTCTTTTTGTATTTTTCTTTTTGTTGTTGTTGCGCGTTACTTCTTCCACCAAAGCTCTGATTACCGCTTGATGTAAGGTAATTCTACCTTCTCGTTTGATTGTGGATCTAAGAAGGAAGCAAAACAACCTGCACAAGTGAATGGCTCAAAACAGAATGGATAAGGGTGGTAAACGTATGGTTTAATAGGTAGGCTAATTAATAAATGAGAGATGGAAGAGGAGTGGAAGAGGATTGAAATGGTTATAGTTATGGCGATGAAACAAAAGGATGGTTGTGAGGATAGTATCTTGAAGAACGCTCAAAGAAGAACCAATGCTATAGAGAGCAAAGACCCAATCTTTATATTGTTTCTTCAAGGGGTGGTGATAAGTACTTTAACCCACTAGTTATATGAACTAGGAACCAGAAGTATCAAGATGAAAGAAGAGGGTTGACGCCACAAGTATAAAATACTTGATAAGTCGATAAAAAGTCACCAGGACTTAAGAAAGAGAAAAATCTCACTTCAATTAAAATAAAAGGACTGATTACAAATGAAATAGGAAGGCCTATTTATAGTTTTTGAAGGGACTTGGCCGAATAGGTACATGTTGGTTCGGCCAGCCCTTGTACCTTCCTAAAATGACATGATTTTTAATGAAAAAACAAGACTTTAATAAAAATACATGCTCTTGGCCGAATGGTTATGTGTTGGTTCGGCCCTAAGGATGATTTGAATGCATTTAGAAGTTATTTGGGCCCCAAAATGAAGAGAAAAGAGTCTTTGGCCGAATAGGAAGCATCCCTTAGTGTTTTGGCGCCAATTTGATGTCACATGGAGTGCACATGCTTGAATGATGCACATGGCAGCCTATATGAATGCACATGGGTCTTATTGCTATGCTTTGATGAGGTTGCAACCACAGGATGATGTCATCCATGGAATGAAGATAGGCAACAACTAGGCGTGAATTAGCTTCCAACATGCATCTAGGTGACATGGCATCCATTGGGTAGCCTAGAGATGAACTAGCTTCAAGATAAGCTAGGTGAGTGTCTTGGTAGCTAACTAGGTGAGTTATAGCTTGATGAACTCAAGCTAGTTAGCTTTGGTCTTCTCAACTCCTCAGCTACTCTCCCAGCTACTTCCAGCTACCTCTAGTCCACTTTTCAGTAATTTGGTCCAAAGCTCTCCTCCAGCTAAGTTCAGCTACATGCTAGCTCCTCCAGCTAAGTTTAAGCTCCTTATGTGATTAAATGAGCTGCCATAATGTTCATGAGCTAGTGTGAGCTGTTGTGCTTGTCCTTTTAGCTAGCCAAGCTACCATAATATGTCTTGTTTTGTGTTTCACCTATAGGAATCACCAAACAAATAAAATAAGCAATGTGTGAGCTCATTTAAGGTAAAATGCATGTTGACGTGAGGTGTTTGAGTGATATGAGCTATGAATGCATGTCATGAGCTAAGTATAACATATGTAAGCTAATGTATAAGACCTAGGAGCTAAAATGAATGCATGTGAGCTAACAAATGAATGATTAAGCATTCTGCCATTTCACGAATGAATTGTATCATGCTTAAATGAATGCAAGACTAATATAACATACTTAACATACTTGAAATAACATTGTGCATCAATTATAAAGATGTGAATATGTTGTATACATGAATATCATATAACATGGTATTCATAAATGATAAATGGAAACATGTAATAATAATATCCTAAGAAATGATATGTAATCATAATATATATTTGAATGATATGAAAGACATGATTAACTAAACATAGGATGGAAATAATAATATGATAATTTATACTAACATGTGAATGAATGCTTATGATAGAATAGAATGTATAAATGATATAATATAAGATAGGGTAATGAAAAACTCCCTTAGAAACAGCTTTGAAGAACATCTATGGTGTGTTCAAGTCATGGAGAAAGTTGGAGCTAGTTTGGACCGTATCAATGCCATTTTCAATTTGCTCAACTACTTGCAAATCATCCTTTTCAACTTCAACAGATTCATTTCCAATTCTTCTTGTCTCCTCAAAATATTCTTGTTCAATGGTATTTTCTTTGATTTGTTCATTTCTCCTCATATCTTCAATACTTTTCTTCATGGCCTTCGTTTTCTCCCATTCTTATATGCGTGACTTAAGGGTCACTTGGTATTCATGGACTTGGCTTGGAAGCATCGGTGCTAATATGATTTTCCTACCTTGGTGTTGGAATGAATACTTATTGGAAAATCCATCGTGAGTAGCCTTCTTGTCAAATTGCCAATGACGTCCTAATATAATTTGACTTGCACTCATGGGCACCACATCACAAAGGACTTCATCATTATATCTCCCAATTGAGAAAGGTACAACAACTTGTTTAGTTACCTTAGCTTCACCCACATCGTTGAGACACTAAAGTTTGTAAGGATGAGGATGCTTGGAAGTCTTGAGACCCAACTTTTCCACCATATGAGTACTTGCTACGTTTGTACAACTTCCTCCATCAATGATCACCACACAAACTTTATCTCCCACGTGACATTTGGTATGGAAGATGTTCTCTCTTTGTTCATCCTCTTGACTTTGAATGTTCAAAGTCCTTTTGACTACAAAGATGTTGGATGGAAGACACATGTTAGCAAATAAGGAAAAACGAAATTTATGTAGGACCTTACCAGAATATAATCTCACAAAGCCTCATGAGTCACTCCAAGGAAACTTGAATGTAACTCAATCCGCTCGTGTTTGCACTCTAGGACTTTAATGGCTTTTACTTGTCCTCTTCTGATCTCACACACGCTTTAGCTTTTTTCCTCTCCATTCTCTTGTCTCAAGTTCTAGAGAACTTTACTCAAGACTGTATCAAATAAATTTCTACTTGTTTGGCGTCGACTGTAAAAGGGTTAGTAGGAATGGAAAACAAAATATAATGAAAGGGTGGATTAGAAATAGAAAGAAGAGAACATAAAGGGTTAGTTACACAAGTCACTTCACAACCTTCTATCAACACAATCAATTTAAAAGACTTACTTGAATTGCTTGATGATGATAATTGTTGATGAGTGCTTCAACTTCTTTTCTTTGCTTTTTCTTCTTTTGAGTGTTAGATTTTTCGTTCTTTTGATTGTTTCACTTTCTTTTCTTATTTTTCTTTTTCTTTGACTTTTCACTTCACTTCTGCATTTCCTTTTGTATTTTCTTTTTGTTATTGTTGTACGTTGCTTTCTTCCACCAATAGCTCTGATTACCGCTTGATGTAAGGTACTTCTACCTTAACAATTGATTATGGATCTAGGAAGGAAGCAAAACAACCTGCATAAGTGAATGGCTCAAAAAGAGAGGGTTAAGAGTGGTAGACGTATGGTGAATAGGTGGGCTGTTTAAAATGAGAGATGGAAGCGGAAGATGGTTGATATGGCTACGGTTATGGCTTATGAAATAAAGGGATGGTTGTGAGGATAGTATCTTAAAGAAGACTCAAAGAAGAACCAATACTATAGAGAGCAAAGACCCAGACTTTATATTGCTTCTTCAAGGGGTGGTATTAAATACTTTGACCCACTAGTTATATGAACTAGGAACCAAAAGTATCAAGGTGAAAAGAAAGGGATTGACACCACAAGTATAAAAATACTTGATAAGTCCATAAAAGTCACCAGGACTTAAGAAAGAGAATAATTTCACTTATATTAATCAAAAAGGTTTATTACAAATGAAATAGGAAAGCCTATTTATAGTTTTTGAAGGGACTTGGCCGAATAGGTACATGTTGGTTCGGCCAGCCCTTGTACCTTCCTAAAATGACATGATTTTTAATGAAAAAATAAGACTTTAATGAAAATACATGCTCTTGGCCAAATGGTGATGTAAGGCTAACCAGGCTTCTTCAAGAATGAAGAAGTTGGCAACCTTGTTGTTTCCCGATCTAGGAGAGACACCAAATGCTACACCTTGGATTGAAAGTAATCTACACAAAAGAAGAAGAATTGATTAAGTAATATGATAATTAAGAAATGAAAAGTAAATAGAAATGGAAATAATTGAAATGGATAGAATAGTTATCAAAGAAGGGATGCGAAAGTGTTGTAGAATGATCCTTCAAGTGATGATGGATTCGACCTCTAATGGTGGTGATGGACGAATGCCTTGTTGAGGATGAAGGATAATTCAAAGATAAAGAAATGGAAATTTATAAGTTGGTGATAATATGGGCGTGATATGGTGATGGAATATGATGATGATATAGGCGTGATAATGGTGATGGACTATGGTGATGATATAGGTGTGATAATGGTGATGGACAGATTGTATCTTATAAAACTAAGAAGGAACCAATGCTATAAAGGAGCAAAGACCCGTTTCTTATAAGTTCTATAAGGGATGGTATGAAAGGACTTTGACCCACTAGTTATTTAAACTAGGAACCAGAAGTATCAAGGTGAAGGAATGACGCCACAAGCTTTAGAAAGGCTTGCTTAATCGATATAGTTCTAAAAAGAACTTGAAGAGAGAATAATCTCACAAAGGATTTTTTTTATCAAAAGGGTTCTTCTACAAATGAAATATCCAAGCCTATTTATAGTTTTCAAAGGGTTTAGGCCGAATAGATACTTGATGGTTCGGCTAAGGTTGAAACCCCTTTGAAAATACATGATTTTTGATGAAAATACATGATTTAAATGAAGATATATGCTCTTGGCCGAATGGTTATGTGTTGGTTCGGCCCTAAGGTTGATTTGAATGCATTTGGAAGTTATTTGGGCGCCAAAATGAAGATGAAAGAGTCTTTGGCCGAATAGGAAGCATCCCTTGGTGTTTTGGCGCTAATTTGATGTCACATGGAGTGCACATGCTTGAATGATGCACATGGCAGCATACTTGAACGCACATGGGTCTTCTTGCAAGGATTTAGTGATGTTACAACCATAGGATGGTGTCTTGATGTCCATGGAATGAATATGGCAGCAACTAGGCGTGACTTGGCTTCCAACATGCATCTAGGTGTCATGGCCTTCAATGGGCAGCAACTTGTCATGAAAGGTCACATTATGTGGAAGGTAACCTTTCATCATTTGAGCTACTTTATAAGTGTTTGAGCTGAAGATGAGCTGGCCATAGATGAATTACATGAAGATGAGTCATAGGTCAGCTCCTTGTGAAAAGGCACCTTTTGGAATGGCAACTATTCGTGAAAAGGTACTAATCCACAAAAATTGACATAGACCATATTTGAAGTGTTCTGTGTGGTGAAGATGACGGTGCAACTCTCCAGCTGAAATGAGGTCTCTAGCTAGCTCAAAAGTCCAGCTCAAGTGAGCTATGAGCTCGGGGGTCAGCTGGCAACTTTGTCCCAAAATGTTCTTGAGCTGTCCCGGAGTTGTTCTAGTCAAGTTTCCTAAGCTCATTGACTCCAATTCTAGCTTTAAGTCAGCTCCCAGCATGTGGCCGAATATGCACCTACAAAAGAAAGCATATTATAAGCTAAGTAATATATGATATAAATATATAAATATGTGGACTATAGGTTATAATAATAACTCATGCATCATATGATAATGAATGAATATTATTATTATTATAACTATAGATTATATGCTTGAATATCAATCAATGATTCAAACCATATAATGAATGAATGCACATGTTATGATAATTCAAGTATAGTCTAATCTTCATATGTATGCTCATAATAGTATATAATGCATAAATAAGTAAATATAAGATAAAGTAAGGAAGAACTCCCTTAGAACCAGCTTTGAATAATCTCCATGGTGTGATCAAGTCATGGATAAAGTTGGAGCTAGACAGGATCACATCATCCTCCCCTTCTTTTATGCGATTTGTCCTCAAATCAAAATGTTACTTCTCCTTAGTGTCCTCCCATCCGATATATGCAACAGGGATCTTTATGAAATGATTCTTTTCATAAATCATATCCTTTGAATAAGTGCTTTGAACGTACATGACCTGAAAAGAAAGATAACTCTCATAAGTAAAAACATGATTAAATACAAATAAAGGAAAATTGTACTTCCTGTTGGTGTTTGATGGTTGGTTAAAAATCATGTCTGTTGAAGACATGTTGCTTTGAATGATCATGTCCCTTGGCATCCCAAAAGTCATGTCCATTGGATCATGAAAATTCACGATTTTATGCTCTTGAAGGGTCACGTCCATTAAGCCTTTATGATTCACATCTCTTGGCTCTTTCCCTTGACAAATTGTGTCTTTTGAATCATCCTTGTCATCACAAATTGATAAGATAATGCCACATACATGAATTGAATTGCTGCAAAATGAATCAAAATAAGTAAATGAAAAACTATTGACAAGATGAATAGACATATCAAACCAGGGTTGATGTTTAATGGGAGTTGGTTGCTGAATTCTTTTCATAATTGGCAATGTACTTGGAATGTCAACGGCTGCTACTCTAGGTATTTCAAGTGACACATCCTTTGAAATATCAAGAGACATGTTTTATGGATCACCAAAAGTCACATCTTTTAGTACTCCAACAGCCATGATTCTTGATTCATCTCCTTGAAAAGATAAGTCCCTTGAATGGTCCTGCAAAAGAAAAGGAATGATAGGAGAAGAAAGGTTAGATAATTAAGAAATGAAAAGTAAATAGAAATGGAAAGAATTGAAATGGATAGAATAGTTATCAAAGAAGGGCTGCGGAAGTGTTGTAGAATGATCCTTCAAGTGATGATGGATTCGACCTCCAATGGTGGTGATGGACGAATGCCTTGTTGAGGATGAAGGATAATTCAAAGATGAATAAATGGAAATTTATAAGTTGGTGTTAATATGGGCGTGATATGGTGATGGAATATGATGATGATATAGGCGTGATAATGGTGATGGACTATGGTGATGATATAGGCGTGATAATGGTGATGGACAGATTGTATCTTATAAAACTAAGAAGGAACCAATGCTATAAAGGAGCAAAGACCCGTTTCTTATAAGTTCTATAAGGGATGGTATGAAAGGACTTTGACCCACTAGTTATTTAAACTAGGAACCAGAAGTATCAAGGTGAAGGAATGACGCCACAAGCTTTAGAAAGGCTTGCTTAATCGATATAGTTCTAAAAAGAACTTGAAGAGAGAATAATCTCACAAAGGATTTTTTTTATCAAAAGGGTTCTTCTACAAATGAAATATCCAAGCCTATTTATAGTTTTCAAAGGGTTTAGGCCGAATAGATACTTGATGGTTCGGCTAAGGTTGAAACCCCTTTGAAAATACATGATTTTTGATGAAAATACATGATTTAAATGAAGATATATGCTCTTGGCCGAATGGTTATGTGTTGGTTCGGCCCTAAGGTTGATTTGAATGCATTTGGAAGTTATTTGGGCGCCAAAATGAAGAGGAAAGAGTCTTTGGCCGAATAGGAAGCATCCCTTGGTGTTTTGGCGCTAATTTGATGTCACATGGAGTGCACATGCTTGAATGATGCACATGGCAGCATACTTGAACGCACATGGGTCTTCTTGCAAGGATTTAGTGATGTTACAACCATAGGATGGTGTCTTGATGTCCATGGAATGAATATGGCAGCAACTAGGCGTGACTTGGCTTCCAACATGCATCTAGGTGTCATGGCCTTCAATAGGCAGCAACTTGTCATGAAAGGTCACATTATGTGGAAGGTAACCTTTCATCATTTGAGCTACTTTATAAGTGTTTGAGCTGAAGATGAGCTGGCCATAGATGAATTACATGAAGATGAGTCATAGGTCAGCTCCTTGTGAAAAGGCACCTTTTGGAATGGCAACTATTCGTGAAAAGGTACTAATCCACAAAAATTGACATAGACCATATTTGAAGTGTTCTGTGTGGTGAAGATGACGGTGCAACTCTCCAGCTGAAATGAGGTCTCTAGCTAGCTCAAAAGTCCAGCTCAAGTGAGCTATGAGCTCGGGGGTCAGCTGGCAACTTTGTCCCAAAATGTTCTTGAGCTGTCCCGGAGTTGTTCTAGTCAAGTTTCCTAAGCTCATTGACTCCAATTCTAGCTTTAAGTCAGCTCCCATCATGTGGCCGAATATGCACCTACAAAAGAAAGCATATTATAAGCTAAGTAATATATGATATAAATATATAAATATGTGGACTATAGGTTATAATAATAACTCATGCATCATATGATAATGAATGAATATTATTATTATTATAACTATAGATTATATGCTTGAATATCAATCAATGATTCAAACCATATAATGAATGAATGCACATGTTATGATAATTCAAGTATAGTCTAATCTTCATATGTATGCTCATAATAGTATATAATGCATAAATAAGTAAATATAAGATAAAGTAAGGAAGAACTCCCTTAGAACCAGCTTTGAATAATCTCCATGGTGTGATCAAGTCATGGATAAAGTTGGAGCTAGACAGGATCACATCATCCTCCCCTTCTTTTATGCGATTTGTCCTCAAATCAAAATGTTACTTCTCCTTAGTGTCCTCCCATCCGATATATGCAACAGGGATCTTTATGAAATGATTCTTTTCATAAATCATATCCTTTGAATAAGTGCTGTGAACGTACATGACCTGAAAAGAAAGATAACTCTCATAAGTAAAAACATGATTAAATACAAATAAAGGAAAATTGTACTTCCTGTTGGTGTTTGATGGTTGGTTAAAAATCATGTCTGTTGAAGACATGTTGCTTTGAATGATCATGTCCCTTGGCATCCCAAAAGTCATGTCCATTGGATCATGAAAATTCACGATTTTATGCTCTTGAAGGGTCACGTCCATTAAGCCTTTATGATTCACGTCTCTTGGCTCTTTCCCTTGACAAATTGTGTCTTTTGAATCATCCTTGTCACCACAAATTGATAAGATAATGCCACAGACATGAATTGAATTGCTGCAAAATGAATCAAAATAAGTAAATGAAAAACTATTGACAAGATGAATAGACATATCAAACCAGGGTTGATGTTTAATGGGAGTTGGTTGCTGAATTCTTTTCATAATAGGCAATGTACTTGGAATGTCAACGGCTGCTACTCTAGGTATTTCAAGTGACACGTTCTTTGAAATATCAAGATACATGTTTTGTGGATAACCAAAAGTCACATCTTTTAGTACTCCAACAGCCATGATTCTTGATTCATCTCCTTGAAAAGATAAGTCCCTTGAATGGTCCTGCAAAAGAAAAGGAATGATAGGAGAAGAAAGGTTAGATAAAATTTGTTCTTCACTCTCCTCTTTTTCTCCAAATTCATTCTTCTCATTTTCAACTCTAATGTTTTCTACATCCGCTCTCTTTTGTTCAACTTCAAAAAGCTTTTCTTCATTTGATTCTTCCTCCAAACGTTCTACTTCAGTTGCATTGTCTTTAAGTTGCTTGTTCATTGCTTCAATTCTCATTTTCAAATGAGTTTGATCTTCACTCACTCGGCTAGGAGATAATGGAGTCAAAATGAATTTTCTTTCATTGTGGATGATTGAGTATCGATTTGTGAATCCATCATGGACAGCCCGTTTGTCAAATAGCCATGGTCGTCCAAACAGCAAATGACTCGTATTCATAGGCACCACGTCGCATAGAATCTCGTCTTTGTACCTTCCAATTGAGAATGGCACAAGTACTTGTTCAGTGACCAACAACTCTTCCTCGTCATTAAACCATTGCAATTCATATGGGCTGGAATGTTTAATTGTTGAAAGGCCCAATTTGTTCACCGTGTATGTGCTTGCAATGTTTGTACAACTTCCTCCGTCAATAGCTACAAGACACACTTTACCATCTACATGGAAACGAGTGTGAAATGTGTTTGTTCTTTGTTGTTCGTCCTCTAATGTTTGAAAAGATGGAAGATCACAAGGTATTGTTAGTAGAAAAAAATTAAACCTTACCAGCGCACTCACAAAGCCTCACTTGGTCACTCCAAAGAAAGTTCAGATTCCACTCACACTCGTGTTTGCACTCGGGGATATAATCTTGGCTTTTTCAATCCCCCTTCTGATCTCACCCTCTCGTATGCCTTTTTCCACTCGATTCTCTCTTGTGGGTCCTTTTTAAGAACTAACTCAAGATTGAGCAAGTCTCTTTAGTTTGTGTGTCGGTTTAGAAATGGTTAGGGTATATGATAAAGGATAGGCTAGAAAAGGTTAAGAAAGATGATAAGGTAATGGAATAAGAAAAGATGAAAGAAAAGGAAATGAAATAGTAAATAAGTGAAGATAACTTACAACTAAAGTTGCAACACTTACTATCTTCCTTCACAAGAAAACAACAAGGATACCTCCTTCAAGTTTGATGTTGGGCAGATTGTATGGTGCTTCTCTTTGAGTGTACTTTGCAACTTGCTTCACTTTTCTTTTGCTTTTGATTTTCTTCTTTTTCTTTTCTTTTGCACTCCAAATTTGATGTATGAGTCTTTTTCTTTTCTCTTTTGTTTTCTTCTTTCTTGTTGCTTTTTTTTGTAGCACTTTGTATGTCAATCCACCAAAGCTCTGATTACCGCTTGATGTAAGGCTAACCAGGCTTCTTCAAGAATGGAGAAGTTGGCAACCTTGTTGTTTCCCGATCTAGGAGAGACACCAAATGCTACACCTTGGATTAAAAGTAATCTGCACAAAAGAAGAAGAATTGATTAAGTAATATGATAATTAAGAAATGAAAAGTAAATAGAAATGGAAAGAATTGAAATGGATAGAATAGTTATCAAAGAAGGGCTGCGGAAGTGTTGTAGAATGATCCTTCAAGTGATGATGGATTCGACCTCCAATGGTGGTGATGGACGAATGCCTTGTTGAGGATGAAGGATAATTCAAAGATGAAGAAATGGAAATTTATAAGTTGGTGATAATATGGGCGTGATATGGTGATGGAATATGATGATGATATAGGCGTGATAATGGTGATGGACTATGGTGATGATATAGGCGTGATAATGGTGATGGACAGATTGTATCTTATAAAACTAAGAAGGAACCAATGCTATAAAGGAGCAAAGACCCGTTTCTTATAAGTTCTATAAGGGATGGTATGAAAGGACTTTGACCCACTAGTTATTTAAACTAGGAACCAGAAGTATCAAGGTGAAGGAATGACGCCACAAGCTTTAGAAAGGCTTGCTTAATCGATATAGTTCTAAAAAGAACTTGAAGAGAGAATAATCTCACAAAGGATTTTTTTTATCAAAAGGGTTCTTCTACAAATGAAATATCCAAGCCTATTTATAGTTTTCAAAGGGTTTAGGCCGAATAGATACTTGATGGTTCGGCCAAGGTTGAAACCCCTTTGAAAATACATGATTTTTTTATGAAAATACATGATTTAAATGAAGATACATGCTCTTGGCCAAATGGTTATGTGTTGGTTCGGCCCTAAGGTTGATTTGAATGCATTTGGAAGTTATTTGGGCGCCAAAATGAAGAGGAAAGAGTCTTTGGCCGAATAGGAAGCATCCCTTGGTGTTTTGGCGCCAATTTGATGTCACATGGAGTGCACATGCTTGAATGATTCACATGGCAGCCTACTTGAACGCACATGGGTCTTCTTGCAAGGATTTGGTGATGTTACAACCATAGGATGGTGTCTTGAAGTCCATGGAATGAATATGGCAGAAACTAGGCGTGACTTGGCTTCCAACATGCATCTAGGTGTCATGGCCTTCAATGGGCAGCAACTTGTCATGAAAGGTCACATTATGTGGAAGGTAACCTTTCATCATTTGAGCTACTTTATAAGTGTTTGAGCTGAATATGAGCTGGCCATAGATGAATTACATGAAGATGAGTCATAGGTCAGCTCCTTGTGAAAAGGCACCTTTTGGAATGGCAACTATTCGCGAAAAGGTACGAATCCACAAAAATTGACATAGACCATATTTGAAGTGTTCTGTGTGGTGAAGATGACGGTGCAACTCTCCAGCTGAAATGAGGTCTCTAGCTAGCTCAAAAGTCCAGCTCAAGTGAGCTATGAGCTCGGGGGTCAGCTGGCAACTTTGTCCCAAAATGTTCTTGAGCTGTCCCGGAGTTGTTCTAGTCAAGTTTCCTAAGCTCATTGACTCCAATGCTAGCTTTAAGTCAGCTCCCATCATGTGGCCGAATATTCACCTACAAAAGAAAGCATATTATAAGCTAAGTAATATAGGATATAAATATATAAATATGTGGACTATAGGTTATAATAATAACTCATGCATCATATGATAATGAATGAATATTATTATTATAACTATAGATTATATGCTTGAATATCAATCAATGATTCAAACCATATAATGAATGAATGCACATGTTATGATAATTCAAGTATAGTCTAATCTTCATATGTATGCTCATAATAGTATATAATGCATAAATACGTAAATATAAGATAAAGTAAGGAAGAACTCCCTTAGAACCAGCTTTGAATAATCTCCATGGTGTGATCAAGTCATGGATAAAGTTGGAGCTAGACAAGATCACATCATCCTCCCCTTCTTTTATGCGATTTGTCCTCAAATCGAAATGTGACTTCTCCTTAGTGTCCTCCCATCCGATATATGCAACAGGGATCTTTATGAAATGATTCTTTTCATAATTCATATCCTTTGAATAAGTGCTTTGAACGAACATGACCTGAAAAGAAAGATAACTCTCATAAGAAAAAACATGATTAAATATAAATAAAGGAAAATTGTACTTCCTGTTGGTGTTTGATGGTTGGTTAAAAATCATATCTGTTGAAGACATGTTGCTTTGAATGATCATGTCCCTTGGCATCCCAAAAGTCATGTCCATTGGATCATGAAAATTCACGATTTTATGCTCTTGAAGGGTCACGTCCATTAAGCCTTTATGATTCACGTCTCTTGGCTCTTTCCCTTGACAAATTGTGTCTTTTGAATCATCCTTGTCATCACAAATTGATAAGATAATGCCACATACATGAATTGAATTGCTGCAAAATGAATCAAAATAAGTAAATGAAAAACTATTGACAAGATGAATAGACATATCAAACCAGGGTTGATGTTTAATGGGAGTTGGTTGCTGAATTCTTTTCATAATTGGCAATGTACTTGGAATGTCAACGGCTGCTACTCTAGGTATTTCAAGTGACACATCCTTTGAAATATCAAGAGACATGTTTTATGGATCACCAAAAGTCACATCTTTTAGTACTCCAACAGCCATATTCTTGATTCATCTCCTTGAAAAGATAAGTCCCTTGAATGGTCCTGCAAAAGAAAAGGAATGATAGGAGAAGAAAGGTTAGATAAAATTTGTTCTCCACTCTCCTCTTTTTCTCCAAATTCATTCTTCTCGTTTTCAACTCTAATGTTTTCTACATCCGCTCTCTTTTGTTCAACTTCAAAAAGCTTTTCTTCATTTGATTCTTCCTCCAAACGTTCTCCTTCAGTTGCATTGTCTTTAAGTTGCTTGTTCATTGCTTCAATTATCATTTTCAAATGAGTTTGATCTTCACTCACTTGGCTAGGAGATAATGGAGTCAAAATGAATTTTCTTTCATTGTGGATGATTGAGTATCGATTTGTGAATCCATCATGGACAGCCCGTTTGTCAAATAGCCATGGTCGTCCAAACAGCAAATGACTCATATTCATAGGCACCACGTCGCATAGAATCTCATCTTTGTACCTTCCAATTGAGAATGGCACAAGTACTTGTTCAGTGACCATCAACTCTTCCTCGTCATTAAACCATTGCAATTCATATGGGCTGGAATGTTTAATTGTTGAAAGGCCCAATTTGTTCACCGTGTATGTGCTTGCAATGTTGTACAACTTCCTCCGTCAATAGCTACAAGACACACTTTACCATCTACATGGCAACGAGTGTGAAATGTGTTTGTTCTTTGTTGTTCGTCCTCTAATGTTTGGAAAGATGGAATATCACAAGGCATTGTTAGTAGAAAAAAAATTAAACCTTACCAGCGTACTCACAAAGCCTCACTTGGTCACTCCAAAGAAAGTTCAGATTCCACTCACACTCGTGTTTGCACTCGGGGATATAATCCCCCTTCTGATCTCACCCTCTCGTATGCCTTTTTCCACTTGATTCTCTCTTGTGGGTCCTTTTTAAGAACTAACTCAAGATTGAGCAAGTCTCTTTAGTTTGTGTGTCGGTTTAGAAATGGTTAGGGTATATGATAAAGGATAGGCTAGAAAAGGTTAAGAAAGATGATAAGGTAATGGAATAAGAAAAGATGAAAGAAAAGGAAATGAAATAGTAAATAAGTGAAGATAACTTACAACTAAAGTTGCAACACTTACTATCTTCCTGATGTAAGGCGAATCTACACACTTTGGTGAGAAGAGTAGATAGCCTTATTGTGTCCCGATCTAGGATTGACAAGTACTGATGTCCTCGAATTTATAAGTTTGGCTGCAAAAAAAGATAAGAAAATATGTTTAATAATGGACTTAATAAAGGGTAATGAAAATAAATAATAAGAATGAAATGAAATAAATAAAAAGATAGAGATTGCTGCGGAATTGATGGAAGCGATGGATGATGTTGATGATGAAATGGCAACGGTGGTGATGTTGTATCTCAAACACGCCAAAGATGAAATAGTGCTAAGGAGCACAATCCCGGTCTTCACAAACTTGCTTGAGGGGTGGTGATAGTGTCTTCAACCCACTAGATAACAATCTAGGAATTTAAGAATCAAAATGAAAGGAATGACGCCACAAGTATAGAAACTACACTTGTTTAATCGATAAAGTTCACAAAGAACTTTGAAGACAAATAACTCACAAGAGTAATTTTATATATGAGATGAGATGGGTACAAATGAAGGCAAGCCACTCTGTTTATAGGAAATGAGAGGGCTTGGCCAAATGGTTACAAGTTGTTTCAGCTAGATACATGTTTCTAGGAAAATACATAATGCTTGAGTTGAATGAATAAGTCTTTTGGGCTTATGATGGTTCGGCTAACTCTTCATGAAAGGCCTTAATGATTCGGTCAAAGGATGGAGAGACATCTCCCTTGGCCGAATGGTTCATGCTTGTTCATCTTGGCGCCAATTTCCTCTCCTTGGCCGAATAGTCATGTGCTTTATCATGTTTGGCTCCAAAGGCTCTCATGTGCATGCCATGTGATGTGACCGAATATGCATGGCATTCTTTCTCATGATGATTTAAGCTTCCAATGGTTGCAATTTCTTCACCAACGTGCTTCTAGATCAAAAGGTATCTTCATGGGCAGCATCATTCATGAATGGTCACAATGTTTGAGAAAGGTGTCCCTTCATGTTTGAGCTATTTAAGGTGTGAATGAGCTGGTGGTGAGCTGGACTTAGATGACTTGTAACATGATGAACGTTTGGGCAGCTCCTTGTGGAAAGGTACCTCTCGAGGTGGTAACTATTCGCGAAAAGGTACCATTTCACAAATTTTGACTTAGGACATATTTGAAGTGTCCTAAGTGGTGATGTTGATGGTGTAACTCCCCAGCTGAAATGAGTTCATCTTGTAGATCAAATCTTCAGCTCAATCCAGCTATGAGCTCACGGCCTCCGGACAACTTTTCACCAATTGTTCCTTGTGCTCTCTTAATCGATCCCATGTAAGTTTCCTTGCTGTTACATTCTCCATTTAGCTCCAAGGTAGCTCCCAAGTGTTGGCCGAATGTGCCTACATGCGTAACATAAAGAAATAAACTAAGTAAATGAACTTATGCAATGTAGTATATAATAATGTGGACTATAGGTTATTTAATATTCAATATGTAACATATTAAACAACCTATTATCTAATGGTTCTTTCTCATTAAAAGATTTTAAAACATTAAGGCACTTATGAGAAAGTACTTCCCTGAATTGTTTAGCCTTTGCACGAGTGATAGGTCCAATGGGCATGACTTCAGGATCTATTTGTGTAGTTGTGATCACATCATCCTCCCCTTCTTTTGAACGATTTGTCCTCAAATCGTCGTTGTCTTCAAATGGAGAAAGATCTGAAATATTAAAAGTTGCACTTACATTGTATTCACCAGGTAGATCCAATTTGTATGCATTATCATTGATCTTCTTAATGATTTGGAATGGTCCATCTCCTCTTGGCAACAATTTGGATTTCCTTTGGGAAGGGAAACGTTCTCTTCTGAAATGCACCCACACCCAATCACCTTCTTCCAATTTTAGTGGCTTGCGTCCCTTATTTGCTTGTTGTTCATATTGTCTTGTCCGTTTTTCTATATTGTCTCGAACTTGCTGATGAAGTTTCTTAACGAAATCAGCCTTGCTCTTGCCATCTTTGTTGATCATGTGTTCCTGAGGCAAAGGAAGAAGATCTAAAGGTGTTAAGGGGTTAAATCCATATACTACCTCAAATGGTGACATCTTGGTTGTTGAATGGACTGCCCGATTATATGCAAATTCAACGTGTGGTAAACATTCCTCCCAAGCTTTGATGTTCTTTTTGATGATAGATCTCAATAATGTTGATAGTACTCGATTTACCATTTCGGTTTGCCCATCTGTTTGAGGGTGACACGTGGTGGAAAAAAACAACTTTGTCCCAATCTTACTCCATAACGTCCTCCAGAAGTGGCTAAGAAATTTGACATCTCTATCAGAAACTATAGTTCTTGGAACGCCATGTAATCTCACAATTTCTTTGAAGAACAAGTTAGCCACATGTGTTGCATCATCTGTCTTGTGGCATGGTATGAAATGTGCCATTTTGGAAAAACGATCTACAACAACAAATATTGAATCTCTTCCATTCTTGGTCCTTGGTAGTCCCATAACAAAGTCCATTGATATGTCAACCCATGGTGCTTGAGGAATAGGTAGAGGCATGTAAAGTCCATGAGGCATAACCTTTGATTTTGCCCTTTTGCAAGTGACACATCGTTCACATACCCTTTCAACGTCTCTCTTCATCTTAGGCCAATAAAGGTGTTGTTTCAAAATTTCCAATGTTTTGCTTACTCCAAAATGACCCATGAGACCTCCTTCATGTGCTTCTTGAACAAGCACTTCTCGAAGGGATCCTTGAGGAATGCATAGACGCCCTTCTTTGAATAGATATCCTTCATGCCTATAAAACTTTTCAAATGCACCTTTCTCACAAGCCTTATACTTTTCTTCAAAGTCATGGTCAGTAGCATAGCAATCTTTAATATATGAAAACCCAATTAACTTTGAATCAAGAGCATTAAGGAGTACATACCTTCAAGATAGAGCATCGGCTACAATGTTTTCTTTACCTTTCTTGTAATGAATGACATAAGGGAACGACTCCAAAAACTCCACCCATTTGGCATGCCGCTTGTTTAACTTATATTGGCCCTTGATATGCTTTAAGGCTTCATGGTCGGTGTGTATGACGAATTCCTTTGGTAGAAGATAATGCTGCCAAACTTCAAGTGCCCTTATGAGAGAATACATCTCTTTATCATAAGTTGGATAGTTTAGCAAGGCACCATTCAACTTTTCACTAAAATATGCAATGGGTCATCCTTCTTGAGTCAAAACAGCCCCAATTCCGATTCCAAAAGCATCACATTCCACTTCAAAAGTCTTATCAAAGTTAGGTAATGCAAGTAAAGGTGCCTTGGTTAGATATTCCTTCATTTCGTTAAAGGCATCTTCTTGTTCTTTGCCCCATGAAAAGATTGAATTCTTTTTAATGATCCCTGCTAAGGGGGTGGCAATAGAACTAAAATTAGGCACAAACCTTCTGTAAAACCTTGCAAGACCATGAAAACTTCAGACTTGACTAATTGAAGTAGGTGTAGGCCACTCTTGAATGGCTTTGATCTTTTCAGGATCAACTTCAAGTCCCTGTGAACTTACAATAAAGCCTAAGAAGGTTAAACTGTTAGTGCAAAAGACACATTTCTTCATGTTTGCATAAAGCTTTTTCCTTTTGAAGGGTTTCAAGAACATACCTCAAGTGTTGCACATGTAATTCCAAGTCATGACTATAAATAAGAATATCATCAAAATAAACCACACAAAACTTACCGATGAATGGCCTGAGTACATGATTCATTAACCTCATGAAGGTGCTTGGTGTGTTTGTTAATCCGAAAGGCATCACCATCCATTCGTACAATCCTTGCTTTGTCTTGAATGCGGTCTTCCACTCGTCTCCTTCTCGCATTCTGATTTGATGATATCCACTCTTTAAATCAATTTTAGAGAACATAGTGGCTCCACTCAATTCATCTAACATATCATCAAGTCTTGGTATAGGATGTCGGTATTTGATGGTAATTTGATTGATAGCACGACAGTCTACACACATTCTCCATGAACCATCCCTTTTGGGCACAAGTAACACCGGAACAGCACATGGACTCAAACTCTCTTGTATGTATCCTTTGTCCATCAATTCTTCAACTTGTTTCTGAAGTTCCTTGGTTTCTTCAGGGTTACTTCTATATGCTGGTCGGTTTGGAATGGATGCACCCGGTACAAAATCAATTTGATGTTCGATCCCTCTAATAGGTGGCAATCCACTAGGAATATCTTCTGGGAATAATTCTTCAAATTCCTGCAACAAAGATGAAAGAGAAGAAGGCAAACCTTCTGGAATATTAGTCAAAATTAAGCTTTCCTTGTACCTAAGTACAATTAGAGCTTTGTAGGATAACAAATGTTTCCTAATGTCTTTTCCTCCAGCATATATGTTCATCTTCGTTGGTTCCTCTTTTTTTATAGATTTGAAAGCTTCAATGCTTTTCTTCAAAGCATCTTGATCTTCAGACACTTGATTTGGTAAAAGAGGAGTCAAAATGAATTTCTTTTCATTGTGATAGAAAGAGTACCGGTTTGTGAAACCATCATGGATAGCCTTCTTATCAAATTACCAAGGCCTCCCTAGAAGTATATGGCACGCATTCATTGGAATGACATCACAAAGGACTTGATCTTGGTATTTCCCTATTGAAAAGGAAATGTTGACTTGTTTGGTGACTTTAACTTCTCCTCCATCATTTAGCCATTGTATCTTGTATAGTGTAGGATGTTTAAGTGTCTTGAGTCCAAGTTTAGCCACCATTAAAGTGCTTGCAACATTTGTACAACTTCCTCAATCAATAATCATGAAACAAACCTTGTTGTTTACATGACATCTAGTGTAAAAAATGTTCTCTCGTTGATTATTCTCCATGGACTGAATATTCAAGGCTCTTTTTACTACAAAAACTTGTCCTGAAACTTGAGACATTGTTAGTAGATAAATAAAACAAAATAAACCTTACCAGCACACTCACAAAGTCTCACAAGTTCACTCCAAAGAAAAGATAAGATCACTCCACTCAACACTCGTGTTTACTCTCGGGAATATATCTTGGCTTTTAACAATTCCCCTTCTGATCTCACTCTCTCAATAGCCTTTTTCCACTTAATTTCTCTTGCTAAGTCCTTTGAAGAACTTACTCAAGATTAGAACAAGTTAATTCCTTCCTTATGTGCGTCGGCTGCAAATATGGTTAAGGTAGAAAGAATAGAAATGGAAAAGGTAGAAGAAAGGATTCAAAGGTATTTAAAAGAAAGAAATGGTTGAAGACAAGGAAAATGAAAGGATAAAAAAGGAAGAGGTGACTTACAATTCAAGAAACAACACTTACTGCAACCTTTCTCAAGAAACAATAAGGTTATCTTCTCTTAGTGTAGATAGGCCTCTTTGATGTACTTTGCAATGGTAGAGCACTTTCCTTGGCTTGCTTTATCTTTTTGAACTTCTCTTTTTCTTTTCTTTTCTTTTCTTCTTCTTTTCTTCTTTTCTAATTTTTCTCTTCTTTTTGTCTTTTCTTTCTTTTTGCACTCCAATTTTGATGTAGGAGTCTTTTTCTTTTGCTTTGCACGCCAATGACACTTTTGTTGTTAATCCAACTATGCTCTGATTACCGCTTGATGTAAGGCGAATCTACACACTTTGGTGAGAAGAGTAGATAGCCTTATTGTGTCCCGATCTAGGATTGACAAGTACTGATGTCCTCGAATTTATAAGTTTGGCTGCAAAAAAAGATAAGAAAATATGTTTAATAATGGACTTAATAAAGGGTAATGAAAATAAATAATAAGAATGAAATGAAATAAATAAAAAGATAGAGATTGCTGCAGAATTGATGGAAGCGATGGATGATGTTGATGATGAAATGGCAATGGTGGTGATGTTGTATCTCAAACACGCCAAAGATGAAATAGTGCTAAGGAGCACAATCCCGGTCTTCACAAACTTGATTGAGGGGTGGTGATAGTGTCTTCAACCCACTAGATAATAATATAGGAATTTAGGAATCAAAATGGAAGGAATGACACCACAAGTATAGGAACTACACTTGTTTAATCGATAAAGTTCACAAAGAACTTTGAAGAGAAATAACTCACAAGAGTAATTTTATATATGAGATGAGATGGGTACAAATGAAGGCAAGCCACTCTATTTATAGGAAATGAGAGGGCTTGGCCGAATGGTTACAAGTTGTTTCAGCTAGATACATGTTTCTAGAAAAATACATAATGCTTGAGTTGAATGAATAAGTCTTTTGGGCTTATGATGGTTCGGCTAACTCTTCATGAAAGGCCTTAATGATTCGGTCAAAGGATGGAGAGACATCTCCCTTGGCCGAATGGTTCATGCTTGTTCATCTTGGCGCTAATTTTCTCTCCTTGGCCGAATAGTCATGTGCTTTATCATGTTTGGCTCCAAAGGCTCTCATGTGCATGCCATGTGATGTGGCCGAATATGCATGGCATTCTTCCTCATGATGATTTAAGCTTCCAATGGTTGCAATTTCTTCACCAACGTGCTTCTAGATCAAAAGGTATCTTCATGGGCAGCATCATTCATGAAAGGTCACAATGTTTGAGAAAGGTGTCCCTTCATGTTTGAGCTATTTAAGGTGTGAATGAGCTGGTGGTGAGCTGGCCTTAGATGACTTGTAACATGATGAACGTTTGGGCAGCCCCTTGTGGAAAGGTACCTCTCGAGGTGGCAACTATTCGCGAAAAGGTACCATTTCACAAATTTTGACTTAGGACATATTTGAAGTGTCCTAAGTGGTGATGTTGATGGTGTAACTCCCCAGCTGAAATGAGTTCATCTTGTAGCTCAAATCTTCAGCTCAATCCAGCTATGAGCTCACGGCCTCCGGATAACTTTTCACCAATTGTTCCTTGTGCTCTCTTAATCGATCCCATGTAAGTTTCCTTGCTGTTACATTCTCCATTTAGCTCCAAGGTAGCTCCCAAGTGTTGGCCGAATGTGCCTACATGCGTAATATAAAGAAATAAACTAAGTAAATGAACTTATGCAATGTAGTATATAATAATGTGGACTATAGGTTATTTAATATTCAATATGTAACATATTAAACAACCTATTATCTAATGGTTCTTTCTCATTAAAAGATTTTAAAACATTAAGGCACTTATGAGAAAGTACTTCCCTGAATTGTTTAGCCTTTGCACGAGTGATAGGTCCAATGGGCATGACTTCAGGATCTATTTGTGTAGTTGTGATCACATCACTTCCTTCACAAGAAACAACAAGGATACCTCCTTCAAGTTTGATGTTGGGTAGATTGTATGGTGCTTCTCTTTGAGTGTACTTTACAACTTGCTTCACTTTTCTTTTGCTTTTTATTTTCTTCTTTTTCTTTTCTTTTGCACTCCAAATTTGATGTAGGAATCTTTTTCTTTTCTCTTTTGTTTTCTTCTTTCTTGTTGCTTTTTTTGTAGCACTTTATATGTCAATCCACCAAAGCTCTGATTACCGCTTGATGTAAGGCTAACCAGGCTTCTTCAAGAATGGAGAAGTTGGCAACCTTGTTATTTCCCGATCTAGGAGAGACACCAAATGCTACACCTTGGATTGAAAGTAATTTGCACAAAAGAAGAAGAATTGATTAAGTAATATGATAATTAAGAAATGAAAAGTAAATAGGAATGGAAAGAATTCAAATGGATAGAATAGTTATCAAAGAAGGGATGCGGAAGTGTTGTAGAATGATTCTTCAAGTGATGATGGATTCGACCTCCAATGGTGGTGATTGACGAATGCCTTGTTGAGGATGAAGGATAATTCAAAGATGAAGAAATGGAAATTTATAAGTTGGTGATAATATGGGCGTGATATGGTGATGGAATATGATGATGATATAGGCGTGATAATGGTGATGGACTATGGTGATGATATAGGCATGATAATGGTGATGGGCAGATTGTATCTTATAAAACTAAGAAGGAACCAATGCTATAAAGGAGCAAAGACCCGTTTCTTATAAGTTCTATAAGGCATGGTATGAAAGGACTTTGACCCACTAGTTACTTAAACTAGGAACCAGAAGTATCAAGGTGAAGGAATGACGCCACAAGCTTTAGAAAGGCTTGCTTAATCGATATAGTTCTAAAAAGAACTTGAAGAGAGAATAATCTCACAAAGGATTTTTTTTTATCAAAACGGTTCTTCTACAAATGAAATATCCAAGCCTATTTATAGTTTTCAAAGGGTTTAGGCCGAATAGATACTTGATGGTTCGGCCAAGGTTGAAACCCCTTTGAAAATACAAGATTTTTTATGAAAATACATGATTTAAATGAAGATACATGCTCTTGTCCGAATGGTTATGTGTTGGTTCGGCCCTAAGGTTGATTTGAATGCATTTGGAAGTTATTTGGGTGCCAAAATGAAGAGGAAAGAGTCTTTGGCCGAATAGGAAGCATCCCTTGGTGTTTTGGCGCCAATTTGATGTCACATGGAGTGCACATGCTTGAATGATGCACATGGCAGCCTACTTGAACGCACATGGGTCTTCTTGCAAGGCTTTGGTGATGTTACAACCATAGGATGGTGTCTTGAAGTCCATGGAATGAATATGGCAGCAACTAGGCGTGACTTGGCTTCCAATATGCATCTAGGTGTCATGGCCTTCAATGGGCAGCAACTTGTCATGAAAGGTCACATTATGTGGAAGGTAACCTTTCATCATTTGAGCTACTTTATAAGTGTTTGAGCCGAAGATGAGCTGGCCATAGATGAATTACATGAAGATGAGTCATAGGTCAGCTCCTTGTGAAAAGGCACCTTTTGGAATGGCAACTATTCGCGAAAAGGTACGAATCCACAAAAATTGACATAGACCATATTTGAAGTGTTCTGTGTGGTGAAGATGACGGTGCAACTCTCCAGCTGAAATGAGGTCTCTAGCTAGCTCAAAAGTCCAGCTCAAGTGAGCTATGAGCTCGGGGGTCAGCTGGCAACATTGTCCCAAAATGTTCTTGAGCTGTCCCGGAGTTGTTCTAGTCAAGTTTCCTAAGCTCATTGACTCCAATGCTAGCTTTAAGTCAGCTCCCATCATGTGGCCGAATATGCACCTACAAAAGAAAGCATATTATAAGCTAAGTAATATAGGATATAAATATATAAATATGTGGACTATAGGTTATAATAATAACTCATGCATCATATGATAATGAATGAATATTATTATTATAACTATAGATTATATGCTTGAATATCAATCAATGATTCAAACCATATAATGAATGAATGCACATGTTATGATAATTCAAGTATAGTCTAATCTTCATATGTATGCTCATAATAGTATATAATGCATAAATAAGTAAATATAAGATAAAGTAAGGAAGAACTCCCTTAGAACCAGCTTTGAATAATCTCCATGGTGTGATCAAGTCATGGATAAAGTTGGAGCTAGACAGGATCACATCATCCTCCCCTTCTTTTATGCGATTTGTCCTCAAATCGAAATGTGACTTCTCCTTAGTGTCCTCCCATCCGATATATGCAACAGGGATCTTTATGAAATGATTCTTTTCATAATTCATATCCTTTGAATAAGTGCTTTGAACGAACATGACCTGAAAAGAAAGATAACTCTCATAAGTAAAAACATGATTAAATATAAATAAAGGAAAATTGTACTTACTGTTGGTGTTTGATGGTTGGTTAAAAATCATATCTATTGAAGACATGTTGCTTTGAATGATCATGTCCCTTGGCATCCCAAAAGTCATGTCCATTGGATCGTGAAAATTCACGATTTTATGCTCTTGAAGGGTCACGTCCATTAAGCCTTTATGATTCACGTCTCTTGGCTCTTTCCCTTGACAAATTGTGTCTTTTGAATCATCCTTGTCATCACAAATTGATAAGATAATGCCACATACATGAATTGAATTGCTGCAAAATGAATCAAAATAAGTAAATGAAAAACTATTGACAAGATGAATAGACATATCAAACCAGGGTTGATGTTTAATGGGAGTTGGTTGCTGAATTCTTTTCATAATTGGCAATGTACTTGGAATGTCAACGGCTGCTACTCTAGGTATTTCAAGTGACACATCCTTTGAAATATCAAGAGACATGTTTTGTGGATCACCAAAAGTCACATCTTTTAGTACTCCAACAGCCATATTCTTGATTCATCTCCTTGAAAAGATAAGTCCCTTGAATGGTCCTGCAAAAGAAAAGGAATGATAGGAGAAGAAAGGTTAGATAAAATTTGTTCTCCACTCTCCTCTTTTTCTCCAAATTCATTCTTCTCGTTTTCAACTCTAACGTTTTCTACATCCGCTCTCTTTTGTTCAACTTCAAAAAGCTTTTCTTCATTTGCTTCTTCCTCCAAACGTTCTCCTTCAGTTGCATTGTCTTTAAGTTGCTTGTTCATTGCTTCAATTCTCATTTTCAAATGAGTTTGATCTTCACTCACTCGGCTAGGAGATAATGGAGTCAAAATGAATTTTCTTTCATTGTGGATTTGTGAATCCATCATGGACAGCCCGTTTGTCAAATAGCCATGGTCGTCCAAACAGCAAATGACTCGTATTCATAGACACCACGTCGCATAGAATCTCATCTTTGTACCTTCCAATTGAGAATGGCACAAGTACTTGTTCAGTGACCATCAACTCTTCCTCGTCATTAAACCATTGCAATTCATATGGGCTGGAATGTTTAATCGTTGAAAGGCCCAATTTGTTCACCGTGTATGTGCTTGCAATGTTTGTACAACTTCCTCCGTCAATAGCTACAAGACACACTTTACCATCTATATGGCAACGAGTGTGAAATGTGTTTGTTCTTTGTTGTTCGTCCTCTAATGTTTGGAAAGATGGAATATCACAAGGCATTGTTAGTAGAAAAAAAATTAAACCTTACCAGCGCACTCACAAAGCCTCACTTGGTCACTCCAAAGAAAGTTCAGATTCCACTCACACTCGTGTTTGCACTCGGGGATATAATCCCCCTTCTGATCTCACCCTCTCGTATGCCTTTTTCCACTTGATTCTCTCTTGTGGGTCCTTTTTAAGAACTAACTCAAGATTGAGCAAGTCTCTTTAGTTTGTGTGTCGGTTTAGAAATGGTTAGGGTATATGATAAAGGATAGGCTAGAAAAGGTTAAGAAAGATGATAAGGTAATGGAATAAGAAAAGATGAAAGAAAAGGAAATGAAATAGTAAATAAGTGAAGATAACTTACAACTAAAGTTGCAACACTTACTATCTTCCTTCACAAGAAACAACAACGATACCTCCTTCAAGTTTGATGTTGGGCAGATTGTATGGTGCTTCTCTTTGAGTATACTTTGCAACTTGCTTCACTTTTCTTTTGCTTTTGATTTTCTTATTTTTCTTTTCTTTTGCACTCCAAATTTGATGTAGGAGTCTTTTTCTTTTCTCTTTTGTTTTCTTCTTTCTTGTTGCTTTTTTTTTGTAGCACTTTGTATGTCAATCCACCAAAGCTCTGATTACCGCTTGATGTAAGGCTAACTAGGCTTCTTCAAGAATGGAGAAGTTGGCAACCTTGTTGTTTCCCGATCTATGAGAGACACCAAATGCTACACCTTGGATTGAAAGTAATCTGCACAAAAGAAGAAGAATTGATTAAGTAATATGATAATTAAGAAATGAAAAGTAAATAGAAATGGAAAGAATTGAAATGGATAGAATAGTTATCAAAGAAGGGCTGTGGAAGTGTTGTAGAATGATCCTTCAAGTGATGATGGATTCAACCTCCAATGGTGGTGATGGACGAATGCCTTGTTGAGGATGAAGGATAATTCAAAGATGAAGAAATGGAAATTTATAAGTTGGTGATAATATGGGCGTGATATGGTGATGGAATATGATGATGATATAGGCGTGATAATGGTGATGGACTATGGTGATGACATAGGCGTGATAATGGTGATGGACAGATTGTATCTTATAAAACTAAGAAGGAACAAATGCTATAAAGGAGCAAAGACCCGTTTCTTATAAGTTCTATAAGGGATGGTATGAAAGGACTTTGACCCACTAGTTATTTAAACTAGGAACCAGAAGTATCAAGGTGAAGGAATGACGCCACAAGCTTTAGAAAGGCTTGCTTAATCGATATAGTTCTAAAAAGAACTTGAAGAGAGAATAATCTAACAAAGGATTTTTTTTTATCAAAAGGGTTCTTCTACAAATGAAATATCCAAGCCTATTTATAGTTTTCAAAGGGTTTAGGCCGAATAGATACTTGATGGTTCGGCCAAGGTTGAAACCCCTTTGAAAATACATGATTTTTTATGAAAATACATGATTTAAATGAAGATACATGCTCTTGGCCGAATGGTAATGTGTTGGTTCGGCCCTAAGGTTGATTTGAATGCATTTGGAAGTTATTTGGGCACCAAAATGAAGAGGAAAGAGTCTTTGGCCGAATAGGAAGCATCCCTTGGTGTTTTGGCGCCAATTTGATGTCATATGGAGTGCACATGCTTGAATGATGCACATGGAAGCCTACTTGAACGCACATGGGTCTTCTTGCAAGGCTTTGGTGATGTTACAACCATAGGATGGTGTCTTGAAGTCCATGGAATGAATATGGCAGCAACTAGGCGTGACTTGGCTTCCAATATGCATCTAGGTGTCATGGCCTTCAATGGGCAGCAACTTGTCATGAAAGGTCACATTCTGTGGAAGGTAATCTTTCATCATTTGAGCTACTTTATAAGTGTTTGAGCTGAAGATGAGATGGCCATAGATGAATTACATGAAGATGAGTCATAGGTCAGCTCCTTGTGAAAAGGCACCTTTTGGAATGGCAACTATTCGCGAAAAGGTACGAATCCACAAAAATTGACATAGACCATATTTGAAGTGTTCTGTGTGGTGAAGATGACGGTGCAACTCTCCAGCTGAAATGAGGTCTCTAGCTAGCTCAAAAGTCCAGCTCAAGTGAGCTATGAGCTCGGGGGTCAGCTGGCAACTTTGTCCCAAAATGTTCTTGAGCTGTCCCGGAGTTGTTCTAGTCAAGTTTCCTAAGCTCATTGACTCCAATGCTAGCTTTAAGTCAGCTCCCATCATGTGGCCGAATATGCACCTACAAAAGAAAGCATATTATAAGCTAAGTAATATAGGATATAAATATATAAATATGTGGACTATAGGTTATAATAATAACTCATGCATCATATGATAATGAATGAATATTATTATTATAACTATAGATTATATGCTTGAATATCAATCAATGATTCAAACCATAATGAATGAATGCACATGTTATGATAATTCAAGTATAGTCTAATCTTCATATGTATGCTCATAATATATAATGCATAAATAAGTAAATATAAGATAAAGTAAGGAAGAACTCCCTTAGAACCAGCTTTGAATAATCTCCATGGTGTGATCAAGTCATGGATAAAGTTGGAGCTAGACAGGATCACATCATCCTCCCCTTCTTTTATGCGATTTATCCTCAAATCGAAATGTGACTTCTCCTTAGTGTCCTCCCATCCGATATATGCAACAGGGATCTTTATGAAATGATTCTTTTCATAATTCATATCCTTTGAATAAGTGCTTTGAACGAACATGACCTGAAAGAAAGATAACTCTCATAAGTAAAAACATGATTAAATATAAATAAAGGAAAATTGTACTTCCTGTTGGTGTTTGATGGTTGGTTAAAAATCATATCTGTTGAAGACATGTTGCTTTGAATGATCATGTCCCTTGGCATCCCAAAAATCATGTCCATTGGATCATGAAAATTCACGATTTTATGCTCTTGAAGGGTCACGTCCATTAAGCCTTTATGATTCACGTCTCTTGGCTCTTTCCCTTGACAAATTGTGTCTTTTGAATCATCCTTGTCATCACAAATTGATAAGATAATGCCACATACATGAATTGAATTGCTGCAAAATGAATCAAAATAAGTAAATGAAAAACTATTGACAAGATGAATAGACATATCAAACCAGGGTTAATGTTTAATGGGAGTTGGTTGCTGAATTCTTTTCATAATTGGCAATGTACTTGGAATGTCAACGGCTGCTACTCTAGGTATTTCAAGTGACACATCCTTTGAAATATCAAGAGACATGTTTTGTGGATCAGCAAAAGTCACATCTTTTAGTACTCCAACAGCCATATTCTTGATTCATCTCCTTGAAAAGATAAGTCCCTTGAATGGTCCTGCAAAAGAAAAGGAATGATAGGAGAAGAAAGGTTAGATAAAATTTGTTCTCCACTCTCCTCTTTTTCTCCAAATTCATTCTTCTCGTTTTCAACTCTAACGTTTTCTACATCCGCTCTCTTTTGTTCAACTTCAAAAAACTTTTCTTCATTTGATTCTTCCTCCAAACGTTCTCCTTCAGTTGCATTGTCTTTAAGTTGCTTGTTCATTGCTTCAATTATCATTTTCAAATGAGTTTGATCTTCACTCACTCGGCTAGGAGATAATGGAGTCAAAATGAATTTTCTTTCATTGTGGATGATTGAGTATCGATTTGTGAATCCATCATGGACAGCCCATTTGTCAAATAGCCATGGTCGTCCAAACAGCAAATGACTCGTATTCATAGGCACCACGTCGCATAGAATCTCGTCTTTGTACATTCCAATTGAGAATGGCACAAGTACTTGTTCAGTGACCATCAACTCTTCCTCGTCATTAAACCATTGCAATTCATATGGGCTGGAATGTTTAATCGTTGAAAGGCCCAATTTGTTCACCGTGTATGTGCTTGCAATGTTTGTACAACTTCCTCCGTCAATAGCTACAAGACACACTTTACCATCTATATGGCAACGAGTGTGAAATGTGTTTGTTCTTTGTTGTTCGTCCTCTAATGTTTGGAAAGATGGAATATCACAAGGCATTGTTAGTAGAAAAAAATTAAACCTTACCAGCGCACTCACAAAGCCTCACTTGGTCACTCCAAAGAAAGTTCAGATTCCACTCACACTCGTGTTTGCACTCGGGGATATAATCCCCCTTCTGATCTCACCCTCTCGTATGCCTTTTTCCACTTGATTCTCTCTTGTTGGTCCTGTTTAAGAACTAACTCAAGATTGAGCAAGTCTCTTTAGTTTGTGTGTCGGTTTAGAAATGGTTAGGGTATATGATAAAGGATAGGCTAGAAAAGGTTAAGAAAGATGATAAGGTAATGGAATAAGAAAAGATGAAAGAAAAGGAAATGAAATATTAAATAAGTGAAGATAACTTACAAATAAAGTTGCAACACTTACTATCTTCCTTCACAAGAAACAACAAGGATACCTCCTTCAAGTTTGATGTTGGGCATATTGTATGGTGCTTCTCTTTGAGTGTACTTTGCAACTTGCTTCACTTTTCTTTTGCTTTTGATTTTTCTTCTTTTTCTTTTCTTTTGCACTCCAAATTTGATGTAGGAGTCTTTTTCTTTTCTCTTTTGTTTTCTTCTTTCTTGTTGCTTTTTTTTGTAGCACTTTGTATGTCAATCCACCAAAGCTCTGATTACCGCTTGATGTAAGGCTAACTAGGCTTCTTCAAGAATGGAGAAGTTGGCAACCTTGTTGTTTCCCGATCTATGAGAGACACCAAATGCTACACCTTGGATTGAAAGTAATCTGCACAAAAGAAGAAGAATTGATTAAGTAATTTGATAATTAAGAAATGAAAAGTAAATAGAAATGGAAAGAATTGAAATGGATAGAATAGTTATCAAAGAAGGGCTGTGGAAGTGTTGTAGAATGATCCTTCAAGTGATGATGGATTCAACCTCCAATGGTGGTGATGGACGAATGCCTTGTTGAGGATGAAGGATAATTCAAAGATGAAGAAATGGAAATTTATAAGTTGGTGATAATATGGGCGTGATATGGTGATGGAATATGATGATGATATAGGCGTGATAATGGTGATGGACTATGGTGATGATATAGGCGTGATAATGGTGATGGACAGATTGTATCTTATAAAACTAAGAAGGAACCAATGCTATAAAGGAGCAAAGACCCGTTTCTTATAAGTTCTATAAGGGATGGTATGAAAGGACTTGACCCACTAGTTATTTAAACTAGGAACCAGAAGTATCAAGGTGAAGGAATGACGCCACAAGCTTTAGAAAGGCTTGCTTAATCGATATAGTTCTAAAAAGAACTTGAAGAGAGAAAATCTCACAAAGGATTTTTTTTTTATCAAAAGGGTTCTTCTACAAATGAAATATCCAAGCCTATTTATAGTTTTCAAAGGGTTTAGGCCGAATAGATACTTGATGGTTCGGCCAAGGTTGAAACCCCTTTGAAAATACATGATTTTTTATGAAAATACATGATTTAAATGAAGATACATGCTCTTGGCCGAATGGTTATGTGTTGGTTCGGCCCTAAGGTTGATTTGAATGCATTTGGAAGTTATTTGGGCGCCAAAATGAAGAGGAAAGAGTCTTTGGCCGAATAGGAAGCATCCCTTGGTGTTTTGGCGCCAATTTGATGTTACGTGGAGTGCACATGCTTGAATGATGCACATGGCAGCCTACTTGAACGCACATTGGTCTTCTTGCAAGGCTTTGGTGATGTTATAACCATAGGATGGTGTCTTGAAGTCCATGGAATGAATATGGTAGCAACTACGCGTGACTTGGCTTCCAACATGCATCTAGATGTCATGGCCTTCAATGGGCAGCAACTTGTCATGAAAGGTCACATTATGTGGAAGTTAACCTTTCATCATTTGAGCTACTTTATAAGTGTTTGAGCTGAAGATGAGCTGACCATAGATGAATTACATAAAGATGAGTCATAGGTCAGCTCCTTGTGAAAAGGCACCTTTTGGAATGGCAACTATTCGTGAAAAGGTACGAATCCACAAAAATTGACATAGACCATATTTGAAGTGTTCTGTGTGGTGAAGATGACGGTGCAACTCTCCAGCTGAAATGAGGTCTCTACCTAGCTCAAAAGTCCAGCTCAAGTGAGCTATGAGCTCGGGGGTCAACTGGTAACTTTGTCCCAAAATGTTCTTGAGTTGTCCCGGAGTTGTTCTAGTCAAGTTTCCTAAGCTCATTGACTCCAATGCTAGCTTTAAGTCAGCTCCCATCATGTGACCGAATATGCACCTACAAAAGAAAGCATATTATAAGCTAAGTAATATAGGATATAAATATATAAATATGTGGACTATAGGTTATAATAATAACTCAAGCATCATATGATAATGAATGAATATTATTGTTATAACTATAGATTATATGCTTGAATATCAATCAATGATTCAAACCATGTAATGAATGAATGCACATGTTATGATAATTCAAGTATAGTCTAATCTTCATATGTATGCTCATAATAGTATATAATGCATAAATAAGTAAATATAAGATAAAGTAAGGAAGAACTCCCTTAGAACCAGCTTTGAATAATCTCCATGGTGTGATCAAGTCATGGATAAAGTTGGAGCTAGACAGGATCACATCAAATGGTTATGTGTTGGTTCGGCCCTAAGGATGATTTGAATGCTTTTGGAAGTTATTTGAGCGCCAAAATGAAGAGGAAAGAGTCTTTGGCCGAATAGGAAGCATCCCTTGGTGTTTTGGCACCAATTTGATGTCACATGGAGTGCACATGCTTGAATGATGCACATGGCAGCCTATATGAATGCACATGTGTCTTCTTACTATGCTTTGATGAGGTTACAACCATAGGATGATGTCTTGAAGTCCATGGAATGACTATAGGCAACAAATAGACGTGAATTAGCTTCCAACATGTATCTAGATGACATGGCATCCATTGGGCAGCCTAGAGATGAACTAGCTTCAAGGTAAGCTAGATGAGTGTCTTGGTAGCTAACTAGGTGAGTTATAACTTGATGAACTCAAGCTAGTTAGCTTTGGTCTTCTCAACTCCTCAACTACTCTCCCAGCTACTTCCAGCTACCTCTAGTCCACTTTTCAGCAATTTGGTCCAAAGCTCTCCTCCAGCTAAGTTCAGCTACATGCTAGCTCCTCCAGTTAAGTTTAAGCTCCTTATGTGATGATATGAGCTGCCATAATGTTCATGAGCTAGTGTAAGCTGCTATGCTTGTCCTTTTAGCTAACCAAGCTACCATAATATTCCTTGCTTTTTGTTTCCACTATAGGAATAAACAAACAAAAAAATTAAGCAATGTGTCAGCTCATTTAAGGTAAAATCTAGGCTGTCGTGAGGTGTTTGAGTGATATAAGCTATGAATGCATATCATGAGCTAAGTACATAATGATATAACATATGTAAGCTAATGTGTAAGACATAGGAGCTAAAATGAATGCATATGAGCTAACAAATGAATGATTAAGCATGTTACCTTTTCATGAATGTAATGAATCATGCTTAAATGGATGTAAGATTAATCTAACATACTTATAACATTGTGTATCAATCATAAAGATGTGGGTATATGTTGTATGCATGAATATCATATAACATGGTATTCATAAATGATAAATGGAAACATGTAATAATAATATCCTAAGCAATGATATGTAATCATAGCATATATTTGAATGACATGAAAGACATGATCAACTAAGCATAGGATGGAAATAATAATATGATAATTTATACTAACATGTGAATGCATGCTTATGATAGAAGAATGTATAATGATATAAATAATAGGGTATGAAGAACTCCTAGTTTGGATCGTATCATATAGTAACAAAACATACCTTGACATTCACATGGCATCGGGTATGGAAAATATTTTCTCGCTGTGCATTATCTTCCGTGACTTGAACATTCAAACTTCTTTTAATTACCAAAGAATCTCCTTGATCAACGGGATCGGCAAGAGTGATCTCTTCATTGACTTCAATAGATGCCTCTTGTTCTTCCTCAGATTCAGATTCTATTTCACCATTTCCAAGTAAAAGCATGGTGTTCCAATTAGGGCATTGTGTAGATACGTGGCCCCTCCCAATACATTTAAAGTATCTAATTTCTCTTGAACGTTCAGTAGTTTGCTTTCCTCGGTTGAAGTCTTTATTTACTTGCTGATTCTTTAAAGATTTGGCTTGATCTTTGACAGGAGGAGGAGTTGGCTTCTTGATGTTATTTGGGCTCCATTTGGATATTGTTGGTGCAATATTGCGAGATGTATGTCTCCTCTTTAGTTGCCTTTCAATTTTTATTGCCATTTGCACCATTTCATCAATTTCGATGTAATGATACACTCCAAGGTATTAGCAATTTCAGAATTAAGTCTAGCAAGGAATCTTGCCATAGTTGCTTCACGATCCTCCTCAATGTTGACTCGGATCATTGCCACTTCCATTTCTTTGTAGTAGTCCTCCACACTCCTTTGGCCTTGTTTAAGATTTTGTAACTTTTGAAACAAGTCCTGGTGATAGTGAACTTCATAAATCATTTCCGCATAATACCTTTCATTTCATGCCAAGTTGAGACTGATCTTTCTCCATTCCTTCTTCGGTTAAGGGTAAGTTGATCCCACCATATTAAGGAATAATCTATGAATTCCTTGGCTGTCAATCTTACTTTCTTCATCCTGTTGTCTCTATGGGCTCCATTATTACGTACTGGTGGTAGATCCTAGCGTTGATCTATCTTTTCATGAAGAGCATCGAACTCTTCATAAAACATTCTCATTATTTCGCCAATGAGTGTCTACATTTGTGTAAGTTTGGTGTTCCTACATTTTCTCTGATGCTTTGAGACAAGGTTAGTGCAATAACAATAAATTAAAAACCTTATCAGCACACTTACAAAACCTCACTTGATCACTCTAAAGAAAATTTCAGATTGCACTCCACTCGCACTCGTGTTTGCAGTCGGGGATATATTCTTGGCTTTTTCTTGATCCCCCTTCTGATCTCACCCTCTCGTTTGTCTTTTACCACTCGATTCTCTCTTGTGGGTCCTTTTAAAGAACTAACTCAAGATTGAGCAAGTTTCCTTAGTTTGTGCATCGATTTATAAATCTCCTTCAAGTGATATTAACTTTGACCTCCAATGGTGGTGATGAAGTACGCCTTGTTGATGAATGAAGGATGATTTAATTATGATGAAATTATAATGAAAGATGGGGATGATATAGGCGTGATATGAAAGATGGTGATGTTATTGATAGTATCTTATAAAACTAAGAAGGAACCAATGCTATAAAGGAGCAAAGACTCGTTTCTTATAAGTCTTATAAGGGATGGTATGAAAGGACTTTGACCCACTAGTTATTTAAACTAGGAACCAGAAGTATCAAGGTGAAGGAATGCCGCCACAAGCTTTAGAAAGGCTTGCTTAATCGATATAGTTCTAAAAAGAACTTGAAGAGAGAATAATCTCACAAGGATTTTATATTATCAAAGGGTTCAAGTTACAAATGAATATCAAAGCCATATTTATAGGCTTGCATAGGTTTGGCCGAATAAATAGGTGTCCATTCGGCTAGATACATGTCTTAAAATGAAAATAGATGATGCTTGGATGAGGGAAGATGTCTTTGGCCGAATGGTTCTCTTGTCTCTTCATCTTGGCGCCAACTTGAAGCAAGGTGATGCTTTGGCCGAATAGAGAGAACCCTCTTCATTTTGGTGCCCATTTCATCCACATGCATAGCACATGTGTGGGTTGGTCATAAGACACTCACATGGGCGGCGTTGGGTGCTTATGGTGTGGCTTCTCCTTGGCGTGAAGTTGAGTAGCAACTAAGTTTGATTTGGCTTCCATCTTGCGTCTCGGTGACATAGCATCAATGGGGCAGTAACTAATTATGAAAGGTCACATTTTGTGGAAGGCAACCTTTCATCATTTGAGCTCCTTCCCATGTGTATGAGCTGAAGATGAGCTGGCCATAGATGAAATACATGAAGATGAGTCTTAGGACAACTCCTTGTTAAAGGGCACTTCTCGGATTGGCAACTCTTCATGAAAAGGTATGAATCCACAAAATTAGACCTAGATCATATTTGTAGTCTCTGTGTGGTGAAGATGATGGTGCAACTCTCCAGCTGAATTGAAGTCTCTAGCTAGATCAAAAGTCCAGCTCAAGTGAGCTATGAGCTCGGGGGTCAGCTGATAACTTTTCACCATTTATTCTTCATGATCTCTTGAGTCATCTTATGTAAGTTTTCCTAGCTCATTGATTCCCATGCTAGCTTTAAGTCAGCTCCCATCATGTGGCCGAACATGTACCTACAAAATAAAGTATTTATAAGCTATGTAATATAAGATATAATCATGTAAATATGTGGTTCATAATAATAACTTCATACATTCATAATATCATCATAACTATAAATATAATGTATGTGATGTAAGGTAATTCTACCTTTTCGTTTGATTGTGGATCTAGGAAGGAAGCAAAACAACCTGCACAAGTGAATGGCTCAAAACAGAATGGGTAAGGGTGATAATCGTATGGTTTAATAGGTAGGCTATTTAATAAATGAGAGATAGAAGCAGAAGATGATTGAAATGGTTATGGTTATGGCGATGAAACAAAAAGGATGGTTGTGAGGATAGTATCTTGAAGAATGCTCAAAGAAGAACCAATGCTATAGAGAGCAACGACCCAATCTTTATATTGTTTCTTCAAGGGGTGGCGTTAAGTACTTTGACCCACTAGTTATATGAACTAGGAACCATAAGTATCAAGATGAAAGAAGAGGGTTTGACGCCACAAGTATAAAATACTTGATAAGTCGATAAAAAGACACCAGGACTTAAGAAAGAGAATAATCTCACTTCAATTAAAATAAAAGGTCTGATTACAAATGAAATATAATGGCCTATTTATAGTTTTTGAAGGGACTTGGCCGAATAGGTACATGTTGGTTCGGCCAGCCCTTGTACCTTCCTAAAATGACATGATTTTTAATGAAAAAACAAGACTTTAATGAAAATATATGCTCTTGGCCGAATGGTTATGTGTTGGTTCGGCCCTAAGGATGATTTGAATGCATTTGGAAGTTATTTGAGTGCCAAAATGAAGAGGAAAGAGTCTTTGGCCGAATAGGAAGCATCCCTTGGTGTTTTGGCGCCAATTTGATGTCACATGGAGTGCACATGCTTGAATGATGCACATGGCAGCCTACATGAATGCACATGGGTCTTCTTGTTATGCTTTGATGAGGTTGCAACCATAGGATGATGTCTTGAAGTCCATGGAATGAAGATAGGCAACAACTAGGCGTGAATTAGCTTCCAACATGCATCTAGGTGACATGGCATCCATTGGGCAGCATAAAGATGAACTAGCTTCAAGGTAAGCTAGGTGAGTGTCTTGGTAGCTAACTAGGTGAGTTATAGCTTGATGAACTCAAGCTAGTTAGATTTGGTCTTCTCAACTCCTCAGCTACTCTCCCAGCTACTTCCAGCTACCTCTAGTCCACTTTTCAGTAATTTGGTCCAAAGCTCTCCTCCAGCTAAGTTCAGCTACATGCTAGCTCCTCCAGCTAAGTTTAAGCTCCTTATATGATGAAATGAGCTGCCATAATGTTCATGAGCTAGTGTGAGCTGTTGTGCTTGTCCTTTTAGCTAGCCAAGCTACCATAATATGCATTGTTTTGTGTTTCACCTATAGGAATCACCAAACAAATAAAATAAGCAATGTGTGAGCTCATTTAAGGTAAAATGCATGCTGCCGTGAGGTGTTTGAGTGATATGAGCTATGAATGCATGTTATGAGCTAAGTACATAATGATATACATATGTAAGCTAATGTATAAGACCTAGGATCTAGAATGAATGCACGTGAGCTAACAAATGAATGATTAAGCATTCTGCCATTTCACGAATGAATTGAATCATGCTTAAATGAATGCAAGACTAATATAACATACTTAACATACTTGAAATAACATTGTGCATCAATTATAAAGATGTGAATGCATGAATATCATATAGTATGGTATTCATAAATGATAAATGGAAACATGTAATAATAATATCCTAAGAAATGATATGTAATCATAACATATATTTGAATAATATGAAAAACTTGATCAAATAAGCATAGGATATTAATATGATAATTTATACTAACATGTGAATGCATGCTTATGATAGAATAGAATGTATAAATGATATAGTATAAGATAGGGTAACTGATACATGCACCACATGACCTAAAGCTAAGGATGATGAATTTACTATACCACTTGGCCCTATCACACGAGGCCGGACCAAACTTCTTAAAGACAAGCTTCAAATCGCAGTTCAAGCATTCATCCGGAAGGGTCTAATAGCAGCAGATTTTCAACAACTTTTTTAAGGGGATCCAGTTGTTATCCGGTCGACATGTCTTCTGGAGATACAACCGTCTGTCTCTTATCTTTCCAACGGTTCTTTAATCGCATCAATCCGATATCGGGAACTCAAGATATGGTCATTTTACTGAAGATGGTGCATCCAGGAAATCCTATACGGGATTAATACGTTATTTTGTAAATATTACGAATTTTCAATATTTATTTTGATTATTTGTAATATAATTTAATATAGGATGATTAATTATCTTTTAGGATCAGATTTATTATTTTATTAGGAATTAAGGTTGGGTTAAAACAATATTTTTAGTTATTATTATTTTATTAGGAATTAGAGTTAAAACATGTTTGGTTTATTAATATTTTATTCTTTAGTTATTTAGGACCTTTAGAATTCAGCCCCTATATAAAGGAGGCTTCATTCAACTTTGTAAATCAGATATCTTTGATCAATAATACAACAAGAGTTTGTTTTTGCAAGTGCTGATTGCCTTGTGCCTTCGAAGCTTCTTCTCCTGGAGTTCTTTCAAGTTCTTGTGAGGGAGATTAATCTTCACACTCCAATTTGCCTTTTCATCGCGACTAGGAGGATTGGTTAGAGCCATATTATCGTGTTTGCCTTTTCATTGCGACTAGGAGGGTTCGATAGGACATTATCCATCGATTTTCCACATCCATCCACGCCATCAATAATCTTTACCATTCACTTTCATAAGGGAGATCTTTGATTTCTTGGTAATTTTCTCTATTTTTAATTCCTTTATCTTTTGTTTATCTTATTTTAATCTTGTTTCTTTTCTTGTTTCCAGCACTAAAAGAAACCCTAAAGAACCCTAGCTATTGCCGCCGCCTTCCTCATTCATTCCTTATTGAATCCGCCAGAGGTTAATCAATCCGCTTTTCTAGAGCTTTTCTAGGTTTGATTCTTCAACAAGAGCAACGTTAATCAATCCGCCACCGCTTTCCTATCAATTGGTATCAGATTTGGGCCGATTCTTGGAAAGAAGCAAGCAATTTTTCTTGTTCTTGCACACAAAACCGTCAAGGTACCCCAACGGAGCTAGTTCAGAGAAGATTCATCGTTTCAGGTTCTTTTTATTTAATTTAATTTAGATTCAAATTCTTCTTGTTAGTTTGCTATTTTTTCCAAAAACAAAACAAAAAAAAAAGGCAAAAAAAGGCAAAAAAAAGCAAAAAAAGCCAAAATTTTAAAGAAATTGCAAACGAAGGTATTTAGGGCTGATTTTCTGCAGATATCATATCCATTTTAATCTTAATTTCCATTCCAAAATTCACTTCAATCAGAGTTCATTAGAGCATTCAAATACATCATTCAAGTTTTATCAGCAGATTCGGTCTAGAATATTGTCAAATTTCTTGAAAATTATACAGGAGGAATTTTGTGGTGAAAATTTCCAGATTGAAACTTCATATATTGGAGATAATTCACAAAAAATATCAGAATTTTTTGAGATCAAGAACAACTTCGAAAAAAGTGATCAAGAAAAACATATTGTTTGAGGACTCACCGTTCAACAGAGTCTACTGGATACTACTGAAGGTATTTGGTTCTGAAATTTTACAGGTGGTTTTTTGACGAATCGAAAGAAATTCAAGAAATTTTTCAGAATTTTTTGACACCGGTAACCCCCTCAAAAACGTTGCTCAAGTTGATCCAACGTTTTCTAGGTTTTCTGGTTTGGTCCCTTTTTCTTTAACTCTTAGTGCTTTAGGTTTGATACATGCATCACAAGTTTCACATCAAAGGAAGAAGTAATAACTCTTCCAAATGATCCCCTCGTCCAAGCTTTGGAAAAGAAGATCAGAACAGTAGCAGACTTGCGATGACTTTTTGAATGGAATCCTGATCTTATTTGGTCAACATGTCTTCTGGAGATACAACCGTCTGTCTCTTATCTTTCCAACGGTTCTTGAATCGAATCAATCCGATATCAGGAACTCAAGATATGGTCATTTTACTGAAGACGGTGCATGCAGGAAATCCTATACGGGATTAATACGTTATTTTGTAAATATTACGAATTTTCAATATTTATATTGATTATTTGTAATATAACTTAATATAGGATGATGCATTATCTTTTAGGATTAGATTTATTATTTTATTAGGAATTAAGGTTGGGTTAAAATATTATCTTTAGTTATTATTATTTTATTAGGAATTAGAGTTAAAACATGTTTAGTTTATTATTATTTTATTCATTAGTTATTTAGGACCTTTAGAACTCAGCCCCTATATAAAGGAGGCTTCATTCTACTTTGTAATTCAAGATTTCTTTGATTAATAATACAACAAGAGTTCGTTTTTGCAAGTGCTGATTGCCTTGTGCCTTCGAAGCTTCTTCTCCTGGAGTTCTTTCAAGTTCTTGTTAGGGAGATTAATCTTCACACTCCAATTTGCCTTTTCATCGCGACTAGGAGGGTTGGTTAGAGCCATTTATCATGTTTGCCTTTTCATTGCGACTAGGAGGGCTCGATAGGACACTTATCCATCTATTTTTCCACAAATCCATCCGCTTCATCAATCATCTTTACCGTTCACCTTCATAAGGGAGATCTTTTGATTTCTTTATTATCTTATTTCATCTTTCATTTATTCATCTTTTGTTTATTTTATTCTAATCGTGTTGTCTTGATTCCAGCACATAAAAGAAACCCTAAACATTCCTAGCGATTGCCGCCACCTTCCCATATTCATCACCTTTGTTCTTCATCGAGTCTAGAGCTTTCTAGATTTGATTCTTTAACAAGAGCAACGTTCATCAATCCGCCACCGCTTTCCTATCAATTGGTATTAGATTTGGGCCGATTCTTGGAGAGAAACAAGCAATCTTGCTTGTTCTTGTACACAAAACCGTCAAGGTACCCCAACGGAGCTAGTTCACAAACGATTCAGCGTTTCAGGTTCTTTTTATTTAATTTTAATTTAGATTTAAATCCTTCTTGTTAGTTTGCTATTTTTTTCAAAAAACAAAAAAAAAAAAAAAAAAAAAACAAAAAAAAGCCAAAAAAGCCAAAATTTCAAAAAATTGCAAACGAAGGTATTTAGGTCTGATTTTATCCATATATTATATTCATTCTAAGATTAATCCCCAGTTCAAATTTCACCCCAATCGTAACTCATTGGAGCCTTCAAATACATCATTCAAGTTTCATCTGCAGATTCGGTTTAGAATCTTGTCGAATTTCTTGAAAATTTTACAGGAGGAATTTCATGGTGAAAATTTCCAGATTGAAACTTCAAATATTGGAGATCATTCACACAAAATATCAGAATTTTTGGAGATCAAGAACAACTTCGAAAAAAGTGATCAAGAAAAACAGATTGTTTGAGGACTCACCGTTCAACAGAGTCTACTGGATACTACTGAAGGTATTTGGTTCTGAAATTTTACAGGTGGTTTCTTGACGCATCGATAGACATTCAATAAATTTTTCAGAATTTTTGGACACCGTTAACCCCCTCAAAAACGTTGCTCAAGTTGATCCAGCGTTTTCTAGGTTTTCTGGTTTGGTCCCTTTTTCTTTGACTCTTAGTGCTTTAGGTTCTTTTGTTTTTCCTTGTTATTGTTCTTTTACATTATCTAACAAATTATCTTCTTTGTGTTAGTAGGACTAAAGAGTTTGCATACTTCTTCCTTCTTTGCATTCTCGTTCTCTTGGTGTCTAACCTTTGTTTGGCCTCTTAGAGCTTTTAGGTTTTTCTTATCGCCTTTGCTAGTAATCAAACTCCGATACGAACTGTGAAATACTACTTGGTAAAGTGAGTTTTAAAGAGTACAAGATTGGCTTACTTGCCTCTCGTTGTGTTACTTTCTTGGAGTGACTTGTGAGGTTTCTTGCTTTGTTGAATTTTCTTTCTTTTATTTTTTATTTTACTTTAAAATTTTCTTTTGAGTGTTATGATTTCAGAATGGGCGACACTAACAACAACAAACTTACGACTATCTTAGCCATACTTGCCCGACTCACGACTCAAGTTGTAAGATTTGATGAAATCGTGAGAGAACGACAAGAACCACAACTGGATCTACCAAACCAGAATCCAAGACCAAACAATATTGAACTTTTGGTACCCAGGCGAGAACAACCACGTTTCCAATCACCCGAACTCTTTGCAAAACCAAAGTTCATGATCCCTTCTTTCAAAGGAGACAATAATCTGGAAAGGTACATCGATTGGGAAGAAAAAGTTGATCTCATCTTCGCATACCATGACTACCCCCAAGCTAAACAAGTTTCCCTCATCACCATGTAATTCGAAGGATATGCTCGAACTTGGTGGATGCAAACAAGGAAAAAGATCCAGAACTTCCAAATTCCAACAATCACTTCTTGGACCGACCTCAAACAAACCATGAGGAAGCGATTTCTACCGACACATTATACATGAGAAGTTAAACTACGACTACACCGACTTCGACAAGGTAGAAGTTCAGTTGAAGACTACTACAAGGAGATGCAGTCCTTACTCAATAGGGCTAACATAACCGAAAAAGAAGAGGTCACCGTGTCAAGATTCATCGTCGGCTTGAACTCAAACATCACTGATCTTCTTGACCTCCATGGGTACGAAAACCTTGAAGATACACTAAAGAAAGCAATGACAATCGAAGCACAAATCCAGAGGAGATTTCGAGAACATTACCAAGGTACTTCATCCTCTTACCAAGGTAATCATTCAAATCCTTCCTCATCTTCTGCTCCATCTTCTCTGAAAAAGCCAAGAGATGACAAACCTGACAATAAGAAAGAACGACCAACAAAGAATGACACACTTCCAGCCCCTAAAGATCAAATTTGTGAGGAGGTAGGGAAATCAAAAAAAGAAAAAGTTGAGAAAGAGGCAAAAGAAAAAGAGGTCACTAGTTACAAAAGCCAAAAGCATAATGACCCATGGGAGGTGAGTGAACCTAATTGTGAGAAGAAAAGAGTGACTCAAAATCAATATGTGAGCACAAAAGAATTGAGAGAGAACCTTATTTACAAATAGCCTTCCATCCTTGTTCACTTTAGGGAATCAATTGTTTCGATCTCTAACATTAACAAGGATTTGCCTAGTGTGTTTTCATCTTTGTTACAGGATTTTCAAGAAGTGTTAGGTGATCCACCTAACGAATTACCACCGGAAAGAGGAAAACAACACCAAACCAATCTAATTCAAGGTTCCATCATACCTCGTCAAACATACAATATCGAAGAAACCAAAGAGTTAGATTTGTTACGAAAAGGCTACATCCAGGAAAGCCTTAGTTGTGATGTCATCTTAATGACGAAACAAGATTCGAACAACTCCAAAGGCTTTATAGTTCGTGCACCGGGAATCCATGTAAATGATGAGAAAGTAAAAACAACACGAGACTGGCCCACACCATTTTCCATCGCTAAGAGTTGTCGAATAGTGCTAGGTGACCCTCCTAATGGGTTACCACCTGAAAGCCCTAATCACTATGCCATATCAATGGAGAGCCACCAGTTACTAGAGTCCAGAGGTAAGTATTTTATTACTCATTTTAATGATATTGTAACGTACTTCTTCTCCTTTTTACAAGGTAAGGCTCATGAAGTTGTCATCCACACTAAGCACAACTCCTTTAAGTGCATAACAGACCGAGGTAAGCAAAACACAGTAGACGATGCACTACCACGAAGGTATACTCTTACCTATAAAACGCATACTACTATTCTGAGAATTGAACATATCAAAGATGTATATCACAATAACTCGGATATTTCTGATATTTCTACCCATACTTTTAAAAGTGCTTTTAATGAGCTTTATCTTGTATATGAGTTTCCTTGTCAACTAAATAGGTTCTACAGTCTACAAATCTCCTCCCGAGAATTCTTAATTAATGAACCACACTTAGGAGACTTAAGGGATTACTTTAACAAACCAGTTGACATGGTTTTTAAACACTCATTCTCGCCACACACGAATAAAACCATGGAGAAATTATCTGAAGCAATCATACAGAAAGCCAACAGTGGTCGGCGCCATCTTGAATTTCAACCAAAACATCAGATTACAAGACTTGTATGCAAAATAGGATTTCAAGACTACAAGAAATCAGTTCCTACAAAGAAGAAACCTCGACTAAAACTCATAAAGACACATCACATTGATCCTGGTTAATGTTTCACAAGTTTTCCTTTTAACATATATAATTCTCTTTGTTTTGGATTTTCAGATTCGAGGTCGAATCCTTTTGAGGAGTGGGGGAATGATACATGCACCAGAGTCCATAATACATGCTTCTTTGGACTAATGTTTCTACTCGAACCTATTAGAAGAACAAAGTCTCGAAGATTCAAAGCATATCTATTCAGTAAGCATAATGTGAATGAATTATTAAACTATTCTAATGTTGCTCCCTTTAATGTTTCAGATTCGAGGTCGAATCTTTTTGAAGAAAAGGAGGATGATGCATGCATCACAAGGTTCACATCAAAGGAAGAAGTAATAACTCTTCCAAATGATCCCCTCGTCCAAGCTTTGGAAAAGAAGATCAGAACAGCAGCAGACTTGCGATGACTTTTTGAAATTTGGTTGAAATATCTTCTGAAGATACAACTATCTGTCTCTTATCTTTCTAACGGTTCTTTAATCACATCAATCCGATATCAGGAACTCAAGATATGGTCATTTTACTGAAGACGGTGCATGCAGGAAATCCTATACGGGATTAATACGTTATTTTGTAAATATTACGAATTTTCAATATTTATATTGATTATTTGTAATATAACTTAATATAGGATGATGCATTATCTTTTAGGATTAGATTTATTATTTTATTAGGAATTAAGGTTGGTTTAAAATATTATCTTTAGTTATTATTATTTTATTAGGAATTAGAGTTAAAACATGTTTAGTTTATTATTATTTTATTCATTAGTTATTTAGGACCTTTAGAACTCAGCCCCTATATAAAGGAGGCTTCATTCTACTTTGTAATTCAAGATTTCTTTGATTAATAATACAACGAGAGTTCGTTTTTGCAAGTGCTGATTGCCTTGTGCCTTCGAAGCTTCTTCTCCTGGAGTTCTTTCAAGTTCTTGTGAGGGAGATTAATCTTCACACTCCAATTTGCCTTTTCATCGCGACTAGGAGGGTTGGTTAGAGCCATTTATCATGTTTTCCTTTTCATTGCGACTAGGAGGGCTCGATAGGACACTTATCCATCTATTTTTCCACAAATCCATCCGCACCATCAATCATCTTTACCGTTCACCTTCATAAGGGAGATCTTTTGATTTCTTTATTATCTTATTTCATCTTTCATTTATTCATCTTTTGTTTATTTTATTCTAATCGTGTTGTCTTGATTCCAGCACATAAAACAAACCCTAAACAATCCTAGCGACTGCCGCCACCTTCCCATATTCATCACCTTTGTTCTTCATCAAGTCTAGAGCTTTCTAGGTTTGATTCTTCAACAAGAGCAACGTTCATCAATCCGCCACCGCTTCCCTATCAAGGTTCTTTTGTTTTTCCTTGTTATTGTTCTTTTGCATTATCTAACACATTATCTTCTTTATGTTAGTAGGACTAAAGAGTTTGCATACTTCTTCCTTCTTTGCATTCTCGTTCTCTTGGAGTCTAACCTTTGTTTGGCCTCTTAGAGCTTTTAGGTTTTTCTTATCGCGTTTGCTAGTAATCAAACTCCGATACGAACTGTGAAAGACTACTTGGTAAAGTGAGTTTTAAAGAGTACAAGATCGGCTTACTTGCCTCTCGTTGTGTTACTTTCTTGGAGTGACTTGTGAGGTTTCTTGCTTTGTTGAATTTATTTTATTTCATTTTTATTCTACTTTAAAATCTTCTTTTGAGTGTTATAATTGTAGGATGGGCGACAATAACAATGAGACACTTACGGCTATCTTAGCTGCACTTGAACGACTCACAACTCAATTTGATCAACTTAACAATGCCTTGAGAGAACGGCAAGAACTACAACTGGATCAACCAAACCAGAATCCAAGGCCAAACAATGCTGAACTTTTGGCCCCCAGGCGAGCACAACCACATTTTCAAACACCCGAACTCTTTGCAAAACCAAAGTTCACGATCCCGTCTTTTAAAGGAAACTACGACCCAGACAAGTACATCGATTGGGAAGGAAAAGTTGATCTCTTGTTCGCATACCATGACTGCCCCCAAGCTGAACAAGTTCCCCTCATCACCTTGGAATTCGAAGGATATGCTCACACTTGGTGGATGCAAACAAGGAAAAAGTTTGACAACTACCAAATTCAACCAATCACGTCTTGGACCGAACTCAAACATGCCATGAGGAATCGATTTCTACCGACACATTATACATGAGAAGTTAAACAACGACTACACCGACTTCGACAAGGTAGAAGTTCAGTTGAAGATTACTACAAGGAGATGCAGTCCTTACTTAATAGGGCTAACATAACTGAAGAAGAAGAGGACACCATGTCAAGATTCGTCATTGGCTTAAACTCAAACATCACTGATCTTCTTGATCTCCATGGGTACGAAAACCTCGAAGATACACTAAAGAAAGCAATGACAATCGAAGCACAAATACAAAGGAGATTCCGATTTAGAGAACATTACCAAGGTACTTCATTCTCTTACCAAGGTTATCCTTCAAATCCTTCCTCATCTTCTACTCCATCTTCTCAAAAAAAGTCGAGAGATGACAAACTCGACAAAGAAAAACAACGACCAGCGAAGAATGAGACACTTCCAACCCCCAAAGACGACACCCGAGAAAGAGACATCAAGTGTTTTAAATGCTTAGGAAGAGGCCATATCAGCCGCAATTGTCCAAACACGAGGACCTTAACCATACTAGGTGATGGATCTTACAATTCTGACTCTGATGACGACATCGCCGACATTCCAGCACATGCCGAAGCCAAAGAAGACAGTGATGACTATGGAAGCGATGAGTACAATGGCACAATCTTGGTGATCCGTCATACATTGAACATCCAAGCATCCGACGAGTCTGACATACAACGTTCCAACATCTTCCACACACGCTGCCTAATCAAGGAACAACCATTCTCCATCATCATTGATAATGGTAGTTGTGTCAACGTCATTAGCTCCAATGTTGTTGAATCACTCAAACTTCCTTGCCAATGACATCCGAAACCTTATTGCTTACAATGGCTTAATGAGAGTGCTGAGAAGAAGGTGGTTAAACAATGCCTCGTTAATATCAAGATGGGAAAGTATTGTGACGACGTATGGTGTGATGTAATTCCGATGCAAGCATCCCACATTCTCTTCGGACGACCTTGGCAATACGACAATGACGTCACATATTATGGTCGAAAGAACATTTACACAATTCCAATAAAAGGTAAACCGTTCTGACTTAACCCCCTACCCCCCAAAGAGATTCTCATAGATCAACAACGAATTCTCAAGGAAACAGGGAATTTGAAACAAAAGGTAAAAGAGGTCACAACCGATAAAAACCAAACAAATGACCCACGGGTGGTGAGTGAACCTCAATGTGAAAATAAAAGAGTGTCTCAAAACATTTATGCGAGTGCAAAAGATATGAGAGATACCCTTTTTCAAAATAGGCCGTGCATTCTAGTCCGTTTCAAGGACTCCATTTTATCAACTATCACTAACATCACAGATTTGCCTAGTGTGTTTTCTTCTCTATTACAGGAGTTTCAAGATGTCTTAAGCAACCCACCGGATGGTTTACCACCTACAAGAGGAATCGAACATCAAATCGAATTCATCCCTGGATCAACCATACCAAACCGCCCCGCTTACCGATGCAATCCTGAGGAAACGAAGGAATTGGAACGACAAATAGATTCATTATTACAAAAAGGACACATCCGTGAGAGTCTTAGTCCTTGTGCAGTTCCCGTCATTCTAGTTCCAAAGAAAGATGGCACATTCCGAATGTGTGTAGATTGTCGACCTATCAATCGGATAACAATCAAGTATAGGCATCATATTCCACGCCTAGATGATATGTTGGATGAACTACATGGTGCAAGTATCTTCACCAAAATTGACTTGAAGAGTGGTTACCATCAAATTCGAATGAAATAAGGTGACGAATGGAAAACAGCATTCAAGACAAAGTTCGGCTTGTATGAATGGCTTGTTATGCCCTTTGTACTCACAAACGCTCCAAGAACCTTCATGAGATTAATGAATCACGTTCTTAAGGACTTTATAGGTAAATTTGTTGTCGTTTACTTTGATGACATTCTTATATACTCATCTTCTTTTGATTCTCATGTCATTCACGTTAGAATGGTTCTCGAAGTTCTTCGACGAGAACATTTATATGCTAACATGGATAAGTGTGTGTTTTGCAGTGATAAGCTTATGTTTTTAGGCTTTATAATTAGTGTACAGGGTATTCATGTAGATAAAGAGAAGGTCAAGGCAATTCAAGAATGGCCCACGCCTACTTCCATCACCGAGGTAAGCTCTTTTCATGGTTTGGCAAGTTTCTACCGTCGCTTTGTCAAAGATTTCTCAACCATTGCTGCACCATTAACCGAGATCATCAAAAAGTTAGTTGAATTCAAATGGGGACCACTACAACAAAAAGCTTTTGAACTTATTAAAGATAAGTTATGTTCTGCCCTTATTCTTCATCTTCCCAATTTTTCTAACACCTTTGAGCTAGAATGTGATGCTTCAGGCATAGGCATTGGTGACGTCCTCATGCAAGAAAGACAACCTATCGCTTACTTTAGTGACAAGTTAAAAGGTGCATAATTGAACTACTCTACCTACGACAAGGAACTTCTTGCACTCGTTCGAGCACTCGAAGTGTGGCAACACTATCTTCTCCCTAAAGAGTTTGTCATTCACACGGACCATGAATCACTCAAATGGTTAAATGGACAAGGTAAGTTAAACAAACGACATGCTCGATGGGTTGAGTTCATTGAATCTTTTCCTTACATCATCAAATACAAACAAGGGAAAGATAACATCGTAGCTGATGCATTATCCCGACGATACACACTTATCACTCGAATGCATGCTACTGTTCTGGGTTTTGCACATATCAAAGAACTTTATCCTAACGATCCAGATTTTTCTGAGATTTATAAACAATGTGTAAAAGGTGCTTTTAACAAGTTTTATCTTGTAGATGGCTTTCTTTTTCGCATGAACAGGTTGTGTATACCACAAAGCTCTTTGCGAGAATTCTTGGTTCACGAGTCACATGCCGGAGGACTTATGGGACACTTCGGTATTCACAAAACACTTGATATGGTCATGGAACACTTCTTTTGGCCGCACATGCGTAAAACAGTGGAAAAGATTTGTGCATCATGCATCACGTGCAAACAAGCAAAGTCAAAGGTAAATCCTAATGGTTTGTATACGCCTTTACCAATTTCTTCTTCTCCTTGGATCAATTTATCGATGGATTTTATACTTGGCTTACCCCGCACTAAGAAAGGACGAGATAGTATTTTTGTGGTTGTGGACAGATTCTCAAAGATGGCACACTTCATTCCTTGCCATAAAACGGACGATGCCACACATATTGCTAATTTATTCTTTCGAGAAATAGTCCGCCTTCATGGCATTCCTCGCACCATTGTGTCCGATCGTGACACTAAGTCCATAAGCCACTTTTGGAAGGTATTATGGGGTAAGATTGGCACAAAACTTCTCTATTCCACTTCTTGTCATCCTCAAACCGATGGACAAAACGAAGTAATAAATCGGATTCTAGGATCTTTGCTAAGAACTGTGGTAGGTAAGAATACCCGTAATTGGGAAGAATGTTTACCTTTTGTTGAGTTTGCTTATAATCGATCCATTCACTCCATAACAGGTTATTCTCCATTCGAAATAGTTTATGGTTTTAACCCACTAACTACTTTGGATCTTATTCCCTTACCTTTAGATCAAGTTGCCAGTTTAGATGGTGAAAAGAAGGATGCCCTTGTCAAAGACATTCACGCCAAAGCCAAACTCAAGATGGAGAAAACCTACGAGGCAATCGCAAACCGAGTTAACAAAGGCCGACGACATGTCACCTTTGAACCAGGAGATTGGGTATGGGTTCACATGAGAAAAGAAAGGTTCCCGACACAAAGGAAATCCAAGCTAGACCCACGAGGCGATGGCCCATTCCAAGTTCTTGAACGAATCAATGACAACGCCTACCGCATTGATCTTCCCGGTGAGTATAACGTGAGTGCATCCTTTAATGTTTCTGACTTATTTCCTTTTGATATTTCAGATTCGAGGACGAATCCTTTTAAGGAAGGGGGAGATGATACATGCACCACATGCCCTAAAGCTAAGGATGATGAATTTACTATACCACTTGGCCCTATCACACGAGGCCGGACCAAACTTCTTAAAGACAAGCTTCAAATCGCAGTTCAAGCATTCATCCGGAAGGGTCTAATAGCAGCATATTTGCAACAACTTTTTGAAGGGTATCCAGTTGTTATCCGGTCGACATGTCTTCTGTAGATACAACCTTCTGTCTCTTATCTTTCCAACGGTTCTTGAATCGCATCAATCCAATATCGGGAACTCAAGATATGGTCATTTTACTGAAGACGGTGCATGCAGGAAATCCTATACGGGATTAATACGTTATTTTGTAAATATTACGAATTTTCAATATTTATATTGATTATTTGTAATATAATTTAATATAGGATGATTAATTATCTTTTAGGATAAGATTTATTATTTTATTAGGAATTAAGGTTGGGTTAAAACAATATTTTTAGTTATTATTATTTTATTAGGAATTAGAGTTAAAACATGTTTAGTTTATTAATATTTTACTCTTTAGTTATTTAGGACCTTTAGAATTCAGCCCCTATATAAAGGAGGCTTCATTCAACTTTGTAAATCAGATTTCTTTGATCAATAATACAACAAGAGTTTGTTTTTGCAAGTGCTGATTGCCTTGTGCCTTCGAAGCTTCTTCTCCTGGAGTTCTTTCAAGTTCTTGTGAGGGAGATTAATCTTCACACTCCAATTTGCCTTTTCATCGTGACTAGGAGGGTTGGTTAGAGCCATATTATCGTGTTTGCCTTTTCATTGCGACTAGGAGGGCTCGATAGGACATTATCCATCGATTTTCCACATCCATCCACGCCATTAATCATCTTTACCGTTCACTTTCATAAGGGAGATCTTTGATTTCTTGGTTATTTTCTCTATTTTTAATTCCTTTATCTTTTGTTTATCTTATTTTAATCTTGTTTCTTTTCTTGTTTCTAGCACTAAAAGAAACCCTAAAGAACCCTAGCTATTGCCGCCACCTTCCTCATTCATTCCTTATTGTTCTTCATTGAGTCTAGAGCTTTTTTAGGTTTGATTCTTCAACAAGAGCAACGTTCATCAATCCGCCACCGCTTCCCTATCAGTAATGAAGAACTCCCTTAGAAACAACTTTGAAGAACATCCATGGTGTGTTCAAGTCATGGAGAAAGTTGGAGCTTGTTTGGATCGTATCAGTATGTAAGCTATTATCATAACTATGGTATAAAGAAAGATTAAGTTAAAGAAAATCCCCTTTTGATTATTGAGAAAGGTTGGAGATGCTAGTCCATTTTTAATGCTAAATTGGATCACATCATCCCCCCTTATTTAAAGCGATTTGTCATCAAATCGAAGGGTGGTTTCTTTTCAATGTTCCTCCATTCCATAGTTGTTGTTTCGTCAAAAATTGGGATCCCTTCAATAAGCTCTTGAGTGGGATATGTCCATATAATTTTTCTTTGAACGTTTAGGTCCCTTGATTTCCCAAAAGTGATGTCTATTAATACTCCAATAGGCATAATCATTGAATCCTTATGGGTCACATCCATTGGTTTTTCAAAAGACACATTCTTTGAATGAAAAATTATGTCCTTTTGCTGCTCAATGGATACGTCTTTTGGATTCCCAAAGGTCACGTCTCCTAAACCTTCCTTTTGGAAAATGACGTCTCTTGGTACATCCAGCAAGTCAAAGAAAAAATCTTCATGTTCAAAGTTAGAATAATCATCTTTAACCTTGCATTCTGTCAATAGACATTCTCGAATCAAACACTAGTCCTCGGATCAATTTCCTCCATGGTTGTTGCTTTTCCTTTCCTTATAGCCTCAACACTTTGCTTTATTTTGGCTTGACCATTCTGGTCTTGTTTAGGCGTTAAAGGAGTAAGGATAATCTTCTTCCCTTTATGGCTGAACGAGTATTGATTAGTAAAGCAATCATGAATAGTTCTTTTGTCGTATTGCCATGGCCTTCCAAGAAGTAGATGGCTAGCGTGCATAGGGATAACATCACACATAACCTCATATTTGTATTTGCCAATGGAAAAAGGAACTATCACCTGTTTGCTAACGTTGAGTTTTCCTCGTTCATTGAGCCACTGTAACTTATATGGATGCGGGTGCTTCATTGTTTTAAAACCAAGCTTTTCCACCATTATTGTACTAGCCACATTAGTACAACTTCCACCATCTATAATGATGTAAGGTACTTGTACCTTAACAATTGATTGTGGAACTAGAAAGGAAGCAAAACAAGCTGCATAAGTGAATGGCTCAAAAAGAGAGGGTTAAGGTGGTAGACGTATGGTGAATAAGTGGGATGTTTAAAATGAGAGATGAAAGCGGAAGATGGATGACATGGTTATGGCTTATGAAACAAAGGGATGGTTGTGAGGATAGTATCTTAAAGAAGACTCAATGAAGAACCAATACTATAGATAGCAAAGACCCAGACTTTATATTGCTTCTTCAAGGGGTGGTATTAAGTACTTTGACCCACTAGTTATATGAACTAGGAACCAGCAGTATCAAGGTGAAAAGAAAAGGGTTGACACCACAAGTATAAAAATACTTTATAAGTCGATAAAATTCACCATGACTTAAGGAAGAGAATAATCTCACTTATATTAATCAAAAAGGTCTGATTACAAATGAAATAGGAAAGCCAATTTATAGTTTTTGAAGGGACTTGGCCGAATAGGTACATGTTGGTTCGGCCAGCCCTTGTACCTTCCTAAAATGACATGATTTTAATGAAAAAACAAGACTTTATTGAAAATACATGCTCTTATTCGAATGGTTATGTGTTGGTTCAGCCCTAAGGATGATTTGAATGCGTTTGGAAGTTATTTGGGCGCCAAAATGAAGAGGAAAGAGTCTTTGGCCGAATAGGAAGCATCCCTTGGTGTTTTGGCGCCAATTTGATGTCACATGGAGTGCACATGCTTGAATGATGCACATGGCAGCCTACATGAATGCACATGGGTCTTCTTGCTATGCTTTGATGAGTTTGCAGCCATAGGATGATGTCTTGAAGTCCATGGAATGAAGATAGGCAACAACTAGGTGTGAATTAGCTTCCAACGTGTATCTAGATGACATGACATCCATTGGGCAGCCTAGAGATGAACTAGCTTCAAGGTAAGCTAGATGAGTGTCTTGGTAGCTAACTAGGTGAGTTATAACTTGATGAACTCAAGCTAGTTAGATTTGGTCTCCTCAACTCCTCAGCTACTCTCCCAGCTACCTCTAGTCCACTTTTCAGCAATTTGGTCCAAAGCTCTCCTCCAGCTAAGTTCAGCTACATGCTAGCTCCTCCAGCTAAGTTTAAGCTCCTTATGTGATGAAATGAGCTGCTATAATGTTCATGAGCTAGTGTAAGCTGCTATGCTTGTCCTTTTAGCTAACCAAGCTATCATAATATGCCTTGCTTTGTGTTTCACCTATAGGAATCAACAAACAATCAAATTAAGCAATGTGTGAGCTCATTTAAGGTAAAATGCACGGTGTCGTGAGGTGTTTGAGTGATATAAGCTATGAATGCATGTCATGAGTAAGTGCATAATGATATAACATATGTAAGCTAATGTGTAAGACATATGAGCTAAAATGAATGCATATGAGCTAACAAATGAATGATTAAGCATGTTGCCATTTCATGAATGTAATGAATCATGCTTAAATGGATGTAAGATTAATCTAACATACTTATAACATTGTGTATCAATCATAAAGATGTGGGTATATGTTGTATGCATGAATATCATATAACATGGTATTCATAAGTGATAAATGGAAACATGTAATAATAATATCCTAAGAAATGATATGTAATCATAGCATATATTTGAATAACATGATCAACTAAGCATAGGATGAAAATAATAATATGATAATTTATACTAACTTGTGAATGCATGCTTATGATAGAATAGAATGTATAAATGATATAATATAAGATAAGGTAATGAAGAACTCCCTTAGAAACAGCAATGAAAAACATCCATGGTGTGATGAAGTCACGGAGAAAGTTGTAGCTATTTTGGATCGTATCATATAATAGCAAAACATACCTTGGCATTCACATGGCATCGGGTATGGAAAATGTTTTCTCGCTGTGCATTGTCTTCCGTGACTTGAACATTCAAACTTCTTTTAATTACAAAAGCTTCTCCTTGATCAACGGGATCGACCAGAGTGATCTCTTCATTGACTTCTATAGGTGCCTCTTGTTCTTCCTCAGATTCAGATCCTATTTCACCATTTCCAAATAAAAGCATGGTGTTCCGGTTAGGGCATTGTATAGATACGTGGCCGCTCCCAAGACATTTAAAGCATCTAATGTCTCTTGAACGTTCAGTAGTTTGCTTTCCTCGGTTGAAGTCTTTATTTACTTGCTGATTCTTTAATGATTCGGCTTGATCTTTGACAGGAGGAGGATTTGGCTTCTTGATGTTGTTTGGACTCCATTTGGATGTTGTGGGCGTAATATTGCGAGATGTATGTCTCATCTTTAGTTGCCTTCCAATTTTTATTGCCATTTGCACCATTTCATCAATTTCGATGTAATGATACAACTCCAAGGTATTGGCAATTTCAGAATTAAGTCCAGCAAGGAATCTCACCATAGTTGCTTCACGATCCTCCTCAATGTTGACTCGGATCATTGCCACTTCCATTTCTTTATAGTAGTCCTCCACACTCCTTTGGCCTTGTTTAAGATTATGTAACTTTTGAAACAAGTCCCGGTGATAATGAATAGGAATAAATCGTTTCCGTATAATACCTTTCATTTCATGCCAAGTTGAGACTGGTCTTTCTCCATTCCTTCTTCGGTTAAGGGTAAGTTGATCCCACCATATTAAGGCATAATCATGAATTCCATGGCTGCCAATCTTACTTTCTTCATCTCAGAATAGTTGTGGCAAATAAAAACTGTTAGAGTATGCCCAAAGACCAATCATATGATGATTGTAATTATACTTTTATTTACTGATTTTATTGAATAAAGGCATTGCCGCTATTATTTTCAGTTATATATATGTGTTTAACATAAATTGGAAGATAATAAAGTCCATATAATGACATAATTGTTATTATTAAAAGATCCCTACTCAAGTATTATTATGGGCATGGACAATAATAATACGCTTAAGACTAACATGTTATTGATTGATGACAACGAGTTGTCATTGACATAGAGATGTCAGAATTGATACATGATTATATTATTAGAGAACAATGTATTGGATTGACCCACCATGAGCATATGTCTTGGATTATTATGTGACAGTCATAACATTGCTCATGGTGATGACTATATGTATGATCCTCAGACTTGAGATCAATACTATCCCAACATATATTGTTGTATGTTTTGATACAGCTAAACAAGCTCCGTAACTGGTTGCTCTATAAAGACTGTTATTGAATATATCTCAATATATGTAGTGGGTGTGTATAATTAAGATATGATATGTCCTTCCTACATAATAGGAAATATATCACAGGCCACTTGATTGAGTAAGACTAGAAACGCATGGCTATGTTCGAATAAGTTGATATGAGATATCATAAACTATTCGTTAATTAAAGTATTCTCTAGAAATCAAGAAACAATAGATGGGCTATACAAGTGTGACTATTCCAAGACTTGTGCCTATTCTAGATATAAAGGACATAAGGATATAATACATAAAAGAGTTAATCACCAAAATGATATGTCGAATCATATTTTCTTGTAACTTAGGTGACAATGATATATTGCTAGATGTCACTCATTGTATGTAAAATTAGAATTCTTCTAATAATTACTTCTAATGTTACAAGAACCTACAGGGTCACACCCTAAGATTGAAACGAGCAAAGATGTACAATTTGTTGTACGTTACTAAAATATATCTAGAGTTAATTAAGTATATATTTTAATAATCCCGAATATTTAATTTCAATTAATTAAATATAGATTTAATTAATTTGAAATAATAAAATCCCTGATATGATTAGGGTATCTTGGATATAAAAGGGTTATTAAATTCTAATTAATTAAATATAAATTTAATTAATTTAAAATAATAAAAACCCTAATATGACTAGGGTAACTTGGCTATAAAAGGGCGTGTTAGGTCTAGCAGCCGTTTTTGTAAGAACACACACAAAACTTTCAGCCACTTTCTCTCAAAACTGTTTTGGGGGAAAACAAAATTGCTCTTAATCGGGTGAACTGAGTAGAGGCCGAGACGTGATTTCGTGGACGCTTACGATTCGAACCGATCTACACCACCAGAATTCACTGCTTTCCTTGCTATTTTTCAAGGAACCCGCTGTAAGTATTCGCATCTTTTCTTCCTGATTTCAGTTTTTCGTACTTGGATCGCTGGTGAGACCGTCGAGTTTTATTTCCACTGCGCCATGGGGTCCGCCGACGGTCCCAATAAAAACGTGTTCCACTTTGCTTTCCCATTCAAGGTAGGCTTCAGGATCAGTCTTTCCTTTGAATTGAGGAATTTTGAACTTGATATTACTCAAGTTATCATCAACAATAGCACGTCTAGGGCCTTGGAATGCTGCTTGTTCTCCATCATCTAAATTTTCTTGAACATCTTCTTGTGGAGGTGGTGGTGGTTGTTATCTTCTATGGGCTCCATTATTACGTATTATTGGTGGTAGATCCTGGCATTGATATATCTTTTCATGAAGAGCATCGAACTCTTCACGAAACATTCTCATCATTTCTCCAATGAGTGTCTACATTTGTAAGTTTGGTGTTCCTGTATTTTCTCTGGGGCTTTGAGACATGGTTAGTGCAATAAAAACAAATTAAAAACCTTACCAACATATTTACAAAACCTCACTTGATCACTCTAAAGAAAATTTTAGATTGCACTCCACTCACACTCGTGTTTGCACTCGAGGATATATTCTTGGCTTTTTCTTGATCCCCCTTCTGATCTCACCCTCTCGTTTGCCTTTTACCACTCGATTCTCTCTTGTGGGTCCTTTTAAAGAACTAACTCAAGATTGAGCAAGTTTCTTTAGTTTGTGTGTCGGTTTAGAAATGGTTAGGGATAGAAATGGTTATGATATAGGGTAGGATATAAAAGGGTTTAAGGAAATGATAAGGTAATGGCATAAGAATAGATGAAAGAAGAAGAAAATGAAATAGTAAGAAAGTGAAGATAACTTACAACTCAAGTTGCCACACTTACTATCTTCCTTCACAAGAAACAACAAGGATACCTCCTTCAAGTTTGTTGTTGGGGCAGATTGTATTGTGCTTCTCTTTGAGTGTACTTTGCAACTTTCTTCACTTTTTCTTTTTCTTTGAATTTCTATTTTTTCTTTTCTTTTTCTTTTTTTGCACTCAAAATTTGTTGTAGGAGTCTTTTTCTTTCTCTTTTTGTTTTTCTTCTTTCTCTTTTTTTTCTCTTTTTGTTGCTTTTGTTGTAGCACTTGATAGTCAATCTACCAAAGCTCTAATTACTGCTTGATGTAAGGGCTAACCAGGCTTCTTCAATAATGGAGAAGTTGGCAACCTCGTTGTTTCCCGATCTAGGAGAGACACCAAATGCCACACTTGAATCAATAATGAATTTGCACAAAATTAAAAGAAAGAAATGATTAAAATGGAATATGAAAGAAGAAAGGAAATGATAGGAAAGAAAATGGATAGAAATGTTATAAAAGATGGTCTGCGGAAGTGTTGAATAAATCTCCTTCAAGTGATATTAACTTCGACCTCTAATGGTGTTGATGAAGTACGCCTTGTTGATGAATGAAGGATGATTTAATTGTGATGAAATTGTAATGAAAGATGGGGATGATATAGGCATGATATGGAAGATGGTGATTTTATAGATAGTATCTTATAAAACTAAGAAGGAACCAATGCTATAAAGGAGCAAAGACTTGTTTCTTATAAGTATTATAAGGGATGGTATGAAAGGACTTTGACCCACTAGTTATAGGAACTAGGAACCAGAAGTATCAACGAAAGGGGGTTTGACGCCACAAACTATGAAAGCTTGCTTAATCGATATAGTTCTAAAAAAGAACTTGAAGAGAGAATAATCTCACAAGGATTTTATATTATCAAAGGGTTCAAGTTACAAATATAAATCAAAGCCATATTTATAGGCTTGCATAGGTTTTGCCAAATAAATAGGTGTTCATTCGGCTAGATACATGTCTTAAAATGAAAATAGATGATGCTTGGATGAGGGGAGATGTCTTTGGCCGAATGGTTCTCTTGTCTCTTCATCTTGGTGCCAACTTGAAGCAAGGTGATGCTTTGGCCGAATAGAGAGAACCCTCTTCATTTTGGCACCCATTTCATCCACATGCATAGCACATGTATGGGTTGGTCATAAGACACTCACATGGGCAGCGTAGGGTGCTTATGGTGTGGCTTCTCCTTGGCGTGAAGTTGAGCAGCAACTAGATGTGGTTTGGCTTCCATCTTGCGTCTCGGTGACATGGCATCAATGGGGCAATAACTAATTATGAAAGGTCACATTTGTGGAAGGCAACCTTTCATCATTTGAGCTCCTTCCCATGTGTATGAGCTGGAGATGAGCTGGCCATAGATGAAATACATGAAGATGAGTCTTAGGACAACTCCTTGTGAAAGGGCACTTCTCGGATTGGCAACTCTTCGCAAAAAGGTATGAATCCAAAAAATTTGACCAAGACCATATTTGTAGTGCTCTGTGTGGTGAAGATGATGGTACAACTCTCCAGCTGAATTGAAGTCTCTAGCTAGCTCAAAAGTCCAACTCAAGTGAGCTATGAGCTCGGGGGCCAGTTGACAACTTTTCACCATTTGTTCTTTATGACCTCCTGAGTCATCTTATATAAGTTTACCTAGCTCATTGATTCCCATGCTAGCTTTAAGTCAGCTCCCATCATGTGTCCAAACATGTACCTACAAAATAAAGTATTTATAAGCTAAGTAATATAAGATATAATCATGTAAATATGTGGTTCATAATAATAACTTCATACATTCATAATATAATCATAACTATAAATATAATGTATGTAAGTTATTATCATAACTATGGTATAAAGAAAAAATAAGTTAAACAAAATCCCCCTTTAATTATTGAGAAAGGTTGGAGATGCAAGTCCATTTTTGACGCTGAATTGGATCACATCATCCCCCCTTCTTTAAAGCGATTTGTCCTCAAATCGAAGGGTTGTTTCTTTTCAATGTTCCTCCATTCCATAGTTGTTGTTTCGTCAGAAATTGGGATCCCTTAAATAGGCTCTTGAGTGAGATATGTCCATGTAATTTTTCTTTGAACGTTTAGGTCCCTTGATTTCCCAAAAGTGATGTCTCTTAATACTCCAATAGGCATGATCATTGAATCCTTATGGGTCACGTGCATTGGTTTTTCCAAAGACACGTTCTTTGAATGAAAAATTGTGTCCTTTTGCTGCTCAATGGATACGTCTTTTGGATTCCCAAAGGTCATGTCTCCTAAACCTTCCTTTTGGCAAATGACGTCTCTTGGTACATCCAGCAAGTCAAAGAAAACATCTGCATGTTAAAAGTTAGAAAAATCATCTTTAACCTTGCATTCTGTCAATAGACATTCTTGAATCAGTTTCCTCCATGGTTGTTGCTTTTCCTTTCCTTATAGCCTTAACACTTTGCTTCATTTTGGCTTGATCATTCTGGACTTGTTTAGGCATTAAAGGAGTAAGGATAATTGATACAGTTCAACCTAGCCTCACTTGGATGGATGGTGAAGTCAAGGTTGTACCTTTGATTGTTTCGGTCTAGGAAAGTAACAAGTATCCTGCACAAACAAGAAAGCTAAAAAAATGGTTAAATGGAAGTAATGAAATGGAAAGATAAATATGGCAGCGGAAAATATATATAAGTTGGTGATATGTTTCAAGGAAATGATGAAGTTTGGTAATGGAAGTAGAATGAAGGTGATGGAGATGAATATGAAAAGTAGTATCTCAAAGAAGACTCAAAGAAGAACCAATGCTATAGAGAGCAAAGACCCAGACTTTATATTGCTTCTTCAAGGGGTGGTATTAAGTACTTTGACCCACTATCTATAAAGAGATAGGAACTAGAAGTATCAAGGTGAAAAGAAAGGGTTGACACCACAAGCATAAGCTTGATAAGTCGATAAAGTTCACTTAAGAACTAAAGAGAGAAACTCTCACAATGCTTCACATGTTCAAGTCTTTGCTTTTGAACAAACAATCTGAAAAATAGAACAAAGTTAGAAGTAGATAATTTAGAATCAAAGGAAAGGAAAGGATTAAATTCATGAATGAATGAGTTTGGACTCTTAATGTTCTCCATGGTTAGGTTCATTGAATCTTCCCTTTTATAAGGTTCATTCGATCTTGAGTATGAGGTGAATGTACTTTGAAGGTTAATGAACATGTTCTTTATAATTTTAAGTGACACATCTTTTGGAATTTCAAAAGAAATGATGCTTGAATCATCTTGAATGTCCCTTGGAATAACCTGCAAATTCAAAGAATGAATAGAAGAAAAAAATTGATTAGTATAAAGCAAAACTTCATTCTCCTTGCATTCGTTCCTTTCATGCTCATGTTTTTCAACACACTCATCTTCACTCTCATTTTCAACTCCAAATGTCTTGGTTTTCTCACAATGTTCTTCTTTGATTTATGCATGTTCAACTCCATCATATCTTTTAACCATAACCTCACTTGTAATATTTTCATTTTCTCTTCCACACGTACTTCCCCCTTTGCTCCCAAATTCAAACTTTTCAACTTTCTCATTTTCGACTCCAACGTTTCTCACATCAATTTCCTCATTTTCATTTTGATCTCCCTCCATTGTTATTTGTTTGTCACGTGAAACTTCTCTTTCAACTTTCTTCATGGCTTTAGTTTTCTTCCATTCCTCTATACGTGATTTGACGATAACTTGGCATTCATGGACTTGATTTGGGCACATTGGAACCAACACGATCTTTCTCCCTTGGTGTTTGAATGAATATTTGTTGGAGAACCCATCATAGAATGCTCGTTTATCGAACTGCCAAGGACGTCCAAGGAGTAGATGGCTTGAATTCATAGAAACAACATCACACAAAACTTCATCTTCATATCCCCCTATTGAAAATGACACACGTACTTGCTCCATGACTTCTAACTCTTCATCTTCATTTAATCCTTGCAAAACATATGGACTGGGATGTTTGAATGTTATAAGCCCCAACTTCTCAACTATGTATATGCTTGCAAGATTTGCACAACTACCACCATCAATGGCTACAAGGCATACTTTATCATTCACATGAAAACGAGTATGAAATGGATTCCTCCTTTGCTGTCTGTAATCCATTCGAAAGATGGGAGAATTGTTAGTGAAAAATTAATAGTTGAATAAGATGAAAGGACCTCACCAATAATCACTCACAAATCCTCACGATCCTCCAAAAAAATGATGATGCTCCACTTAATGCTCGTGTTTGCACTCGGGAATATAAACTGACTTTTTCAATTCCCCTTCTGATCTCACATACTCGATTAGCCTTTTTCCACTCGTTCCTCTCTTGTAAAGTTCTTAAAAGAACTAACTCGAGAGCTTTCAAGTGCTATGGACGTCGGCTGAAAAATTCATTAGTGTAGAGGGAAAAAAATAGAAAGGTAGAAAGATTAAATAATGAAGGGTCGTCTTATAAAAGGAATAAAAAATAAAGAAAGGTTCACTTAATACTAACCACCTTCCTAGAAGAACAATCAAAGGTCTTGAAGACTTCCTTAAGATCAGTTGAAATATTGATGTTGCTTGTCACCTTTGACACTTCTTTGCATTTTGATTTCTTTGTTTCCTCTCTTTAGTTTTTCTTCACTTGGAATCCCTTGTTGATAATGGGATTAACTTGCTAATTTTTTTCTTTTGGCACTTCTCTTTTTGATTTTCTTTTTATTGAATGGTAGGATGTTGTTTTTGCTTGTTCTTGTTGCAATCCACCTTAGCTCTGATACCATACGATAGAGTTCAACCTAGCCTCACTTAGATGGATGGTGAAGTCAAGGTTGTATGATGTGATCACAACTACACAAATAGATCCTGAAGTCATGCCCATTGGACCTATCACTCATGCAAAGGCTAAACAATTCAGGGAAGTACTTTCTCATAAGTGCCTTAATGTTTTAAAATCTTTTAATGAGAAAGAACCATTAGATAATAGGTTGTTTAATATGTTACATATTGAATATTAAATAACCTATAGTCCACATTATTATATACTACATTGCATAAGTTCATTTACTTAGTTTATTTCTTTATGTTACGCATGTAGGCACATTCGGCCAACACTTGGGAGCTACATTGGAGCTAAATGGAGAATGTAACAGCAAGGAAACTTACATGGGATCGATTAAGAGAGCACAAGGAATAATTGGTGAAATGTTGTCCGGAGGCCGTGAGCTCATAGCTGGATTGAGCTGAAGATTTGAGCTACAAGATGAACTCATTTCAGCTGGGGAGTTACACCATCAACATCACCACTTAGGACACTTCAAATATGTCCTAAGTCAAAATTTGTGAAATGGTACCTTTTCGCGAATAGTTGCCACCTCGAGAGGTACCTTTCCACAAGGAGCTGCCCAAACGTTCATCATGTTACAAGTCATCTAAGGCCAGCTCACCACCAGGTCATTCACACCTTAAATAGCTCAACCATGAAGGGACACCTTTCTCAAACATTGTGACCTTTCATGAATGATGCTGCCCATTAAGATACCTTTTGATCTAGAAGCACGTTGGTGAAGAAATTGCAACCATTGGAAGCTTAAATCATCATGAGGAAGAATGCCATGCATATTCGGCCACATCACATGGCATGCACATGAGAGGCTTTGGAGCCAAACATGATAAAGCACATGACTATTCGGCCAAGGAGAGGAAATTGACGCCAAGATGAACAAGCATGAACCATTCGGCCAAGGGAGATGTCTCTCCATCATTTGACCGAATCATTAAGGCCTTTCATGAAGAGTTAGTCGAACCATCATAAGCCCAAAAGACTTATTCATTCAACTCAAGCATTATGTATTTTCCTAGAAACATGTATCTAGCTGAAACAACTTGTAACCATTCGACCAAGCCCTCTCATTTCCTATAAATAGAGTGGCTTGCCTTCATTTGTACCCATCTCATCTCATATATAAAATTACTCTTGTGAGTTATTTCTCTTCAAAGTTCTTTGTGAACTTTATCGATTAAACAAGTGTAGTTCCTATACTTGTGGCGTCATTCCTTCCATTTTGATTCCTAAATTCCTAGATTATTATGTAGTGGGTTGAAGACACTATCACCACCCCTCAAGCAAGTTTGTGAAGACCAGGATTGTGCTCCTTAGCACTATTTCATCTTTGGCGTGTTTGAGATACAACATCACCACCATTGCCATTTCATCATCAACATCATCCATCGCTTCCATTAATTCCGCAGTAATCTCTATCTTTTTATTTATTTCATTTCATTCTTATTATTTATTTTCATTACTTATATTATTACCCTTTATTAAGTCCATTATTAAACATATTTTCTTATCTTTTTTTTGCAGCCAAACTTATAAATTCGAGGACATCAGTACTTGTCAATCCTAGATCGGGACACAATAAGGCTATCTACTCTTCTCACCAAAGTGTGTAGATTCGCCTTACATCAAGCGGTAATCAGAGCATAGTTGGATTGACAACAAAAGTGTCATTGGCATGCAAAGCAAAAGAAAAAGACTCCTACATCAAAATTGGAGTGCAAAAAGAAAGAAAAGACAAAAAGAAGAGAAAAATCAGAAAAGAAGAAAAGAAGAAGAAAAGAAAAGAAAAGAAAAAGAGAAGTTCAAAAAGATAAAGCAAGCCAAGGAAAGTGCTCTACCATTGCAAAGTACATCAAAGAGGCCTATCTACACTAAGAGAAGATAACCTTATTGTTTCTTGAGAAAGGTTGCAGTAAGTGTTGTTTCTTGAATTGTAAGTCACCTCTTCCTTTTTTTTATCCTTTCATTTTCCTTGTCTTCAACCATTTCTTTCTTTTAAATACCTTTGAATCTTTTCTTCTACCTTTTCCATTTCTATTCTTTCTACCTTAACTATATTTGCAGCGACGCACATAAGGAAGGAATTAACTTGTTCTAATCTTGAGTAAGTTCTTCAAAGGACTTAGCAAGAGAAATTGAGTGGAAAAAGGCTATTGAGAGAGTGAGATCAGAAGGGGAATTGTTAAAAGCCAAGATATATTCCTGAGAGTAAACACGAGTGTTGAGTGGAGTGATCTTATCTTTTCTTTGGAGTGAACTTGTGAGACTTTGTGAGTGTGCTGGTAAGGTTTATTTTGTTTTATTTATCTACTAACAATGTCTCAAGTTTCAGGACAAGTTTTTGTAGTAAAAAGAGCCTTGAATATTCAGTCCATGGAGAATAATCAACGAGAGAACATTTTTCACACTAGATGTCATGTAAACAACAAGGTTTGTTTCATGATTATTGATGGAGGAAGTTGTACCAATGTTGCAAGCACTTTAATGGTGGGTAAACTTGGACTCAAGACACTTAAACATCCTACACCATACAAGCTACAATGGCTAAATGATGGAGGAGAAGTTAAAGTCACCAAACAAGTCAACATTTCCTTTTCAATAGGGAAATACCAAGATCAAGTCCTTTGTGATGTCATTCCAATGAATGCGTGCCATATACTTCTAGGGAGGCCTTGGCAACTTGATAAGAAGGCTATCCATGATGGTTTCACAAACCGGTACTCTTTCTATCACAATGAAAAGAAATTCATTTTGACTCCTCTTTTACCAAATCAAGTGTCTGAAGATCAAGATGCTTTGAAGAAAAGCATTGAAGCTTTCAAATCTATAAAAAAAGAGGAACCATCGAAGATGAACATATATGCTGGAGGAAAAGACATTAGGAAACATTTGTTATCCTACAAAGCTCTAATTGTACTTAGGTACAAGGAAAGCTTAATTTTGACTAATATTCCAGAAGGTTTGCCTTCTTCTCTTTCATCTTTGTTGCAGGAATTTGAAGAATTATTCCTAGAAGATATTCCTAGTGGATTGCCACCTATTAGAGGGATCAAACATCAAATTGATTTTATACCGGGTGCATCCATTCCAAACCGACCAGCATATAGAAGTAACCCTGAAGAAACCAAGGAACTTCAGAAATAAGTTGAAGAATTGATGGACAAAGGATACATACGAGAGAGTTTGAGTCCATGTGCTATTCAGGTGTTACTTGTGCCCAAAAAGGATGGTTCATGGAGAATGTGTGTAGACTGTCGTGCTATCAATCAAATTACCATCAAATACCGACATCCTATACCAAGACTTGATGATATGTTAGATGAATTGAGTGGAGCCACTATGTTCTCTAAAATTGATTTAAAGAGTGGATATCATCAAATCAGAATGCGAGAAGGAGACGAGTGGAAGACCGCATTCAAGACAAAGCAAGGATTGTATGAATGGATGGTGATGCCTTTCGGATTAACAAACGCACCAAGCACCTTCATGAGGTTAATGAATCATGTACTCAGGCCATTCATCGGTAAGTTTTGTGTGGTTTATTTTGATGATATTCTTATTTATAGTCATGACTTGGAATTACATGTGCAACACTTGAGGTATGTTCTTGAAACCCTTCAAAAGGAAAAGCTTTATGCAAACATGAAGAAATGTGTCTTTTGCACTAACAGTTTAACCTTCTTAGGCTTTATTGTAAGTTCACAGGGACTTGAAGTTGATCCTGAAAAGATCAAAGCCATTCAAGAGTGGCCTACACCTACTTCAATTAGTCAAGTCTGAAGTTTTCATGTTCTTGCAAGTTTTTACAGAAGGTTTGTGCCTAATTTTAGTTCTATTGCCACCCCCTTAACAGGGATCATTAAAAAGAATTCAATCTTTTCATGGGGCAAAGAACAAGAAGATGCCTTTAACGAAATGAAGGAATGTCTAACCAAGGCACCTTTACTTGCATTACCTAACTTTGATAAGACTTTTAAAGTGGAATGTGATGCTTCTGGAATCAGAATTGGGGCTGTTTTGACTCAAGAAGGACGACCCATTGCATATTTTAGTGAAAAGTTGAATGGTGCCTTGCTAAACTATCCAACTTATGATAAAGAGATGTATTCTCTCATAAGGGCACTTGAAGTTTGGCAGCATTATCTTCTACCAAAGGAATTCGTCATACACACCGACCATGAAGCCTTAAAGCATATCAAGGGCCAACATAAGTTAAACAAGCGGCATGCCAAATGGGTGGAGTTTTTGGAGTCGTTCCCTTATGTAATTCATTACAAGAAAGGTAAAGAAAACATTATAGCCGATGCTCTATCTCGAAGGTATGTACTCCTTAATGCTCTTGATTCAAAGTTAATTGGGTTTTCATATATTAAAGATTGCTATGCTACTGACCATGACTTTGAAGAAAAGTATAAGGCTTGTGAGAAAGGTGCATATGAAAAGTTTTATAGGCATGAAGGATATCTATTCAAAGAAGGGCATCTATGCATTCCTCAAGGATCCCTTCGAGAAGTGCTTGTTCGAGAAGCACATGAAGGAGGTCTCATGGGTCATTTTGGAGTAAGCAAAACATTGGAAATTTTGAAACAACACCTTTATTGGCCTAAGATGAAGAGAGACGTTGAAAGGGTATGTGAACGATGTGTCACTTGCAAAAGGGCAAAATCAAAGGTTATGCCTCATGGACTTTACATGCCTCTACCTATTCCTCAAGCACCATGGGTTGACATATCAATGGACTTTGTTATGGGACTACCAAGGACCAAGAATGGAAGAGATTCAATATTTGTTGTTGTAGATCGTTTTTCCAAAATGGCACATTTCATACCATGCCACAAGACAGACGATGCAACACATGTGGCTAACTTGTTCTTCAAAGAAATTGTGAGATTACATGGCGTTCCAAGAACTATAGTTTCTGATAGAGATGTCAAATTTCTTAGCCATTTCTAGAGGACGTTATGGAGTAAGATTGGGACAAAGTTGCTTTTCTCCACCACGTGTCACCCTCAAACAGATGGGCAAACCAAAGTGGTAAATCGAGTACTATCAACATTGTTGAGATCTATCATCAAAAAGAACATCAAAGCTTGGGAGGAATGTTTACCACACGTTGAATTTGCATATAATCGGGCAGTCCATTCAACAACCAAGATGTCACCATTTGAGGTAGTATATGGATTTAACCCCTTAACACCTTTAGATCTTCTTCCTTTGCCTCAGGAACACATGATCAACAAAGATGGCAAGAGCAAGGCTGATTTCGTTAAGAAACTTCATCAGCAAGTTCGAGACAATATAGAAAAACGGACAAGACAATATGAACAACAAGTAAATAAGGGACGCAAGCCACTAAAATTGGAAGAAGGTGATTGGGTGCATTTCAGAAGAGAACGTTTCCCTTCCCAAAGGAAATCCAAATTGTTGCCAAGAGGAGATGGACCATTCCAAATCATTAAGAAGATCAATGATAATGCATACAAATTGGATCTACCTGGTGAATACAATGTAAGTGCAACTTTTAATATTTTAGATCTTTCTCCATTTGAAGACAACGACGATTTGAGGACAAATCGCTCAAAAGAAGGGGAGGATGATGTGATCACAACTACACAAATAGATCCTGAAGTCATGCCCATTGGACCTATCACTCGTGCAAAGGCTAAACAATTCAGGGAAGTACTTTCTCATAAGTGCCTTAATGTTTTAAAATCTTTTAATGAGAAATAACCATTAGATAATAGGTTGTTTAATATGTTACATATTGAATATTAAATAACCTATAGTCCACATTATTATATACTACATTGCATAAGTTCATTTACATAGTTTATTTCTTTATGTTACGCATGAAGGCACATTCGGCCAACACTTGGGAGCTAACTTGGAGCTAAATGGAGAATGTAACAGCAAGGAAACTTACATGGGATCGATTAAGAGAGCACAAGGAACAATTGGTGAAAAGTTGTCCGGAGGCCGTGAGCTCATAGCTGGATTGAGCTGAAGATTTGAGCTACAAGATGAACTCATTTCAGTTGGGGAGTTACACCATCAACATCACCACTTAGGACACTTCAAATATGTCCTAAGTCAAAATTTGTGAAATGGTACCTTTTCGCGAATAGTTGCCACCTCGAGAGGTACCTTTCCACAAGGAGCTGCCTAAACGTTCATCATGTTACAAGTCATCTAAGGCCAGCTCACCACCAGCTCATTCACACCTTAAATACCTCAAACATGAAGGGATACCTTTCTCAAACATTGTGACCTTTCATGAATGATGCTGCCCATGAAGATACCTTTTGATCTAGAAGCACGTTGGTAAAGAAATTGCAACCATTGGAAGCTTAAATCATCATGAGGAAGAATGCCATGCATATTCGGCCACATCACATGGCATGCACATGAGAGCCTTTGGAGCCAAACATGATAAAGCACATGACTGTTCGGCCAAGGAGAGGAAATTGGCGCCAAGATGAACAAGCATGAACCATTCGGCCAAGGGAGATGTCTCTCCATCCTTTGACCGAATCATTAAGGCCTTTCATGAAGAGTTAGTCGAACCATCATAAGCCCAAAAGACTTATTCATTCAACTCAAGCATTATGTATTTTCCTAGAAACATGTATCTAGCCGAAACAACTTGTAACTATTCGGCCAAGCCCTATCATTTCCTATAAATAGAGTGGCTTGCCTTCATTTGTACCAATCTCATCTCATATATAAAATTACTCTTGTGAGTTATTTCTCTTCAAAGTTCTTTGTGAACTTTATCGATTAAACAAGTGTAGTTCCTATACTTGTGGCGTCATTCCTTCCATTTTGATTCCTAAATTCCTAGATTGTTATCTAGTGGGTTGAAGACACTATCACCACCCCTCAAGCAAGTTTGTGAAGACCCGGGTTGTGCTCCTTAGCACTATTTCATCTTTGGCGTGTTTGAGATACAACATCACCACCATTGCCATTTCATCATCAACATCATCCATCGCTTCCATCAATTCCTCAGTAATCTCTATCTTTTTATTTATTTCATTTCATTCTTATTATTTATTTTCATTACTTATATTATTACCCTTTATTAAGTCCATTATTAAACATATTTTCTTATCTTTTTTTGCAGCCAAACTTATAAATTCGAGGACATCAGTACTTGTCAATCCTAGAGCGGGACACAATAAGGCTATCTACTCTTCTCACCAAAGTGTGTAGATTCGCCTTACATCATTGCTTAATCGATATAGTTCTAAAAAGAACTTGAAGAGAGAATAATCTCACAAAGGATTTTTAATTATCAAAGGGTTCCGTTACAAATGAAATGCAATAGCCTATTTATAGTTTTCAAAGGGTTTAGGCCGAATAGATACTTGATGGTTCGGCCAAGGTTGAAATCCCTTTGAAAATACATGATTTTTGATGAAAATACATGATTTAAATGAAGATACATGCTCTTGGCCGAATGGTTATGTGTTGGTTCGGCCCTAAGGTTGATTTGAATGCATTTGGAAGTTATTTGGGCGCCAAAATGAAGAGGAAAGAGTCTTTGTCCGAATAGGAAGCATCCCTTGGTGTTTTGGCGCCAATTTGATGTCACATGGAGTGTACATGCTTGAATGATGCACATGGCAGCCTACTTGAACGCACATGGGTCTTCTTGCAAGGCTTTGGTGATGTTACAACCATAGGATGGTGTCTTGAAGTCCATGGAATGAATATGGCAGCAACTAGGTGTGACTTGGCTTCCAACATGCATATAGGTGTCATGGCCTTCAATGTGCAGCAACTTGTCATGAAAGGTCACATTATGTGGAAGGTAACCATTCATCATTTGAGCTACTTTACAAGTGTTTGAGCTGAAGATGAGCTGGCCATAGATGAATTACATGAAGATGAGTCATAGGTCAGCTCCTTGTGAAAAGGCACCTTTTGGAATGACAACTATTCACGAAAAGGTACGAATCCACAAAAATTAACATAGACCATATTTGAAGTGTTATATGTGGTGAAGATGACGGTGCAACTCTCCAGCTGAAATGAGGTCTCTAGCTAGCTCAAAAGTCCAGCTCAAGTGAGCTATGAGCTCGGGGGTCAGCTGGCAACTTTGTCCCAAAATGTTCTTGAGCTATCCCAGAGTTGTCCTAGTTAAGTTTCCATAGCTCTTGGACTCCAATGCTAGCTTTAAGTCAGCTCCCATCATATGGCCGAACATGCACCTACAAAAGAAAGCATAATATAAGCTAAGTATATGAATTATTATAAAGTAATAAGAATGTGAAAATTATAAAGATGTGAACTATAGGTTATAATAATAACTCATGCATCATACGATAATGAATGAATATTATTATTACAACTATAGATTATATGCATGAATATCAATCAATGATGCAAACCATAGGACATAATGAATGAATGCACATGTTATGATAATTCAAGCATAGTCTAATATGAAATTGTATGCTTATAATAATATATAGTGCATAAATAAGTAAATATAAGATAAAGTAAGGTAGAACTCCCTTAGAACCAGATTTGAATAACCTCCATGGTGTGATCAAATCATGGAGAAATTTGGACCTAGACAGGATCACATCACTTTAGTTCTTAAGTGAACTTTATCGACTTATCAAGCTTATGCTTGTGGCGTCACCCCTATCTATGTCACCCTGATACTTCTGGTTCCTATCTCTTTATAGATAGTGGGTCAAAGTCCTTGTTTACCTTCCCTTAAAGAAGCAATATAAAGTATGGGTATTTGTTCTTTAACATTGGTTCTTCTTTGAGTCTTCTTTGAGACACTACTTTTCATATTCATCTCCATCACCTTTATTCTACTTCCATTACCATACTTCATCATTTCCTTTAAACATATCACCAACTTATATATATATTTCCCCTTCCATATTTATATTTCCATTTCATTACTTCCATTTAACTATTTTTTTAGCTTTCTTGTTTGTGCAAGATCCTTGTTGCTTTCCTAGATCGAAACAATCAAAGGTACAACCTTGACTTCACCATCCATCCAAGTGAGGCTAGGTTAAACAGTATCATATGGTATCAGAGCTAAGGAGGATTGCAACAAGAACAAGCAAAAGCAACATCCTACCATTTAATAAAAAGAAAATCAAAAAGAGAAGTGCAAAAAAAAATTAACAAGTTAATCCCAACATCAACAAGGGATTCTAAGTGAAGAAAAACTAAAGAAAGGAAACAAAGAAAGCAAAATGCAAAGAGGTGCCAAAGGTGACAAGCAACATCATCATTCCAACCGATCCTAAAGAAGTCTTCAAGACCTTTGATTGTTTCTTCTAGGAAGGTGGTGAGTATCTTTGCATAGTAAGCAAACCTTTCTTTCTTTTTATTACTTTTATAAGACTACCCTTCATTATTTAATCTTTCTACCTTTCTATTTTTTCCTCTACACTAACAAATTTTTCAGCCGACGTCCATAGCACTTAAAAGGTCTCGAGTTAGTTCTTTTAATAACTTTACAAGAGAGGAACAAGTGGAAAAAGGCTAATCGAGTGTGTGAGATTAGAAGGGGAATTACAAAAGCCAAAGATATATTCCCGAGTGACACACGAGTGCTTGAGCGGAGTGACATCACAATGTTTTTTTTAGAGTGACCGTGAGGTTTTGTTGTGTGAAATTTGGTAAGGTCCTAATTTTCACATTTCAAATTTTTACTAACAATGTTATTTGATCTTTCCTCTTCCCAAGCAATGGATAACATTCAACAAAGAGAGAATGCATTTCATACTCGTTGCCATGTAAACTGTAAAGATGGCAAAGTATGTCTTGTAGCCATTGATAGTGGAAGTTGCACAAACATTGCAAGCACATAGATGGTCAAGAAGTTGGGACTTACAACATTCAAACATCCCAGCCCATACATTTTGCAAGGATTAAATGAAGATGAAGAGTTCGAAGTCATAGAGCAAGTACTTGTACCCTTTTCAATTGGGAGATATGAATATGAAGTCTTTTGTGATGTTGCCTCCATTAATTCAAGCCATCTTCTTTTCGGTCGACCTTGGTAGTTTGATAAACAAGCATTGTATGATGGGTTCTCCAATATGTATTCATTCAAACACCAAGGGAGAAAGATCACGTTGGTTCTAATGTGCCCAAATCAAGTCCATGAATGCCAAAAGACCCTTAAGTCACGTATAGAGGAATGGGAGGAAACTAAAGCCATGAAGAAAGTTGAAAGAGAAGTTTTACATGAAAAACAAATAAGAGTGGAGAGAGTTGAACATTCACAAATCAAAGAAGAACATCGTGAGAAAACCAAGACATTTGGAGTTGAAAATGAGAGTGTGAGTTTGCGTGAGAAATCCATTGGAGTAATTTAAAATGAGAGTAAGAGCATTGAGAGTGAAGATGAGTGTGTTGTAAAACATGAGAGTAAGATTGAAGAGAGAATTCAAAACAAACATGAGCATGAGAGAAAAGAATGTGATGAGAAGGAAGTTTTACTTTATACTAATCAATCGTTACTTCCTATTCTTTCATTTGATTTGCAAGTTATTCCAAAGGCCATGCCATTGCAAATTGATGAATCACATTTGTCCATTGAAGTTCCAAAGGTTGTAACATTTGGTATTCCAAAGCATGTGCTCTTTGACATTTGATGTACATTCATTCTACATTCAAAGTTCAAACAACCTTATGAAAGGGAAGTTTCAACGAACCAAATTTCATTCATGAACTTTAATGAATCTTGTACGTTCATTCACATTATTAATGATGTTTCATGTTCTAACTTATTTCTTTTTTGCAGCACATTGAATCATTTACTTGCAAGTGTTCTTGATTGTGATCATCAATTCAAGGAAAAGAAGCGAGCATTATCCAACTATTAAAGATTCATAATGTGGAAGGGTACAAAGAATAAAGTTGGCATGACTTACCTACTTGAAGGATTCAAAGAAATTCATGCATACCCTAATAGGCATAACGATATTCATTCATACTTTCTTACACCAATAGATCAATCAATGAAAGAAGCCTTCGATTTGAGGACAAATCGCTCTAAAGAAGGGGGGGATGATGCGATCATGCCAATGACCAAACTTCTTCAACACATGATCACTTCATGGACCTTCTACCTTGTTGATTCTAAGGGAGTCTTACCTTATTTTATTATTTATTTACTCATTTATGCATTACATGTCATGCAAATATGTTTATCTTATTCTTAATTTTGTTTGAATATTATATTCTGTCATTTATATGTATAATATATGATATTCATGCATGACTTATTAATTCACATCTTTATATAACTCATTCAATGCATATGCATTCATAGTTAGCTTATTTGCATTATTAACATAGATGAAAGCATACATTCATAATTATAATAGCTCAATTCCTATCTAATTATTTGTTTACATACTTTGTCTAGGTACATTGGATGCTAAGTAGACTAAAGGCAATTGAAGAGTTGGATGGACAATTCACGTCAGTCAGATTGATCGTCATTTTTGAACATGCTCCAAGCATATTTGGGTGCTAAAGTCTCTTAACATTTAATCCCCTATCTCTTATCTTTCCAACGCACTTTGAATCATATCAATCCGATATTGGGATCTCAAGATATGCCCAGATTAAATAAGACAGTGCAGGCTGGAAATAAGTACGGGATTTACACCAAATAAAGAGCCATGTTCACAGCTGATGCATTTCCACCTTCATGAATCCATTTATGGCGTGTACAATAATAAAATGAGGCTAAAAGACTTGTTCACATTCAAGGGAGATGGATGCATTATTTTCAAACTCATTCACCAAATCCAAGTACATGAAGGGAGCCTATGAGTCACGTTCACACTTGGTGCATGCATTCCAAAGGGGGCCGAACATACAATGAAACATTCCTCCAAATCCATGAAAGGAAATGAACCAACATGTTCACATCAAGAAAGGATGAATTCGGGTATGAAGATGCATTCAGTTAAATGGATGAACATTCATTTATTTTATTAGTCCATGAACTAAAATAGCGGACTTACATTGTATCTACTTAAGGATAAACATTCATCCATGAATGTTCAATCATTAAATCTTGTATGTGCATCCTAGACATCTCTTAGGCCTATAAATAGCTTTCCATTTCATTTGTAAGAAACCAATTCACTTTGTTTAATCAAATATTTGTGAGAGTTTCTCTCTTTAGTTCTTAAGTGAACTTTATCGACTTATCAAGCTTATGCTTGTGGCGTCACCCCTATCTATGTCACCCTGATACTTCTGGTTCCTATCTCTTTATAGATAGTGGGTCAAAGTCCTTGTTTACCATCCCTTAAAGAAGTAATATAAAGTCTGGGTCTTTGTTCTTTAACATTGGTTCTTCTTTGAGTCTTCTTTGAGATACTACTTTTCATATTCATCTCCATCACCTTTATTCTACTTCCATTACCATACTTCATCATTTCCTTTAAACATATCACCAACTTATATATATATTTCCGCTTCCATATTTATCTTTCCATTTCATTACTTCCATTTAACTATTTTTTAGGTTTCTTGTTTGTGCAAGATCCTTGTTGCTTTCCTAGATCGAAACAATCAAAGGTACAACCTTGAATTCACCATCCATCCAAGTGAGGCTAGGTTGAACAATATCACCTCATCACCCAAAGATGCAAGGAACATATTCCAAAATGGAAATCTCTATGTGTGACGTGAATCTGTCCATTGGATTGCCTTGAATGTACCTTGTACTAAATACAAAATGTATATAAGTTACAATGCTCAAGGTAATGAATAAGTAATAAGTAACATTCTATGAAACACATGATGCAATGGCTAATATAGTAATGCAATTTATATGATAACATAAGTAAGGAATGTGTAACATATGCATAGAACAAGCTAATTAAAGATGTGACATGCATGAATATCTTGTAGGATGCAAACATAGGACAATATATGAATATTCAAGCATAGTTTAGAACTCAAAGCATGCTTATAACACATATAAAGCATAAATGAGTAAATAAGTAATAAAATATGGAAGAACTCCCTTAGAATCATCTTGGAAGAACTTTAAAGTTGTGAGCATGTTTTGTTTGAACTTGATGGTCGGTAGGATCACATCATTCCCCCTTTTTTAAGGCGATTTGTCCCCAAATCGATGCTTGATACATAAGGGAACAACTTTGATCTTCGTTTGAATGGAAATTCTTTCATTCTCATCTTGTATCGTTTTATTTTCTCAAAATGCTTCACATGTTCAAGTATTTATTTTTGAATCAACAATCTGAAAAATAGAACAAAGTTAGAAGTAGATAATTTAGAATCAAAGGAAAGGAAAGGATTAAATTCATGAATGAATGAGTTTGGACTCTTAATGTTCTCCATTGTTAGGTTCATTGAATCTTCCTTTTTATAAGGTTCATTCGATCTTGAGTATGAGGTGAATGTACTTTGAAGGTTAATGAACATGTTCTTTATAATTTCAAGTGACACATCTTTTGGAATTTCAAAAGAAATGATGCTTGAATCGTCTTGAATGTCCCTTGGAATAACATGCAAGTTCAAAGAATGAATAGAAGAAAAAACTGATTAGTATAAAGCAAAATTTCCTTCTTCTCACATTCGTTTCTTTCATGCTCATGTTTTTTAACACACTCATCTTCACTCTCAATGCCCTTACTCTCATTTTCAATTACTGTAATGGCTTTCTCATGCAAAATCATACTCTCATTTTCAACTCCAAATGTCATGGTTTTCTCACAATGTTCTTCTTTGATTTGTGCATGTTCAACTCCACCATATCTTTTAACCACAACCTCACTTGTAATCTTTTCATTTTATCTTCTACACGTACTTCCCCTTTGCTCTCAAATTCAATCTTTTCAACTTTCTCATTTTTGATTCCAACATTTCTCACATCAATTTTCTCATTTTCATTCTGATCTCCCTCCACTGTTATTTGTTTCTCACGTGAAACTTCTCTTTCAACTTTCTTCATGGCTTTTGTTTTCTTCCATTCCTCTATTCGTGATTTAACGATAACTTGGCATTCATTGACTTGATTTGGGCACATTGGAACCAACACGAGCTTTCTCCCTTGGTGTTTGAATGAATATTTGTTGGAGAACCCATCATACAATGCTCGATTATCAAACTGCCAAGGACTTCCGAGGGGAAGATGGCTTGAATTCATGGAAACAACATCACACAAGACCTCATCTTCATATCTCCCATTTAAAAATGACACAAGTACTTGCTCTATGACTTCTAACTCTTCATCTTCATTTACTCCTTGCAAAACATATGGACTGGGATGTTTGGATGTTATAAGCCCCAACTTCTCAACCATGTATGTGCTTGCAAGATTTGCACAACTACCACCACAAGGCATACTTTATCATTCACATGAAAACGATTATGAAATTGATTCCTCATTTGTTGTCCATATTCCATTCGAAAGATGGGAGAATTGTTAATGAAAAATTATTAATTGAATAAGATGAAAGGACCTTACCAATAATCACTCACAAATCCTCACGATCACTCCAAAAAAAATGATGATGCTCCACTCAACGCTCGTGTTTGCACTTGGGAATATAAATTGGCTTTTTCAATTCCCCTTATGATCTCACACACTCGATTAGCCTTTTTCCACTCGTTCCTCTCTTGTAAAGTTCTTAAAAGAACTAACTTGAGACCTTTCAAGTGCTATGGACGTCGGCTAAAAAGTTCGTTAGTGTAGAGGAAAAAGTAGAAAGGTATAAAGGTTAAATAATGAAGGGTGGTCTTATAAAAGGAAGAAAAAGAAAGAAAGGTTCACTTACTATGCAAAGATAATCACCACCTTCCTAGAAGAAACAATCAAAGGTCTTGAAGACTTCTTTAGGATTGGTTGAATGATGATGTTACTTGTCACCTTTGGCACCTCTTTACATTTTTCTTTCTTTGTTTCCTTTCTTTAGTTTTTCTTCACTTGGAATCCCTTGTTGATGTTGGGATTAACTTGCTGATTTTTTTTACACTTCACTTTTTGATTTTCTTTTTATTCAATGGTAGGGTGTTGCTTTTTCTTGTTCTTGTTGCAATCCACCTTAGCTCTGATACCATATGATACAGTTGAACCTATCCTCACATGGATAGATGGTGAAGTCAAGGTTTTACCTTTGATTGTTTCGATCTAGGAAAACAACAAGGAACCAACACAAACAAGAAAGATAAAAAATAGTTAAATGGAAGTAATGAAATGGAAATATAAATATGGCAGCGGAATATATATATAAGTTGGTGATATGTTTAAAGGAAATGATGAAGTATGGTAATGGAAATAGAATGAAGGTGATGGAGATGAATATGAAAAGTAGTATCTCAAAGAAGACTTAAAGAAGAACCAATGTTAAAGAACAAAGACCCAGACTTTATATTGCTTCTTTAAGGGATGGTAAATAAGGACTTTGACCCACTATCTATAAAGAGATAGGAACCAGAAGTATCAGGGTGACATAGATAGGGGTGACGCCACAAGCATAAGCTTGATAAGTCGATAAAGTTCACTTAAGAACTAAAGAGAGAAACTCTCACAAATATTTGATTAAACAAAGTGAATTCCTTCTTACAAATGAAATGGAAAGATATTTATAGGCCTAAGAGATGTCTAGGATGCACATACAAGATTTAATGATTGAACATTCATGGATGAATGTTCATCCTTAAGTAGATACAATGTACGTCCCCTATGCAAGTTCATGGACTAATAAAATAAATGAATGCTCATCCATTTAAGTGAATACATCTTCATAGCCGAATTCATCCTCTCTTGATGTGAACATGTTGGTTCATTTCCTTGCATGAATTTGGAGGAATGTTTCATTGTATGTTCATCCCCCTTTGGAATGTATGCACCAAGTGTGAACGTGACTCATAGGCTCCCTTCATGCACTTGGATTTAGTGAATGAGTTTGAAAATAATGCATTCATCTCCCTTGAATGTGAACAAGTCCTTTAGCCTCATTGTATGATTGTACATGCCATAAATGGATTCATGAAGGTGGAAATGCATAAGGTGTGAACATGGCTCTTCATATGGTTGTAAATCCCGTACTTATTTCCAGCCTGCAATGTCTTAATTAATCTGGGCATATATTGAGCTTCCAATATCATATTGATACGATTCAAAGTGCGTTGGAAATATAAGAGATAGGGGATTAAATATTAAGAGACCTCATCACCCAAGATGCAAGGAACATATTCCAAAATGGAAATCTCTATGAGTGACGTGAATCTGTCCATTGGATTGCCTTGAATGTACCTTGTACTAAGTACAAAATGTATATAAGTTACAATGCTCAAGGTAATGAATAAGTAATAAGTAACATTCTAATGTAACACATGATGCAATGGCTAATATAGTAATGCAATTTATATGATAACATAAGTAAGGAATGTGTAACATATGCATAGAACAAGCTAATTAAAGATGTGACATGCATGAATATCTTGTAGGATGCAAACATAGGACAATATATGAATATTCAAGCATAGTTTAGAACTCAAAGCATGCTTATAACACATATAAAGCATAAATGAGTAAATAAGTAATAAAATATGGAAGAATTCCTTAGAATCATCTTGGAAGAACTTCAAAGTTGTAAGCATGTTTCGTTTGAACTTGATGGTCGGTAGGATCACATCATCCCCCTTCTTTAAGGTGATTTATCCCCAAATCAATGCTTGATACATAAAGGAACAACTTTGATCTTCGTTTGAATGGAAATTATTTCATTCTCATCTTGTATCGTTTTCTTTTCTCAAAATGATTCACATGTTCAAGTAAATCTGAAAAATAGAACAAAGTTAGAAGTAGATAATTTAGAATCAAAGGAAAGGAAAGGATTAAATTCATGAATGAATGAGTTTGGACTCTTAATGTTCTCCATGGTTAGGTTCATTGAATCTTCCTTTTTATAAGGTTCATTCGATCTTGAGTATGAGGTGAATGTACTTTGAAGGTTAATGAACATGTTCTTTATAATTTGAAGTGACACATCTTTTGGAATTTCAAAAGAAATGATGCTTGAATCATCTTGAATGTCCCTTGGAATAACATGCAAATTCAAAGAATGAATAGAAGAAAAAATGATTAGTATAAAGCAAAATTTCCTTCTTCTCACATTCGTTTCTTTCATGCTCATGTTTTTTAACACACTCATCTTCACTCTCAATGCCCTTACTCTCATTTTCAATTACTCCAATGGCTTTCTCATGCAAAATCATACTCTCATTTTCAACTCTAAATGTCATGGTTTTCTCACAACGTTCTTCTTTGATTTGTGCATGTTCAACTCCACCATATCTTTTAACCACAACCTCACTTGTAATCTTTTCATTTTCTCTTTTACACGTACTTCCCCCTTTGCTCTCAAATTTAATCTTTTCAATTTTCTCATTTTTGAATCCAACGTTTCTCACATCAATTTTCTCATTTTCTTTCTGATCTCCCTCTACTGTTATTTGTTTCTCATGTGAAACTTTTCTTTTAACTTTCTTCATGGCTTTAGTTTTCTTCTATTCCTCTATAGGTGATTTAACGATAACTTGGTATTCATGGACATGATTTGGGCACATTAGAACCAACGCGAGCTTTCTCCCTTGGTGTTTGAATGAATATTTGTCGGAGAACCCATCATACAATGCTCGTTTATCAAACTGCCAAGGACGTCCGAGGGGAAGATGGCTTGAATTCATGGAAACAACATCACACAAGACCTCATCTTCATATCTCCCAATTAAAAATGACACAAGTACTTGCTCTATGACTTCTAACGCTTCATCTTCATTTAATCCTTGCAAAAAATATGGACTGGGATGTTTGGATGTTATAAGCCCCAACTTCTCAACCATGTATGTTCTTGCAAGATTAGCACAACTACCACCACAAGGCATACTTTATCATTCACATGACAACGAGTATGAAATGGATTCCTCATTTGTTATCCATATTCCATTCGAAAGATGGGAGAATTGTTAGTGAAAAATTATTAATTGAATAAGATGAAAGGACCTTACCAATAATCACTCACAAATCCTCACGATCACTCCAAAAAAAATGATGATGCTCCACTCAACGCTCGTGTTTTCACTTGGGAATATATATTGGCTTTTTCAATTCCCCTTCTAATCTCACACACTCGATTAGCCTTTTTCCACTCGTTCCTCACTTGTAAAGTTCTTAAAAGAACTAACTTGAGACCTTTCAAGTGCTATGGATGTCGGCTAAAAAGTTCGTTAGTGTAGAGGAAAAAGTAGAAAGGTATAAAGTTTAAATAATGAAGGGTGGTCTTATAAAAGGAAGAAAAAGAAAGAAAGGTTCACTTACTATGCAAAGATAATCACCACCTTCCTAGAAGAAACAATCAAAGGTCTTGAAGACTTCTTTAGGATTAGTTGAATGATGATGTTGCTTGTCACCTTTGGCACCTCTTTACATTTTTCATTCTTTGTTTCCTTTCTTTAGTTTTTCTTCACTTGGAATCCCTTCTTGATCTTGGGATTAACTTGTTGATTTTTTTTGCACTTCACTATTTTCTTTTCTTTTTATTCAATGGTAGGGTGTTGCTTTTGCTAGTTCTTGTTGCAATCTACCTTAGCTCTGATACCATATGATACAGTTGAACCTAGCCTCACTTGGATGGATGGTGAAGTCAAGGTTTTACCTTTGATTGTTTCGATCTAGGAAAGCAACAAAGAACCTACACAAACAAAAAAGATAAAAAATAGTTAAATGGAAGTAATGAAATAGAAATATAAATATGGCAGCGGAAAATATATATAAGTTGGTGATATGTTTAAAGGAAATGATGAAGTATGGTAATCGAAGTAGAATGAAGGTGATGGAGATGAATATAAAAAGTAGTATCTCAAAGAAGACTTAAAGAAGAACCAATGTTAAAGAACAAAGACCCAGACTTTATATTGCTTCTTTAAGGGATGGTAAATAAGGACTTTGACCCACTATCTATAAAGAGATAGGAACCAGAAGTATCAGGGTGACATAGATAGGGGTGACGCCACAAGAATAAGCTTGATAAGTCGATAAAGTTCACTTAAGAACTAAAGAGAGAAACTCTCACAAATATTTGATTAAACAAAGTGAATTCCTTCTTACAAATGAAATGAAATGCTATTTATAGGCCTAAGAGATGTCTAGGATGCACATACAAGATTTAATTATTGAACATTCATGGATGAATGTTCATCCTTAAGTAGATACAATGTACGTCCCCTTTGCAAGTTCATGGACTAATAAAATAAATGAATGCTCATCCGTTTAAGTGAATACATCTTCATAGCCGAATTCATCCTCTCTTGATGTGAACGTGTTGGTTCATTTCCTAGCATGAATTTGGAGGAATGTTTCATTGTATGTTCAGCACCCTTTTGAATGCATGCACCAAGTGTGAACGTGACTCATAAGCTCCCTTCATGCACTTGGATTTGGTGAATGAGTTTGAAAATAATGCATCCATCTCCCTTGAATGTGAACAAGTACTTTAGCCTCATTGTATGATTGTACACGCCATAAATGGATTAATGAAGGTGGAAATGCATCAGGTGTGAACATGGCTCTTCATTTAGTTGTAAATCCCGTACTTATTTCGAGCCTGCAGTGTCTTAATTAATCTGGGCATATATTGAGCTCCCAATATCATATTGATATGATTCAAAGTGCGTTGGAAATCTAAGAGATAGGAGATTAAATATTAAGAGACCTCATCAGCTAAAGATGCAAGGAACATATTCCAAAATGGAAATCTCTATGAGTGATGTGAATCTGTCCATTGGATTGCCTTGAATGTACCTTGTACTAAATACAAAATGTATATAAGTTACAATGCTCAAGGTAATGAATAAGTAATAAGTAACATTCTAATGTAACACATGATGCAATGGCTAATATAATAATGTAATTTATATGATAACATAAGTAAGGAATGTGTAACATATGCATAAAACAAGCTAATTAAAGTTGTGACATGCATGAATATCTTATAGGATGTAAACATAGGACAATATATGAATATTCAAGCATAGTTTAGAACTCAAAGTATGCTTATAACACATATAAAGCATAAATGAGTAAATAAGTAATAAAATTTGGAATAACTCCCTTAGAATCATCTTAGAAGAACTTCAAAGTTGTGAGCATGTTTTGTTTGAACTTGATGGTCGGTAGGATCACATCAAAGTTCAACTACATGCTAGCTCCTCCAGCTAAGTTCTTAGTGTTCCACGAGCTGCCATGATATTTGTGAGCTGCATATGACGCCCAAATACTCTACCAAGCTTTCCCAACGTGTGTCATGCTCCAATGTACCTACATGTGTAAACAAAACAAGGTAATTCAATGGCATTGAGCTTGTATGAGTTAATTACCTTGCTACCGTGCATGATCATGGTCTTGTGAGCTATGAATGCATGACATGATCTAAGTATATCATCATATACTATATGTAAGATAATGTATATGATTTAGGAGCTGAAATGAATGAAAATAACTAACAAATGAATAATTAAGCATGTTGATATGTCATGAATGTACTGAAACATACTTAGATGAATGCAAAAATGAATATAAAACAATAACATGCTTGAAGTATCATTGTGTAGCAATTAATATAAATATGTGGATATGTTATATGCATAAATATCATATAACATGATATTCATAATAAATGATAAATGGAAACATATAATAATAATATCCCAAGAAATGATATGTAATCATAGCATAGATATGAATGATATGGAAAACATGATGAACTAAACATAGGATGGTATGAATGATATGATAATTTACACTAACATGTGAATGCATGATTATGATATAATATAAGATAAGTTAAGAAAGAACTCGCTTATAATCAACTTTGAATAACATCCATGGTGTGTTCAAGTCATGGAGAAAGTTGGAGCTAGTTTGGATCGTATCAGATCCACTACTACAAATATGGAGTCACGTCAAGTCTTTGTCCTTGACAGTCTCATTACAAAGTCTATTAATATATCAACTCATGGCTCATTTGGAATTGGAAGTGGCATGTATAGGCCATCAGACATAACCTTTGACTTGGTCTTTTTGCAAGTAACACATCGTCCATACCCTTTTAATGTCACTCTTCATTTTTGGCCAATAGAGGTGTTGCTTCAATATTTCACATGTTTTACTTACTCCAAAGTGATCTATTAGACCTCCTACATGTGCTTCTCAAATGAGTACTTCTTGAAGTTATCCTTGGGGAATGTATAGAAGCCATTGCTTGAATAGGTATCCTTTGTGCTTATAGAATTTTTTATCTATGCCTTTTTCACATGTCTTATACTTTTCTCCAAAGTCATGATCAGTAGCATAATAGTCTTTGATAAATGAATAACCAAGTAACTTTGAATCAAGAGTGTTTATAATTGTGTACCTTCTTGATAGAGCATCAACCGCAACATTGTCTTTGTCCTTCTTGTAATGGATCACGTATGGGAAATACTCCAGAAATTCTACACATTTAGCATGATCCTTGTTCAACTTGTGTTGTCCCTTGATATGCTTTAAAGCTTCGTAGTTTGTATGAATAAAAAATTCTTTTGGCAAAAGGTAATGTTGCCAAACTTCAAGTGCCCTGATGAGAGAATACGTCTCTTTGTAAGTTGGGTAGTTTAGTGAAGAACCACTTAGTTTTTCACTAAAGTATGCAATGGGTTGTTCTTCTTGAGTTAGAACTGCTCCAATCCTTATTTTGGATGCATCACATTCCATTTCAAAAGTTTTATCAAAGTTAGGTAATGCAAGTAAAGGTGCCTTTTTCAAACACTCCTTCATTTCTTTGAAGGCATTTTCTTTTTTTTTTACCCCATAAAAAGGTAGAATTCTTTTTAATGATCCCTATTAAGGGGGCGATAGTAAAACTGAACTTAGGAACAAAAATCCTATAAAACATTGCAAGGCCATGAAAAACTTTTGACTTGACTAATGGATATAGGTATTGGCCATTCTTGTATAGCCTTAATCTTTTCAAGATCAACTTCCAAAACCTTGTGAACTCACAATAAAGCCTAAGAAATATAGACTGTTAGTGTAAAAGACACATTTCTTCATATTAGCATAAAGTTTTTCCTTTTGAAGAGTTTCAAAAACATACCTCAAATGTTGTACACGTGTTTCCAAATCATGACTATATATCATAATGTCATCAAAATAAACCACACAAAACTTACCAATGATTGGCCGAAGAACGTGATTCAATAATCTCATGAAGGTGTTAGGGGCATTGGTTAAACCAAAATGCATTACCATCCATTCATACAAACCTTGCTTTGTTTTAAACGTGGTTTTCCATTCATCACGTTCTTGCATTATGATTTGATGATAGCCACTCTTAAGATCAATCGTGGAGAAGATGGTGGCACCACTCAACTCGTCCAACATGTCATCTAACCTTTGTATGGGATGTCAAATATTTAATAGTGATTTGGTTGATTGCATGAAAATCCATACACATCCTTTATGAACCGTCTTTCTTTGGAACAAGTAGAACTGGAATGGCACACAGGCTTGCGATTTCACGAATGTGCCCTTTTGCCATCAACTCTCCAACTTGTTTTTGAATTTTTTTGGTTTCTTCAGGATTGCTCCTATACGTTGGTCGGTTTAGAATGGTTACACCAGGTATGAAATCGATTTGATGCTCGATTCCTCCAATGGGTGGTAAACCACGAGGAATGTCATCTTGCAAAAGTTCTTTGAACTTTTGAAATATATATGGTATGAAAGAAGGTAAGCCTTCTGAAATGTTAGTTAAAAGGAAGCTTTCCATGCATATAAGTACAATTAGAGCTTTGTGTGATGAAAGATGCTTTCATATGTCCTTTACTCTAGCATAAATGTTTATCTTTGGTGGTTTTTCCTTTTTGATGGATTTTGAAACCTCAATGCTTCTCTTCAAAGTATTTTGATCTTCGGATACTCGACTAGGTGAAAGTGGAGTCAAAATGAATTTCCTTTCATTGTGGAAGAATGAATACATGTTTGTGAAACCATCGTGAACAACCCTCTTATCAAATTATCATGGCCTTCCTAAGAGTAAATGGCATGCAGTCATTGGAACCATATCGCAAAGGAATTCATCTTGGTATTTCCCAATGAAAAAAGGAATTACAACTTGTTTGGTGACATGCACTTCTCCTCCCTCATGATGCAAGCATGTTTTCACCTATAAAGGGAGTACTCTTGAACATATTTATATTGAATCTACTTTATATTGTTTATATATTATATGCTTATATAATACATTTCATGATAAGAATACTTGTTATGTAGTTAAAGAATAACTTAGTATAAACACATCATGCACATTGTTATTTAATATATTAAGCATGTTAGAATAGTCTTATAATCATATTAAGCATGATTATCACAAATACATCAAGGCAGCATACTTATAATTCATTTCATTAGTTAATATGCATTCATATTAGCTCTTAAGCTTCATGCATGATCTTACACATATTATGAGATGATATAATTAGCTCATGTCCTTCAAACATAGCTCACATTACCATAATCATACATTTCAATAAGGTATTTAGCTCATATCAGCTCAATATCATGGACCTACCTTGTTCCCTTGCATATGTAGGTACATTGGAGTGTGATGCTCATTGAGGTAGCTTGGTGAATTATTTGGACATCATATACAGTTAACAAACAGCTCACAAAGTACATGGCAGCTCATGGAACAATAAGGAAAGCTCAATTCAGCTGGAGGAGCTCAAGGCTAGATAAACTCAGCTAGTTGGACTATTTGGAGCTGAGTTGCCAAAAGTGATATCAATGGTAGCTGAATGTAGATGAACATGTTGTTATGGAGCTTACAAGGACTCGGCTAGGAAGCTTGTTCATAAAAAGCCCCATGATTGCTTGCTAGCTCCCACACTCCAGCTAGCTTGAATGATACACATGCACGCCCAAGTTGGAGCACATGACTAGCCATCATCCCATGCACAAGGCTACACCACAAGGCTCCCTAGAACACCCATGTGCGTGCCATATGACCAGCCCCCATATGCCTTGCATGTGATATCATTTAGGCACAAAGATGAAGAGCCCTCTCCCTATTCGGCCAAGCATCATCTCCCATCCAATTTGGTGCCAATATGAAGGGACACAAGAGTTATTCAACCAAAGGTTATTACCCTCCATTTAAACTGAACCATCATCTCTATTTTTAATTAAATTATGACTCTACAGGAAGACACAAGGTTGGTCGAATCCCCTTATAATCATTCGGTCATGCCTCTCCATTTCCTATAAATAGGAAACCATATATCATTTGTATTCAAACCTTATTGATTAATACAAGTGAGATTATTCTCTTTCTTAAGTCCTGGTGATGTAAGGCGAATCACACGCTTTGATGGAAGAGAGTAGATAGCCTTATTGTGTCCCGATCTAGGTTTGACAAGTACTGATGTCCTTGAATTTATAAGTTTGGGATGCAAAATAAGATAAGAAAAGAATGATTAATAATGGAATTAATAAAGGGGATAATAATATAAGTAATGAAAATAAAAAATAAGAATGAAATGAAAGAAAGAAAGGATATAGATGGCTGCGAAATTGATGGAAGAGATGGATGATGGTGATGATGAAATGGCAATGGTGGTGATGTTGTATCTCAAACACGCCAAAGAGGAAACTATGCTATGAAGCACAATCCCGGCCTTCACAAACTTGCTTGAGGGGTGGTGATAGTGTCTTCAACCCACTAGATATCAATCTAGGAATTTTGGAATCAAAATGAAAGGAATGACGCCACAAGTATAGAAACTATACTTGTTTAATCGATAAAGTTCACAAAGAACTTTGAAGAGAAATAACTCACAAGAGTATATTTTATATAAGAGATGAGATGTGATACAGTTCAACCTAGCCTCACTTGGATGGATGGTGAAGTTAAGGTTGTACCTTTGATTGTTTTCATCTAGGAAAGCAACAAGGATCCTGCACAAACAAGAAAGCTCAAAAAAAATGGTTAAATGGAATTAATGAAATAGAAAGATAAATATGGAAGCGAAAAATATATATAAGTTGGTGATATGTTTAAAGGAAATGATGAAGTATGGTAATGGAAGTAGAATGAAGGTGATGGAGATGAATATGAAAAGTAGTATCTCAAAAAAGACTGAAAGAAGAACCAATGTTAAAGAACAAAGACTCAGACTTTATATTGCTTCTTTAAGGGATGGTAAACAAGGACTTTGACCCACTATCTATAAAGAGATAGGAACCAGAAGTATCAGGATGACATAGATAGGGGTGACGCCACAAGCATAAGCTTGATAAGTCATTAAAGTTCACTTAAGAACTAAAGAGAGAAACTCTCACAAATATTTGATTAAACAAAGTGAATTGGTATCTTTTACAAATGAATGGAAATCTATTTATAGGCCTAAGAGTGCATTGTGTGAATACAAAACATTTAATGAGTGAACCTTCATGGATGAGTGTTCATACTTTAAGTAGATACAAAGCATGGCTTAGGTGAATGAATTTTGATGAATGGATGTTCATCTTTTAATGGAATACATCCTTTGGCCGAATTCATCCCACCTTGTGTGAACTTTTTTATTTGTCTTCTATGGATGAATGTTCATGAATGTATCTTGGCTGAAATTCTTCCCCCTTGTGTGAACATGACTATTTGGCTTCTTGCATGAATATGCATGAATGGATGAATTTAAAAGCCTTTGAATGAATCCGTGCACCTCCTCACAAATGTTCTGATTCATTTTTAATATCTTTTCTCGTCCATGCATGTCTTCATTAATTCCTCCCCTGCATAAGTCCTTTGAAGGAGATGAATGGTTGCAAATCCCGTATTAATTTCCAGCCTGCACTGTCTTCAGTAATCTGGGCATATCTCAAGCTCCAGATATCGGATTGATGTGATTCAAAGTGCATTGGAAAGCTAATAGGTAGTTAATTAAATGTTAAGAAGACTTTATCACCCAAAGATGCTTGGAACATGTTAAAAATGGCGATCTCTATGAGTGACGTTAATCTGTCCAACCAACTCTTCAATTGCCTTTAGTCTTCTTAGCATCCAATGTACCTAGACAAAATTTGTAAACAATAATTAGATAGGAATTGAGCTATGATAATTATGAATGCATGCTTCCACCTATGTAATAAGCAAATGAGCTAACTATGAATGCATATGCATTGAATGAGTTATATAAAGATGTGAATTAATAAGTCATGAATGAATATCATATATTATACATATAAATGATAGAATATAATATTTAAACAAAATTAAGAATAATATAAACATATTTGCATGATATGTAATGCATAAATGAGTAAATAAGTAATAAAATAAGGTAAGACTCCCTTAGAATCAACAAGGTAGAAGGTCCATGAAGTGATCAATGTGTGAAGAAGTTTGGTCATTGGCATGATCGCATCATCCCCCCTTCTTTAGAGTGATTTGTCCTCAAATCGAAGGCTTCTGCCATTGATTGATCCATTGGTGTAAGAAAGGATGAATGAAGATCATTATGCCTATTAGGGTATGCATGAATTTCTTTGAATCCTTCAAGTAGGTAAGTCACGCCAACTTTAGTCTTTGTACCCTTCCACATTATGAATCTTGAATAGTTGGATAATGCTCGTTTCTTTCCTTGAATTGATGATCACAATCAGGACACTTGCACGTAAATGATTCAATGTGCTGCAAAAAGAAATAAGTTAGAACATGAAAATCATTAACAATGTGAATGAACGTACAATTCATTAGGTTCATGAATGGAATTTGGTTCGTTGAAACTTCCCTTCATAAGGTTCATTGGATCTTGAATATGAAGTGAATGTACTTCGAATGTCAAGAGCACATGCTTTGGAATACCAAATGTTACAACCTTTCGAACTTCAATGGACAAATGTGATTCATCAATTTGCAATGGTATGAACTTTGGAATAACCTGCAAATCAAATGAAAGAATAGAAAAGATTGATTAGTATAAAGTAAAACTTCCTTCTCCTCACATTCTTTTCTCA